>NC_056744.1:1584801626-1585176626 GCF_019279795.1 Protopterus annectens
GTTTCTAATAATATGTTCATTACCAATTTTAGTGCTACTGCCTACACTATAAGAAATATAGTTGAAAGTGAATGGGCTAAATTTAATGAATATACGGATTTACCAAATTTAAAAGGGAAGACCATTAAAACAGTTTTTCGGAAGGGGTTCAATATAAAGAACTTAGAAGGTAACAACTCCCCTTCTATAGTTTCCAATAAATCTAAGGGGACATATAAATGTGGGGCATGCCCACAATGTAAATGTATTCTTCAATAACAGAAAGTATTTATAACAGCTAGGAAGAAATGGATAGAGGCTTATAATTATTCCAACTGCAATTTTCAGGGGATAGTTTATGTAGCTCTATGTAAAGAGTGTGAAGGATTTTATATAGGCAAGACTGAGAGAACCCTCAAACGTAGGATATATGAACATATGAATGATATCCAGAAAGGCAATCCTAGAAATGCCCTATTTAAACACACTCTTTCATGCCCCCAAGCAAAATACCATTTCTTTGTGGTAGAAATGGTGTCTAGGGAATCGAGGGGAGGCCCCTGGGCAACTAGGCTGGAATTTAGAGACATACTGGCAAGTGGTATTTGAAGCTAACAAATACCCGGGTATAAATGAATACATTTCTGTTGTCCCCTTGCTTAAGCTTAGAACATCAAGCAAAATATACACTTTATATATATTTTGTATAATTTTTAATACTGTATTCTAATGGCAGTTTATATGATAATACAGTTTTATATGTTCAGTTTATATTTAAACATGAAATGAATTGGTATTTATCAGTAATTTATTTTCTATTTGGTTTTAGATTCTTTTACTATGAAAGGGATGATTTTAACATTGTATTTAACTGCATGACAGCATGTTTCTTTAAATGTTAATTGATTTGTTGATTCAGTTGATTAATTGAAAGGTTACAAAAAGGGGAAGGTGTATGCTCAGAAGATTTTTTCATCTGATGAAGTTTGAGTGCTACTCTTACAAAAACATGTGGTGATATTTAGCAACGTTAATGTATTAACAGTGAAAACGTGTTGTGGCAGTTTTCTACATTAAAACTTGGTTTTAACTGGAAGCTTCGTTCTCAGCTCATTAGTCACAGGAAACGTGCCATGGCAGTTTCTTGGTTTGTGTTTGGAATTCAGCTGTGGTTTGCTGCACTTGGTGACTGGTTTGTGTTTTTTTTTTTTTTTTTTTTGCCTTTATACCAGCTGTACTCCTTTTTTGTTGTTAGTCTTACCCATAAAGGAGCTTTTCTTATGTTTATTAAAATATTCACCCAAATTTTTACCTCTTCGAAAACTAAAATTACAATGATCATGTACTATTTGCTCAAAGAAGTGGTCATTTCTTAAAATAGGCCAGTGCTTTGTATAATGTGCAGTGCAAGGTTCTGTCACTTTAACGTAGAGAGTGGAGAGAGTAAGACATATATTTAAATGCTATACAAGGGAATCCGGGTAATTAAGCACTGATGACGCCTACTGGGAGAAACCGGTTTGCTGTGGTGTCGTGGCTGTCCGAAGCCATGGATATTTTGGATTAATAAATCTTTTGAAGAATATGAGGTTGAACCTTTATTGCTCTATTTGATGGTTTTTATTTCACTGCGAGCTAGTGCTGGGTGGTGTTGAACGTTGGATTTATTATCTGTGCACAGTTCGAGTGTTTTGGAGGCCATGTTTCGTGCACCAACTAGAAGAAAGTATATATATATATATATATATATATATATATATGTATGTGTTTATGTGTGTGTGTATAGATATATATATTATATATATGTATATATATATATATATATATATATATATATATATATATATATATATATATATATATATAACATGTATGTGTGTGTGTGTGTGTGTGTGTGTGTGTATGTATATATATATATATATATATATATATATATATATATATATATATATATATATATATATACACACACACACACAGGTTGGGAGGGTGGCCTAATGGTTAAGGTGTTTGCCTTGTTAGCACAAGGTGCAGGGTTTGAGTCTCACAAGGTATAATTGGCTAGGCTTAAAATGGCTCTCAAGGGCAGTTAGCTTAGTACTAATCTTTGAACTATATATATATATATATATATATATATATATATATATATGTATGTGTGTGTATATATATATATATATATATATATATGTGTGTGTGTGTGTGTATATAATATATATATATATATATATATATATATATATATATATATATATGTGTACAAGGAAAATTACAGTCAGCTGCCTGTCAGTTGCCAGCATCCACCACATAACGCTTGCACTCAAGTCACTCCACATCAAGTACAAATATGACTCTGTCATTGTCCATGTTGGAGTGAAAGACTTGAGATGTACCTCCCTGGACTACATGAAAAGAGACATGGAAGATGTTAGAAAAAATATGTATTAATGTGTGTATTAGTGCTTTTTAAAAGCCCAAAAGAGTTAACACATTTATTCTATTTCATGCTGCATAAATCCATATAAACTGCGAATGCTTTCTGACCTTGTATTCTGTCAGCACAGCTAAAATCTTGTTTATGTCTTAGGAAATTTACTGAGAAGCACATGATTTTCTGCTGGGTTAGGGAAATAATGAATAGAACAATACTGCTTTCTATAATGTTATTAAACTTAGACAATTAGCCCTGCCTGTGCTATGAGAACATACACAGCTGCAGGAAGGATAGATAAGTAGAACAAAGACTGCTTGAAGAATATGAACTATAATCTGTGTTTGCTTTGTGCTTGAATAAGCAGAGTACCTTGAAATGTAACACAGCATTGTAGGAATAATTGCAACTAGCTAGTGGTCTCCAAGGCCATGTTATTTTTCAAAAAGTTTCTCACAAATCTAGAAATGTAATGTCATGTCAGCAGAAAATATTGAACAACATCTGCTGTGAAAAACAGTATAGTAGGCTTATGTTTGAGTACGTCAGATTTAGAAGGCAATGCTTTGTAAAACACTATAAGAATAGTTTCACTTCCTGTCACTAATCAGACAAACTCTGTATTTGCATGTTTTTGTCTCCTTGCTGCAAGAATTATAGTGCCTTAACCTGAACCTTGCTTGTATTGGTCTTTGAAGTTTTTTCCTTTGACAGATTGGTCCTTCGGACCGGAAACCTTCACTTCGCCTCGGATCAGACAGGCCAGGTGGCTTGAAACCGTACGGGGAACAGACCACATCGGTTCTTCTTACTTGAAAAGACCTCCGACTGAATTGTCATACAAAAGAGGCCAGACACTTTCTGATCTGTGACTGAAGGACGGGTTTACCTCGAACCAGGTGATCAATCATGAAGGCTCAGGTAAGGTGAGATTTACCTTTCTTCTGTTTTAGATCAGGGACTTGATTAGCATTGTTTTGTCAGAAGATTTGTTTTGTACAGATCAGGGATAAAAAGATTGCTGTCTTGTCATAGATCAGGGAAACAGAATAGGTAGGCAGTCATTCTGGAGAGACTATAAAAATTCCCGTGGTAACACGTAAAAGATAAGAAGGGTTACGTAGCATTTCAAAGGTTAGAACAAAATGGGAAATAAGTGCACAAAAAGATCCCAAACTCCGCCGTTAACCGAAGACGCGAAATTTATGCAATCACAACGTGCCAATAATGTTAAATACTACATGGGTTAATAAGTATGAATTTGATGGTAAATTAGAAAAATCCTCGCTTGTTAAACTTGTCAAACAGCTTAAAACCGATTCCAGAGGTCGGGTAAAAAAGCAACGTCAATTAGGAATTCCTCAGGCACACAGGTGGATTGAGGAAGCAAACTGTAGGGAACAAAAGAGCAATAATTCAAAAATAATGTTTTTAGATAAAGAGGATAATAACTTAGTAATAGCATCATCCCCTCCGCTTCCCTTACCAGAATATGAAGCAAGTGGACAAGCTGGTCTAACCCCACGATATCCTGCTATTCCTGCAAAAGCAAAACCGTTTGTCAGGGATCCTGTCGAGACTAGGTCTCGAACATGAAACTCAAGAGGGGATATTGAGTTGTATCAAATAAATAGAAATTTGCGGTCTATGATTGAAGAAGAGATATGCCTACTCATAGAAGTACCTAATCCTCAGGGAGGACAAGAAGGACAGGACCCAACTCTCTTAGTGTACAGACTGTGGACACTGGAAGATATCCGGAAAGCCACTGAGGGAATTCCCCATCCAAAAGTTAATTTTAGAAAATTTTTATAAGACTTACAAGGCATGAGGTTGAGTTATAACTTAAATGGAGAAGAAGTAGAAAAAGTAGTCAGACAAATCGTGGGAACAGATTGGCACATGATCAGTGGCAACTGGAATCCCCGTGACGCCGAACACAAACCCCTCCCACATAGCAGCGTAGAGCTAGACAACAGAGTGAAAGGTCTTACAGACCGAATCTCTGAGAAATGGAAGCCTAGGGCAGACTGGACTTGCATTAATCAATGCATCCAACAAGAAGGTGAAACTGTTGACAGATATTATGCTAGATTATTAGAGTGTTTTAATAACCATTGTGGAATGCAGATACCTGAAGATCAAACACATGATTCCCCATATGAGCAGCAGTTAAAGAATGCATTTGTAAAAGGCAGAATTGCACCCATAAGCAGCTTTATTACAAAGCACATGGTAGATCATCGTACAAGTAGACTACAGTCACTACTTGAATATGCTAGACATGCCGAGAGGCATTTTAATAGCAAAAAGAAAAAGAAAGCCCAAGTATTTTCTGTAGAAGATGGAGCAGAAGTTTATGTAGTACAGTCCAGAAAAAAGGGCAAGAAAAATGCCCAGGGAAACAAACAGTCTGATCAACGATCAGAGGACTTTGAAGGGCAAAAGAAAAGGGGGGAGTGCTTTAAATACGGTAAAAAGGGACACTTGGCAAGGGATTGCAAGAAAAACAAGAAGGCAACCACGGAAGATAAGGAGGGTGAGGACTGACTATATGATAGTCAGGAATCACTAGAAGAAAATAGCCGAGAAAAGATAAATGCAAATGTGATGGAGGGAGTAGAGGATGTGACAGAAGAAATAGAGGAAGTGCAAGAAGTCACGGATAGTGAAGAAAATGAAATTTTAGACTTTGCTTTATTGAGCTTGGAGCTCTATTTAGCAGACACGAAACCAGAAGTTACACTACTGGTAGAAGGGAGGGAAGTCACATTTTTGTGTGACTCAAGGTCCTCACGGACCCTGATACATCCCTCCAAACTGCCAGAAAATTCAGAGTCACCTGATTACATATTAGTGAAAGCAGCTAATGGACAGCTGTATCGGGAGCCCCTCTCCCATAACATCGCAATAACTGATCCTGTTTCAGGATTAACCCAGAAAAGCAAAATTGTTGTTTCTGCAAAATGCCTAGTAAACCTCTTGGGCAGAGACCTTATGCAGCTATTTGGCATAGCAGTAGTTCCAACTATGCAGGGTATGGAAGCACAGTGACAAATTGATACTTTTGCATTGCGATCGGAGGGTGAAACATTTTATTGGTATGGCCAGGACTTGGTTACGACTGGTCCAGGGGCAGTAACCGAAGAGCTGATGAACGTAGCCATCAGCAAGTTCCCTTCCCTTGACACTGATAAACAACATTTGTTGCACTGTACTCTGTATTATTGTAGCACACCAGAACCTGACAAGGAATATGAGCAAGAGTTGTTTAGAAACTGTGCAAACAGATTAGTATTGCGTAATCTGTACTGGGATATGGAAGGGAACAGTGTAGTTAGCTGTT
Source organism: Protopterus annectens (assembly GCF_019279795.1). NCBI lineage: Eukaryota > Metazoa > Chordata > Ceratodontiformes > Protopteridae > Protopterus > Protopterus annectens. The sequence goes on from NC_056744.1 coordinate 1,584,807,383, forward strand.
CATTACCCCAAGAGTTCTTTGTACTTTATAAATCTAATCGATTACCACGTGTAAGCTTAACTAAGGACAAAAACGTATAATGGGCAGACGTGGGAGAAAAAGTCACGAGATGGGAAAAACAGACAGAGTTAGAACTGTCAGAACAGGGAGTACAAAAGCAGAAGTTAAATTGGATAACACAGACACACCCAGCTGTACACTTGCAGTCTAGCGAGGACAGCTGATCATCACTCTTATCAGAAGAGGAAGAAGATGCCTTACAAAGTATACCAGAAACTCTCTGGTCAACAGGCAAATCAGATGTAGGACTTATTTGTACAGCAGGACCAGTTACTATCACGCCAGAGTCAGCATTTAGACCACGAAAGAGACAGTATCCCTTGAGAAAAGATGCAGAGGTAGGAATCAAACCTATTATAGCAGCTTTACCTAAGGAAGGAGTACTGGTGGAAGCTCCTGATTCACCATGTAACACACCCTTATTTCCTGTTAGGAAAGCAAATGGAGAATGGTGTATGGTCCAAGATTTACAAGCTGTAAATGACGCAGTAATACCAAGGGCACCTACGGTGCCCGATCCACATACCCTGTTGAAAGATTTAAAACCTCAACAGAAATATTTTTCTGTGGTCGATATCAGCAATGCGTTCTTTTCGATACCAATACACCCTGACAGCCAACATTGGTTTGCATTCACATTTCAGGGGAAAAGGTACACATACACGCGACTACCACAGGGATATTGTGAAAGTCCAACAATATTCTCACAGGAGATGGCAAGCAACTTGGCGGGATTGACCCCACTGAGAGGCAGTCAGATTTTACTTTATGTTGATGAGATCCTGCTGGCAGCCCCCACCCAGGAAGATTGCAAAGAAAATACCGTAGAATTGTTACAATTTTAGCCACTCAGGGACATAAAGTACATAAAAACAAATTGCAGCTTTGGAGAAAGCAAGTTAGATACCTAGGATATGTAATATCCAAAGAGGGCAGAACATTAGATGAGGACAGAAAAATAGCAGTTTTACAAGCACCGAAACCTACTACCAAGAAGGAAATGATGTCCTTCCTGGGTACGACCAACTTTTGTCGGAGCTGGATTCCAAACTATGCCTTGGAATCTGCACCTCTGACTAACTTGATATATAAGAAGCCTATGGCAGCACAAGATTTATTACAATGGACACCAGAAGCAGAATCTGCTTTCTGCAAATTGAAACAGTTGATAGCATCCTCATTAGTTTTAGGATTACCAAACTATCATAAACGTTTTTTTCCAAACTGTAGATTGTAAGCAAGGTTATATGACATCAGTGCTAACACAACAGCATTGGGGACAAGCAACGCCCCATTGCTTACTATTCATCACAACTGGACCTAGTGGCGCGGTCTTTACCCCACTGTGTACAAGCAGTAGTCGCAGCTGCAATGGCAGTGCAGGCTTCGGCCTGAGTAGTGTTGTTCCACCCTCTCACATTGAGAGTGCCTCATGCAGTCGCGATTATTTTACTGCAAGAAAAAGTAGCATATCTCTCTCCTGCTAGGCATCTTTCCTATATGACTATATTGTTGAGCCAACCTGATATGACAATTGAACGATGCACGACTTTAAATCTGTCTACCTTGCTTCCAACTCCTGCAGATGGCACACTGCACAGCTTACTGCAGGAGATTGAGCAAAAGGCACTGCCTAGAAATGATCTTACGGATGTTCCCTTGGATGATGCCGAGGTGACATACTACGTGGATGGCTCATGCAAAAGGGGTCCCACAGGACAGAACCTAGTAGGATATGCAGTAGTTTCTGATACAGAGATTATAGAAGCAAAATCTTTACCGCACAATTTATCTGCACAAGCAGCAGAACTGATTGCCTTGACACGGGCATGTACCTTAGCAAAGGGTAAATGTCTGAAATGTCTGAACATTTTTACTGATAGCCAGTACGCTTTCTCTACTGTACATGTTTTTTGCGCAACAGTGGAAAAATCGAGGAATGATAACATCTACTGGCAAACCAATCAATCATGCACAGTTTATTTTAGATATTTTAGAATCTATTCAGTTACCTCAGAAAGTAGCTATTCGTAAATGCATAGCTCATACCAAGCAACAGGATAGAATTTCAAAAGGTAATGCAAGAGCTGATACAGCTGCTAAGCAGGCAGCTTCAGAAGTATTTCTTTTGAATGAGGAATTACAACCGTCTGAGATTTTAGACTTAGAGATGTTAAAAACAATGCAGACACTTACTATGCAAGTTGAGAAACAAAGATGGATAAAACGAGGAGCAATTCTCGAGAAAGGGCTGTACATCTCCAAAGAGGGAAAACCGATATTGCCATCTAACTTGTTTAGATATGCAGCTTTGTTGAGCCATGGGCAATGCCATGTCTCAACAGGGGGGATGGTACAGTTAGTGAACCGAGTGTTCGCAACATATGGATTCATAAACTACACTAAAAATTTTTGTTTGTCATGTCACGTTGGTAATAAATATCATGCACAAGGGGCGTTAAAGCCCAAACAAGGGAGTTTCCCTACACCACCATATCCATTCCATACTATCTGTATGGATTTCATAGAACTGAACAAATGCTAAAATAAGAAGTACTGTCTTGTCATTGTAGATATGTTTTCCAAATGGGTGGAAGCTTTTCCGACCAAAAGTCCAGACACAGCTACTGTTATGAAAACCCTTGTTAAAGAAATCATTCCTAGATTTGGCATACCGGAAAAGATCTACAGTGACAATGGCACACATTTTGTAAACCAAACCATACAACAGTTGAGCAAATATTTTGGGATTTCTTTAAAAAATTATTGTGCATATCACCCTCATTCTGCAGGATTGGTAGAGAGGCATAATGAAACACTGAAGAATAAGTTAAGGAAACTTATCGAGGAAACACATAGAAATTGGGTGTACTGTCTGCCCCTGGCACTGTTGAGCATGAGAACTGTTCTGAATGCAAAGGGATTGACTCCTTTTGAGAAGTTATTTGGACGAGCGTATTATATACCTCAGTGGAAACCTCTCATGCCCGCAAACCAGGAAGCCGACTGTACACTTGCTGAGCATATGAGGAGATTGTTGAATTCTAAACACCTGCTGCAGTTAAATTCTGTTTCAGATAAAGAACAAACCAGACCATCGGAAGCAGCAGTAGTCCCAGGCACGTGGGTCTGGGTGAAAGTCATCAAAAAGAAAAACTGGACGACGCCAAAGTGGGAAGGGCCATTCCAAGTGCTACTGTCAACACCCACTGCAGTCAAGATCGCTGAGCGTGCATCCTGGATTCACCTGACACACTGTAAACTGGTTAAAAACTTTGAACTAGACAAAAATCTTGTTACTGCTACACAGCAAGAGTAAAAATGACAAAATCCAGAGCAAACAGGAATGCAGAACAACCACAGAAGTATTGCATGATCATCCTGTTGATTATACTGGTGACACTAATCTTTTTGTTGTGGCCTTTCCTTTTTTCAGCCACACAAGCTGAACTGAATAAACGTGATGCGTTACTTATAGACTGGCACTCTAACTTTAACACTTACCAAGCAATTAAATATGTGTATGCTGAGACTTTTAATGTTTCGAATTGCTGGATCTGTACAGCTTTACCGACAGCATACGAGGGAATACTAATGACTGCAGTTCCCCTAGGGGTCAATGAGACCTGGGAAAACTTAATTTATGACACCACAACTGTTAAATCACAAGATAAAATAGCATTGCACTTGTCTGTTCCACAGAAGGGAAATGTGTGTTTTTACAAAAATGATACTGTTCAGATGGGTTGGAGCAATTGCAATGTGACAGTTCCTTACAAATGTTACACTAAAGCAAATAATGCAGGTTCTTATTGTAATACAGACTATGATTAATTTCTTGAACTGATGCATAAAACAATGAAGTACAACATAATGATCTTTTTAAGCAACTGTCTATAATTGATAGGAAAATGTTTCATGCAGGGCAAGTATATGTTAATAGCAAAGTTACTACTAAGGTAGAGGATTGTTATTTTGTGTGTGGCAAAAAGGCACACAAATGGTTACCTGAGAATTGGTCCGGCAGTTGTTTTTTGGGTTACCTGGTTCCAGCCATACGACACACTGCAGTTCTGCCTCAAGGTAAAATTCAAAAGGCACGAGAGGTCACCAAGAAACCTGTCAAGAAACCTGAGAATCCAGTGGGACAGATCAAGGCGGGCTGGAGAAACCTTTATTCCATGGGCGATAAACTGACACATATGGACTTGAGTGATACTGTTATATCGTGGGCAGGCATATTACCAGCATATGGAGCAGTGAAATCGATTTGGGAGCTGAGAAAACTGTCTAAACTCCTCTTAGTAATGAGCAATGCAACTTTTTCTGCTCTCGAATTAGTAACTGATGAACTGAATGCTATGAGAACTGCGGTGCTTCAAAACCGCGTGGCTCTTGACTTCACCCTAGCGGCGAGAGGTGGTACATGCGCTTTTATTCAAGAAGAGTGCTGTTCGTATATTCCTGACAACCAGCACGAGACAGACAATCATCTTGAGGTGATTCAGCAAGTGTCGGCCATGACCAAACCAGGCCAAAACCCACTGACAGACTTTTTCCAGAAATGGTTTGGGGGTGGGGTACCATCCTAATGAACATCTTGATTGCCATTTGTGTAGGTATGCTCCTGTTGGGAGTATGTGCTTGTTGTGGCATCCCCTGCATGAAAAGATTAATCAAAGATTTTATAGACATGTCCGTTTCTGAAACCTTATATCAAAGTACTGAGTTTGAAGAGCTGTTAAAGACTGAAATGCTTTCATAAGTTAAACTGAATGACTCTCTTAACTGCAAATCCTGAATGGAAGAGGTTAGGAGAAGAAACAAACTGTTTATGCTTTTTGAAAGTAGAATAAAAGTATTAATAGGGGGGAAATGTTAGAAAAATATGTATTAATGTGTGTATTAGTGCTTTTTAAAAGCCCAAAAGGGTTAACACATTTATTCTATTTCATGCTGCATAAATCCATATAAACTGTGAATGCTTTCTGACCTTGTATTTTGTCAGCACAGCTAAAATCTTGTTTATGTCTTAGGAAATTTACTGAGAAGCAGATGATTATCTGCTGGGTTAGGGAAATAATGAATAGAACAATACTGCTTTCTATAATGTTATTAAACTTAGACAATTAGCCCTGTCTGTGCTATGAGAACATACACAGCTGCAGGAAGGATAGATAAGTAGAACAAAGACTGCTTGAAGAATATGGACTATAATCTGTGTTTGCTTTGTGCTTGAATAAGCAGAGTACCTTGAAATGTAACACAGCATTGTAGGAATAATTGCAACTAGCTAGTGGTCTCCAAGGCCATGTTATTTTTCAAAAAGTTTCTCACAAATCTAGAAATGTAATGTCATGTCAGCAGAAAATATTGAACAACATCTGCTGTGAAAAACAATATAGTAGGCTTGTGTTTGATTACGTCAGCTTTAGAAGGCAATGCTTTGTAAAACAGTATAAGAATAGTTTAATTTCCTGTTACTAATCAGACAAACTCTGTATTTGCATGTTTTTGTCTCCTTGCTGCAAGAATAAAAGTGCCTTAACCTGAACCTTACGTGTATTGAAGTTTTTTCTTTTGACAGAAGAGCTCTCGGATCATGTGGCCCAGGCAGGTATGGCCACAGCCCTGAGTAGCATCCTGCATTCGTCCAGAATGATACCACAATATAAGGACAAAATGGTTGATTTCAACAATTGGCTAAGCTTCTGGTGTCATTTAAAAGGGGATCCAGTATCTGTCTGCCTAGGATGACTTCAACAGACCATGATGCTTTGCCAGAGATGGTCTTCACCTGTCGCCCCTGGGATTCAGGTTACTGGCTAAGGCTCTTGCCACCCCTGTAGTGCCTTTTTTAGGCAAATTTCAAAGGACAAAACCACCACCGTAACAGGTACAGGCATGCAAATTCTGAAGGTAATGCTACTCAATGCTAGAAGTCTAAACCTCAAAATGCACTCTCTTAAGGCAGTCTTAAAAATGGAGAACAGTGATATCTGTGCAGTAACTGAGATCTGGTTCAGGGCTGCAGCGAGCACCCCTGCAGTACCAGGCAACAACTCTTACCACACTTTTCAGCCACCAAACCAGGACCGAAACACTAAAGGTGGAGGAATGTCCATATTCACCAAGGATGTTCAGACCACTAGGTTAGTTGCCCAACACAATGTGTGTGAAATTCTCTAGCTGCAACTAACACTAGGCAAGGCTGCAATCCAAATGGTAGCTTGCTACAGATCCCCCACCATGCCCCAAGATTCTCACTTCACCATTCTAAACATACTAGAAAATATTAAGATACAACCAAACACCCTAATACAGGGTGATTTCACCTACCCTGCCATTAACTGGGAAAACTACTCATGTACCAACACCTTTTTCCAACGGTTCTTGAAATTCATAAATTCTAATGCCCTGGATAAACTAATCCATAGTCCCATCAGGGGCTCCAATATCCTACACCTAGTCATTACTAATATGGGAAATCGATGCTCCACACCTGTGGTCACCCCCCCTCGTTGGTCAGGTCTCACCGTAAGCTAATCACCCTTAACATCCACATCCCACCCCCACCTCCAAGTAAGGAAACCTCCATAAAAAACTTCTCCAAAGCCAACTTCATGCTACTTAAGTCAGAAGTGACAAACTTCATGGCACCTATGCAGACAGGAACTGAAAGTTCGATTGCTGAATCCTACACTAAGGCACTGTAGGAGCGCATCCACTCATGCATGAATCGTGCCATCCCAAATAGAATCAAGATGCTCTCCTCCAAAAAAAGGAAGCCAAGTCTGGTGGTTCCCTGCCATAAACAAATTTACAACAAAAGGAAGAAACTGTTGCAGAAAAGAGGAAAATCCCAGGATGCAAAAAACTACCTTACCAGCCTCGGTAAGAAGTTGAGATCCCTCATAAAATTCTCAAAGCTATTTATGAAAATAAAATTGGCAAAGATTCCAAAGACAAGCACAAGGTATTCTATAACTATGTCAAAAATCTAAATGGCAATGCTGAGATCTGCTCTGAGCTGCAACAGAATGGCATTAAATATACTGATCCCAAGGATATTGCCAGTATCCTGGCAGATCAATTCAGTGTCAACTTCACACTCCTCTCACCCCCTAAATGGCCCATGTCAGTACCGGAAGATTGCCAAATTCTGGTAATAATGGCCACACAGGTAAAAACGCACCCTCCAAAGCTAAGAATACAGCATTCATGGGACCAGATGACATCCCGGGCTGTGTATTACATGAACTACAAAATGAACTGGCACCTCACCTAAGTGTCATGTTTAATCATAGCCTTACCTCAGGCTTCGTGTCCACTGATTGGCGCACAGCTACATTTATCCCACTCCACAAGGGGAGATCCAACTTGGATCATGGGAAATGCCACCCCATCAGTCTCGCGAGCCTGATCTGCAAGGCAATGGAACATATTATCATGGAACTTATAAACAAAGACATTGGCAACCTTCAAACAAAGGACACAACACAGTTTGGGTTCGTGAAGGGCCGATCTTTTCTCCTGAACCTGATTGACTTCTTCGAATCAGTCTTCAGAGCTGTGGACAAGGTTAAGGCTGTCCACACAGCCTATCTGGACCTCGCCAAGGCCTTTGACACCATCCCCCACTCTGGAATCATAGATAGACTTACTAAGCCGGGCATTGATTCCTACGTCACTGGATGGGTTGCCAACTAGCTTACTGACAGAACCCACACTGTAAAAGTAGCCGACTCCAAATCCAGCTCCAGACAAGTGCCAAGTGGAGTTGAGTACCTCAGGGTTCAGTCCTGGAACTACTCTTGTTTGACATCTACTTCTCGGAAGTACAGGCCAACACTAAGGGACTCTAGCTAGCAAAGTTTGCAGATGACTGCAAACTGGGAGCCATTACTGAATCCCCAAATGATGTGGATACTCTACAAAAGGGCCTTATAGAAACAGATGCTTGGTGCCAGACCCATGGGCTCAAGCTCAGTGCCAAGAAATGTATGGTTATCCCCTTTGGGAAAAAAACGTGTACCCGTGAATTACCACATAGGTGGCAGTACACTAAACACTGAAATTGTGATGAGACTTGGGGACACAGGTGGACAGTGGTCTCACCTTTGATAATCACATTGCCACAGCAATCAGGAAATCCTATGTGGCACACCTCATCACTAAGGGCTTTTCATCCAGAAAAAAGGAGGTCATTGTCCCACTGTACTCATCCCTCATTAGACCCATTATAGAATACAATGCCCCCCCATTTGGTATGTACCTCTCAAGACATATGCAACAACTGGAAAGGCTGCAGAAATACCTCACTAAAAGAATCACAGGCCTAAAGCAGATGTCCTATGCTGACCGCCTTAAAAACTCCAGCTATACTCTGTCGCATATTGTCTACTCAGAGGCGATCTCTGTTTAACATACAAGGCCATGTCAAACCCAGAGCTGTTGGGCATGCTACACTTAAAGAAATCTCAATCCCTCAGAGCCACACGCTCCAGGGATCTAAACCTTATCATCACAATAAACAAAATATGCTGGAGGGATAGGTTCCTGACCCAGAGACTCCCCAGGCTCTGGAATAGACTGCCCATACATGTCAAGCAGAGCACCTCTTTGGCCCTCTTCAAAAGGAACCTTGACAATTGGATGGGAGAAAGGAAATTCACTCCAGGGTTCACGTCAGTCACCCTGCTATACAGGGGTCCAGGGAAGTAAATAGTGTGGGAAGAAATAGTCAGAGAATTGTTATGGCTAGGCTTCTATAGGCCCTAGGGCTGATAGCCTAGTACCAACCTATGTGTGTGTATATATGTATATGTGTATATATATATATATATATATATATATATATACTTTATATCTGTAAAATATATCAATATGTCTGTATAAATTTTATGTTTCCTATACTACTATTTACCCTTTGTATAGTTAGCTGTACCTGTTAGTGTAGATTATATTCTTGGATGTTACTGCTATTACAGTTGTGTTTTCTGGAATACAGTATTTTTTTCATGTTCAGGTTCCATTGCCATAGGTAGGTACTAGGCTGTTTGGTCCTAGGGCCTATATAAGCCTAGCCAAAGGTACCCTGGCTTTCGCCACCCAAGAAAATTATTTTCCTGTGCCACTGTCGAGCAGAGCCACAGAAGTGATCCCCAGGGTGAATTTCCTATCTCCCATCCAGTCAAGATTTTACTTGAAGAGTGCTAATGAGGAGCTTTGTTTGATATAGATAAGTAGTTTGTTCCAGAGTATGTGAAGTCCCTGGGTCAGGAATCTCTCCGTCCAACATGTTCCGTTTATTGTGGTGACAAGGTATAGGTCCCTAGATCGTGTAGCTCGTAGGGATTGGGGTTTCTTTAAGTGGAGCATGTCTAAAAGCTCTGGTTTTGACATAGCTTTGTGTGTTAGGCAGAGATCACCTCTGAGTAGGCGATATGTGTCGGAGTAAAGCTGCAGATTTTTGAGATGGTCAGCGTAGGGCATCTGTTTGAGACCGGTAATCCTCTTTGTGAGGCATTTCTGTGGCCTTTCCAGTTGTTGTAGATGTCTTGTGAGGTACATACCAAAAGGGGCATTGTACTCTATAATGGGTCTAATGAGTGACGAGTAGAGGGGAACAATGACCTCTTTTTTTTTCCTGGATGAGAAGCCTTTTGTGATGAGGTGTGCCATGTAGAAGGATTTCCTGACTACTTTGGCGATGTAATTATTAAAGGAGAGACTACTGTCCACCTGTGTCCCAAGGTCTCTTATCACACTTTCGGTGTTAAGTAGACTACTGCCTATGTGGTAGTTCATGGGTACAGAGTTTTTACCAAAAGGGATGACAATGCACCTTTTGGCACTGAGCTTGAGGCCATGGCTTTGACAACAGGCATCTGTCTCAGCAAGGCCCTTTTGTAGGATGCCCACATCTATTGGAGTTTTGATTATGGCTCCTAGTTTGCAGTCATCTGCGAACTTCGTTAGCCAAAGACCTTCTATGTTGGCCTGTACTTCAGAGAAGTAGGTACCAAACAGGAGAGGACCCAGGACTGAACCCTGTGGTACTCCACTTGTCACTGGTCTGAAGTTGGATTTGGAGTCTGCTACTTTCACAGTGTGGGTTCTGTCAGTGAGCCAGTTGGCAACCCAACTTGTGACATAGGGATTTATACCTAGTTTAGTGAGTTTATCTATAATCCCAGAGTGGGGGATGGTGTCGAAAGCCTTGGCGAGATCTGAACCACCTTACCCTCATCTACGGCTTTGGTGACTGCTTCAAAGAAGTCTATCAGGATTAGGAGACATGATCTGCCTTTTACAAACCCGAACTGGGTGGGGTCCTGAGTTTGGAGATTACCAATTTTATTATTTATAAGTTCCATGATGATACATTCCATAGCCTTGCAGACCAGGCTCGTTAGGCTAATGGGGCGGTAGTTTCCGGGGTCTGTGGTGGCTCCCCCTTTGTGGAGTAGGATAACTGTCACTGTGCGCCATTCAGTGGGCACATAGCCTGAGGTGAGGCTATGATTGAACATGGTACTTAGTTGGGGTGCCAGTTCATTCTGTAGTTCATGTATAACACAGCCTGGGATATTGTCAGGTCCCATGGATGCTGTGTTCTTGGCTTTGGATAGTGTGTTTTTACCTGTGCAGCCATGATTACAGGAACTTTGCATTCTTCTGGTATAGAGATGGGCTCTTTAGGGATGACAGGGGGGTAAAGTTAGCACTGAACCTATCTGCCAGGATGTTGGCAATATCAGTTGGTTCTGTAGATTTAGTGCCATTGTGCTGTAACTCAGAGCAGATCTGAGTGTTGCCATTGAGATTCTTGACGTAGCTATAGAATGCTTTGTGGTTGTCTTTAGAGAAGGTGGCGATTTTGTTTTCATAACTAGCTTTGGAGGATTTTATGAGGGATCTTAGCTTCTTACTGAGGCTGACCAGGGAGTTTCTCCAATCATGGGATTTTACTTTTTTTTTGCAACAGTTTCTTTCTTCTGTTGTAGAGTTTGTTTATGGCATGGGACCACTAGATTGGCTTCCTTTTTTGGAGGATAGCATCTTGGTTCTGTTAGGGATTGCACGATCCATGCACTCATGTAAGTGCTTATAAAGTGCATTTGTGTAGGATTCAGCAGTCATACCTCTATTGTCCGTCAGCATGGGTGTCGTGAAGTTTGCCACTTCTGTCTTAAGAAGTGTGAAGTTGGCTTTGATTAAATTTTTTACTGTAGTTTCCCTAATGGTGGGTGGGGGAGGGATGTGGATGTCTAGGGTGATTAACTTGTGGTCAGATCTGACCAATGAGGGATTGACCTCTGGTGTGGAGCACCAGTTGCCCATGTTGGTAATAACCAAGTCTAGGATATTGCTGCCCCTAATGAAGACAGATTCCCACAGTACCACATCACCAGTTGGAATCCGCAACAGCAGAAGTCTTAAAGCTTTTTTAAAAAAAACAAAAAAAGGTATCCAGCAGGTCCCTTCAGACAAGTTACAATCCAGAGTCCTATTCCAGGTTCTTAGTCCTGAAAGAGACAGGGGACGTTAAGGCCAATTTTGGTCCTCAGTCATCTTAATCAATTTATAAAGCAAAGTTCCATATGGGTACATTTTAGTCCGTTATACCTCTCTTGAGGAAGAACAAATGGATGTGATCAGTAGATCACCAGGATTCCAAGATTTGAAGGCAGTCAAGGAGATTTCTTTGTTTTCAGATGGAAACTAATCATTTCCAATTCAGTGCACTGCCCTTTGGTATCATCACAGCCCTCTGGGTGTGCATCAAGAGCGTAGCAGTGGTCATAACTCATCAGAGGCTGTTAGTGTTCTGGGTGTTTCCTTACTTAGATGATTGACTCCTCACTTCACCCTCCAACAAAGGGACTTCTTGCTGCAGTTTCTGCCAGCACTAGATCACATTCAGTCAATCCTAAAGTCAATTTATACCCACACATCAGAGTTCATCAGATTCAACTCGACCACGAGCAACCAGATAGCTACCCTACCAAAAATCTGGGATGGTTTCTCTACAGAAGACATCCTTGCAAGCTCTTCAGCACCCCTCTCCACCTGGAAGATTTATCCTTTGATTGCTAGATCTCCTAGCCAGGTGCTCCATGAGAATACTTCATTGGAAACTTTAAGCTGAGTGTTCTCAAATTCCTTCATCCGCTTCATGCAAATTTGTCTAACCACAGTGTACAAGTTCCACATCCCATGGTGGCTAACCTCCACAGCTCTCCTATAAGGTTGACCCTTTTCTCCACATCACTCCCCCACCCCACATCCCTAGTAACCATGGATGCTTCTTTGCTGGGGATTAATTTCAAAGGGGAGGACTATTCAGTGGTCATGGTGGAACACAGAGGCCACTTTCCACAATAGTGTCCTGAAGGTAAGGGCAGTCCTTCTGCTATTGTGGGCCTTCCAGGTCACACACTCCCAAGGTTGTGGTCTCCATCAAGATCGACAGCATGTCAGTAGTCTGGTACAGCAACAAACAGGATGGAACCCATTCATGTCCTCCATGCCAAAAAGCCATAAGTGTGTAGCAGTGGGTGATGTCTTCCCATTGCATGTATATTCCTGAGACTCTCAGTGTATTAACGGACAAGTTGAGTAGATCCATTCTACTGCCTCATGAGTGACTACTCAGCCAAACAGTGGTGAAGCAGACATTCATCCACTGGAGCCTACCATGTTGCGATCGTTTTGCTTCATACCAAAACTACAAATGCAGCAGTAACTTCACCATAAACCCTCCTGTGGAACAATCCCCAAGGGGTACTGTAGTCCACAGCTGGCCTCCTGGTCTTCTGTATGCCTTTATCCCCTTTCCTCTAATGATAACGTTCGGAAAGCAATAAGGTGCAAGACCAAGGTAATCCTCATTACACCTTTCTGGCCTCAGCAAGTGTGTATCCTCTTTCTATATCCTCCCCTGGACAACCTTCTAGGTCTTCTGACTCATTCATCCAGGAAGTCTTACCAGGATCCCGACACTGAAGCTACCTGCATGGTTCCTCTAATTTTAATGGTGGCCAGAGATGCCAGACTTTTCACTGAAGTGGTTCGCATTTTGTTAGCCTCTCAAAATCTCAAAAAATTAAGCACTAGGAAGGTATATCTCAAATAGAAGAGATTCTCTAGTTGGAAAGCAGCAAAAGGGGTAGATCCATTTTCAGCTCCACTTCCTATTATCCTAGATTTTGTATCTGATCTTTTTCAGAAGGGTTCTAGTTTTTTAGAAGTCAGCGTCACCACTTTTAATTTCCAAACTGGACACAAATGACTGTGGCCTCTCTAAAGATTTTAAATGCATTTCTAAAAAAAAAAAAAAACTTACTCAGATCTCCTGTAAGGGATCCTGTTAACTGCATAGGACATAACTGTCCTGCTTAACCGCGGTAGTGGTGCTGCGGTAGCATTGTCGCCTCACAGCAAGACGTTGTCGCGTTCGATTCTCAGCTAGAGCGTTTGCTGTGTGGAGGTATGCGTGAATGGGCGTGCCTTCATTGAAGGTTGTGCGTCAGGGCTGGTAACTCTGCACGTAAAAAATCCACTACCAAACATTAGCAGACCGGAGTTTCGCTGTGGCGACCCCTAACCGGGATAAGCCCGAAAGACACAACAACAACATAACTGTCCTGCTTCAAGTGTTATCAAAACCTCCTTTTTAGCTGTCAGTTTTCAGCAGATAAGTACCTTACTGGAAAGACTAGCTGAAGTGACAGCCAAGAGAAATAAAAGGATTTATGAATTACAAGCACTCTTTTGTAAACATCCTTTCTTGGTTTTCCATAAGGATAAGGTTTCTTTGAGAACAAATCCTACTTTCATCCCAAAATTGGTATCCAAAAAAAGAACACTAATCAAACCATTAATTTACCAGTATTCTTTCCATGATTTTCTAATAAAGAATATACTCTGCATCTGTTAGATGTCCACAGAAAACATAGACTTTTACCTCCATAGAACTAAGGATTTCAGAAAATGTGATCAATTTATTTTGCAGCCTTTTCTAAAGCAAAGCTAAGCTAGAATGTCTCAAAAGTCACATTATCCAGGTGACTGGCTTACTGTATAACATTTGTATATGAAAAATTGGAACTCTCTAGCCAATAAATCAAGAGATCACTCAACAAGGGTTGTGGCTTTCTACTGTTTTTATGCCCAGAAATCTTGTAGGCAAAATTGGTACTGCTGTAACTTGAGCTACAGTCCACACATTCATTACTCTTTTATAAACTTTAACATACAAATCAAGGTCATGTACATATGGTTCCACCATTCTTAGAAATATCCTTCCTTGATACCTTACAGGGATGTGGCAGCTAGGGAATCTGTCCCAAAAGTTGAATTAGATGAAAAAAAACAACACTGTATAGAAAAGACGTACTCAGCATAACGATAGATCAATTTTGTCTTATTTTAATCTGGTTCAACATCTCTCCCTCCGTCCTGTTTCCAAATGTTTTCCCTGGTACTTCTCTTTGGTCAAATGGACCTAACCAGCAATCTTGTCAGCTGACAACCTCAGTTGGTTGTTTTTCTTTGGGTTACTTTCTGGTATAGGATTCACTTTTTAATATTCTATGAGGTGATAGAAGACTCTTAGCTGGTAAATAGGTAAAGTCGATGTGAGATATTTGCTGAAGATGATTTTAGATACCTTATTAGAAATGAGTAAAGGGAAAATGCAGTGACCTGTGTAAATGTATGCATTTGCTTATCTTATGACGGTAGCAGTAAAATTCAGTTAAATATATTGACTTTTTCTCCATTTTAACAGAATTGAACTGTAAGTAATTATAAGAATGCTCTTTTTCCGACTTCTTAAAAATGTTAATCTGTGTGCCCTTGGTTAGTAAACTGTAAGGCCTTCTTTTTCTGTTCGTGTTACCAAGTCTTTAATATATTTCCAAAATTAATTTCCCTTAATTTATAAATACTGGCTTTAATGATGTGAAGTGATGATTGCGGTAAGAGCTATTTTTAGTTGGCAAGAACTGTTTTTAGTTGGCTTACCTTTCATGTATGTTATAACCATGCCAGCCATAACCTTTCATCCATTTTTTCGCTATAATGTGTGTCACATGTATCAGTGATCGGTCAGTTAAAGGAAACAGATTTGGAAGGAAGAGATGCAAATCTGAAATGCAATCTCATTTTCTATTTTGCCTTTCACAAGGGAGAAATGGTGAACCGAATTGAAAGTAATATCTTGGAGTCTGTGACCCATGTTCAAAAAGCTTCAGAACACACACACAAGACTGTGAAACTGCGAAAGAAGGCCAACAAGGTACGTGCGTTTCTGTAAAATAATATGCGCTACGATGCAGACAGTGCTGCACAATTGTAAAAGTGGCTGCACTCTAAACATATGTGATGAAAGTTTCAGAACAGTGGCAGTGGAGTTACCCAGCCTGTCCTTTGCATTTCGTGTACTTTACTGCAGTATTTGGTTTTATTAACAGGCATGTGTTGCACTACTGTGTGAGTGTTTTTTGTTTTATTACTCTCCCCTGAATTTGCTCAGTAACACGTGAGGACGGGAAGTGGTGTGTTCAGCACTGAACCACCCCTCAGGTCTGCAAGAGGGAGATGTCAGCAGGTTGCCCTGCCCACCTTCAGGTAGCACCTTGCATTTTTTTTTCCATGGTCTCTACTAGGGAAGTCAAACTGTGACATTGTGCCCCAAGCTGGCACATAGCTTACCACACCCATCTTTCCTGTCTGTTCTGTCATGTGGCTGAGCTGCTATTGGAACTCAAGTTACCTGGACCATAGTTGGGGTTTGTCCCTCTGTGCTACTGGCTCACAGTAATATTTGCATCTAATATATTCCACAAAACTTCAGCTCACAAATCATGCTTTTATCTTTATAGTTTTATTTTATCTGTTTACTTTGATGTGTAGCCAGTAAGTTATATTCAATAAACTTTGAGAAAATGGAACAGAATTTGTCTAAGTTGTTACTATGGCCCATATCTGCTGTGGCTTAGTGGTACTTCATGCAGTCTGGTGTGTCCAAGGTCTGGAGTTCAAGACTGACAGAGGTGTTTTATTGGGTTGGGACGGTGGCCTAATGGTTAAGGTGTTTGCCTTACAAACACAAGGTACAGGGTTTGAGTCTCACAAGGGATAATTGGCTAGGCTTAAAATGGCTTGCAAGGGCAGTTAGCTTAGTACTAATCTATGAACCTATATTATGTGCTTTCTTTATCTTCATTCAAGAATAGTTGGTTGGATCCTGTTTTTGAATTTCAGAATTAGTAATAGTCTGCATTTGTGTGGATTTTAATTTGCACATGGCACTCTGTGTTTGCGCTGTACAGGTCTGAATGTCTTTCTTTTCTGTAAAATGTAATGGAACAGAGCCTGTATAGCAATAGTATCATAAAATACAGAATTGTCTTTAGGAGAGCAGCAGTGGAAAACTGTCTTCTTTGTAAGTAACGGTCATTATATGCAAAGTCACACAGTTGAAAGGACTGAAATTGTTCTAGTTTATAGCATTCTGCCCATGTGGTTATAATACATTGCTGGGGTTGTTAAAATGTAATTTTATTGGTCTGTTACTCCTGAGCCCACTGCAACTTAAATAACATCAGACCTAATTAGTGGTATCTTGAAATTTTGTGACTATAAGAGGTTATTCACTTTGCATTTCAATTTTCATTGTACACTTAGGAAAAGGGATTCAGATTTCATTCAGACCCATGACTTGCTGTGAAAACAGTTGCCAGTTATTCATTTACTGCGTAAGATGTAAAAAAACAGATTTGAAGTCGAAACACCTGTACAGTTAGCAGTTGCACCAGCTAAAAAGAGCTTGCCAATTTTAATATCAGGTGACTTGAAAGTACAAAAAAAAAAATAAGTCTGAGTAGATATCAAAAGTTTAGTGGAATATCAGGATTTATTGAAGAGGCAGCCAGTGTGAAACAAAAATACATTTGATAAGAAAGAAGCATGTGGAGTATTTTGTGCAGTTTTTGGATACCTCATCCTTGTAGGCATTTTGGGTACAGACAACTGAAAGAAATCCAACAAAAGTGGTATGTGATCCACAATTGAACTTTTAATATCAGGATGGTCTAGAAGAACTTAACGTGTAGTCATGAGTAAAGACAGCAAAGTGGGAGCATGCTGTGTGTGGAGTCCAGCTGAGTACCATTTTTTCCAAAAAAGAAAAATGTTAGTAAAGGGATACAGTATTAGGTTACATTGTGGCTGACTCGGTTGAGTTGTATTAAGTAGTATTTCACAGAAGGCATGATATTTATTAAGGTGAAAAACAGTAACAGAATTCAGCAGTTTGCAGGATAGATATAAGGCTTATTTAGTGAGAGATGGGAAGAAAATTATGTACGCTACTGGTTATATGTTATCTGTTAGGTGGGGGAAATGAGCAAACCAGTTAGAGGCAAGTGGTTTTCATCTACCATCAAACGCTGTACCTTTTGTGCATCTCTCCATGTGTGGCATGACAGATTCTATTCTAAGTTTTCAAGTATTTTATGTCTGAATCGCTTCATGTCAGGTTTCTTCTTGGTATTCATTTATTTTTTTGAAAGGTCTGCTTGGTTTCTGTAGTGAAGTGTAGACGTTAATCCTGTGCTTGTGCTGGTTAATAGAAATTAATTGAACAGTGACAGCTGCTGGCACTGCTGCTTCATAAAGTCAAAACTAATCTAACAGTGACACTTGCAGGGTGATGAGGTGCATTGCAGAAACAAAGAAATGGTGAATTCCAGGAACCAGACTCAAAAGAAAAACTATCCGTGGATTTCCCAAACGCTGCTGGATTTGTTCACATTGATAATAACTTTATTTGAAGAAAGGACCACACAGTTCAGTTTTTTCCTTGCCAGTTATTTCCTATCTTTTGTGTAAAACAGGCCGATAAATTGGTAAAATTTAGTTATGATATGTTATTCTGTTAATAAAGTGCTCTGTTTCATAAGAAAAACAGTTATTAAAAACTCAAGAAGCATAGCATTCATTTGACTTTGTGAACCAGTCTCATGTCACAGCATTGGGTATTATAACTACCAAGCCAGCTCTGTCCAGGACAAAACAATTTCAAGGTATGTACCCAGTTGTTTGTTCCTCGAAAGCTGAGAAATAAGTTATATTCTATCTGGGAGCATATTTTCATGCACCTGTTTTCTGAGGACTTGCAGCAAGTATCAGTGGAGGCAAGCAAGTTTGCTAATAGAAAATATATGAGCAGGTGGAAAAGGTTTTCTAGGTTGTGCTGACAAAAGAACCAGCACTCATTCAGGGCTAGTGTTTCTCAGGTTTTGCAGTGTTTGTGTGGGTTACTGTCCTGTGGTCTGTCAAGCCGCGGTGGTACAGTGGTTGCGTTGTTGCCTCACAGCAAGAGGTTCTCCCATTCGATCCTCAGCTAGTGTGCGGGGAGTGCCTTCTGTGTGGATCTGCATCTCCTCCCCGCGGTCGAGTGGCCTCCGAAAGACATGCGTGAATGGGCGTGCCTTCACTGAAGGTTGGGCGTTGGTCTGGCAACTCGGCACCATAAAAATCTACTGCCAATCATTAGCGGACCGGAGTTCCACTGTGGCAACCCCTTACCGGGAAAAGCCAAAAAGACAAACAAACTGTCCTGTGGTCTGTCGTATTTCTCTATCAAGGTTCATTTTTGTCCATTTCAGCGTGTTTGCTTATGGATCCCCCTCTATTAATGCAGTCTTGTGTGAAAATATTTCTGAATGGAGTTTTACTTAACAAAGCCTCCCAACAACCAATGGCTCTTACTTGGAATCTTAATTATGTGTTAGAGTTAACACTTGCTCCATTTGAACCAGTTCATCTGTTTGACTTGAGGTTCTTAACATGGAAAACTGTTTTGCTGATTGCTGTGACCTCTGCAAGGACTGTATCTGAGCTGCAGGTGCTCTTGGTGAGTCAACCTTCTCATATTCCATAGAGATAGGGTTTCTTGGAGAAATAATCTTCCTTGTATGCCTATAGTGGTATGGGCGGCCACGGTGGTGCAGCGGTTAGCGTTGCTGCCTCACAGCAAGAGGTTCTCCGGTTCGATTCTCGGCTGGGGTGCCTTCTGTGTGGAGTCTGCATGTCCTCCCTGTGGTCACGTGGGTTTCCTCCGGGTGCTCCGGTTTCCTCCCACATTCCAAAGACATGCAGTAGGTGGATTGGACACTCTAAATTGGCCCTAGGTGTGAGTGTGTGCCTTCTGAGGAAGGTTGGGCGCCGGGCTGGCAACTTGACACCGTAAAACTCCACTGCCAATCATGAGCAGACAGATGATCCACTGTGGCAACCCCTAACTGGGAAAAGCCGAAAGAAGTAGTATGCCTATAGTGGTATCTGAGTTTACCTTAAGCCACTCTGTTCATTATTTCTTTCAAGTACCCAAAAATGAGGAGAAAAAGATACTTCATACCTTGGATGTCCACAGATATCTCTATTACCTTTTTTATTCCTGCTACTACAGAACTATTCCAGGCAGAGTAAAGGCTCAGTGTACCAGAGCTTTAGTTTAATTTGGGGCTTTTTGGAAGGGGTTTGACTGTAGACGCAGCAACTTGGTCCTCTGTGCATACTTTTACAAAACACTGTAAATTAGATTCCTTCTCCAGGAGTAGGAAAGGCAGGTCTAGGACCATTCTCCAGTGGCCGTTGTAATCTACCTGTATAGCTAAAGCTTCTGTAGCAGTGCTCATAATGATGAACAATGTTTAGTTATGTAAGTAAACTTATTATGGCAGTGATTGTTTGATGATCACTGTTGTACTGGACGGTCCCTCCTTCCATTTTCATTGTTGTGTTTTTATGCCAGGGTGTGTACATGTATTTTTGTCTTTTCCTGGCAATGGCCTCTCAGGGCTTAGCTTCCCCCTCTGTTTCCATGAAAGCTGTGAAGGGAAATGCGCACAAACCTGTCAGCTTAGCTCAAACGGACTGACTTGGGCATGTGGAAGGTTTACTCAGACTTTGGAAGCTGGTCAGCTGTTATATCCAATGCAAGACATAGCACATGTAGCTAAGGCTATTGCAGTAGTGGTTATTCAAGCATCTACTGTTATGGTATGCTTTCTTAAACAACAGTATTTTCTCAGTAAATTGAGGAGTCAAATGCATGAGAAGAAAACACGAGTCATAACTGAGTAAAGGAAAATACAGACAAGGAGCAAGAGATGTAATGCATTACCCAGGACTGTTGACTCATATAAAACTGTGCAAAATTGTGCCATCTGCAGTTCATAATATACCTGTGCAGAATATGAAGTGTTAAGTAAAATGCACTATGACCATTGTCATGCTCATTTGCCTTTTCATTTATGATGCAGTCTGTTCACTTATTGGTTCCAGACCAGTTCAAAGAAGTAACATGTCCTGTACATATATATTGTTTTTATTATAAATTCCCTGAGATAATCACTGAAGGGCACAAATGCATGAGCAATTAATGCATTGAATTTTACATTCGGTGATGCAATACCTGATGCTTTTATATTGTACAGTCATTCACACTGGAATTCAGGTTTGAATTTGAGCAAGAATTCAAATATAACAACAGTAATAAAAGCACTCTGGATCATCTCATTTTTTTTTTGTCTTTAGGGATACTCCATTGTAGGGGCTGTCATCACCTCAATTTAAAGTTGAGTAGAAAGCTGTAAAACTTACTGCCTACCTCAGTCATATGACCAATCCCTGAAGGTTAGTACAAAAGAAAGGAAGTATTGTAAAGAACTCAGTGTAGCCAGAAACGCTGTCATGATACAAATTGCAGATTACTTGATATTTAAACTGGAGAGGGAGAATAAAGATAGGGCCATGGTTGTGCAGCAGTTAGCGTTGTCGCCTCACAGCAAAAGGTTCTCCAGTTCGATTGTCTGCTGGAGTGCCTTCTGTGTGGAGTCTGCATGTCCTCCCCGTGATCGAGTGACGTTTAAAGATATGCAGTGAGTGAATGGGTGTGCCTTCTTTGAAGGTTGGGCGTCAGACTGGCACTTCGGCACCATAAAAGTCCACTGCCAGTCATTAGCGGACCAGAGTTCCACTGTGGCGACCCCTAACCAGGAAAAGCCGAAATATTTTAGTGTAGAGAATAAAGGCTATGGGTATATTTACAGCATTATGTTTAAGTAGAGAATAAAAATAGCAGAACCAAGATCCTATATCGTTTGTGAATGATGGTAAACTTTTCTGAATTACAGGTCTGCGTTTGTTTAAATCTTTTGACTGGTATAGAGTATTTCTGCACCATGGAAAACCTACCCCACAGGGGATAAGACCACATTCAACCAGGGCTGCATCTATCTCTACAGCCTTTCTCAGAGGTGTCGCTACCAGGGACATCCTAGAAGCTGCTACCTGGAGTTCTGTACATACCTTCACCAAGCATTACCTCTTGCCAATTTTTTCTAAATCCAGAGCTGGCTTTGCCACTGCAGTCTTGCAGGGCATTTTAGCTGGTCCAAATGCTATCTAAATTGCCTCCTCCCATCCTTAGCTTTGGGAATCTACCCAAATGTGATAACTGTAACAGTGAAACACGAAGAATGTATAGTTGTGTACACTTACCATAAATGTAGATGTTCGAGTGTATTCACTGTTGCAGTCCTGGTTACCCTCTCTCCAGCCCCCCCGGACTTCTACTGACTATACCTCTATTCTTGTTTACTATGCTTAAAGCTTTCTGGTGTATTTGCTTTTTGTTGGAGGTGTAACCTTGTATATAACTGCTTCCCATTATGGGGGCACCTGACATCTGGGGCAAGAAAAACTGATAAAATGGCGTTGGCTGCATGCTTTATACCCCTGACTACCTGATGTCATGGAAGATGAGACTGCAACCGATGCAGGACCCAAGACTTTGATAATCAGGCCGACTGAGGGCTACTGCAAGCAGATAACCCAAATGTGATGACTGCAACAGTGAAACATGAAGAACATCTACAAATGAGTCTAGGGATGGAAAAGTTATTTTATTAAAATGTTTGTCAGTTCCATATTAGTAGTATTTAATGTAAATGAGCCATTAACAGGTTTAGTACAGAGTTACTACTGGAGAAAGTTTTTTTTTTTAATTTTAAGTCTCCATTGTGACATAATGTTAAGTTGTACTCAGGGTATTAATATCATTTGTTCATTATCTTGACAATAAGATGTGAGACGAGGCTGAAGCATCAGGTATAAACCCCTACAGATATACAGTATGATATGCAGACTCAACACAGACTGCAGCCCTGCCAGGAGCCTAAGTGGAAAACTAAGGACTGTGAGGCAGACCACTACACCACTCTGCCATATGTTTAATGTACATGTTAACCTTTACTGCAGCAATTTGGCAAATGCCCTGCTGAAATCATTATTTACATTTACACACCCTCTGTTTTATTTTGATGTCCAAGTCAATGAAGTTTGAGTTGCCAGTACAAAGTATAGTAGTACACTTGAGGAAAAACAACAGAGGTAAAGTTCAGTAATCCAGAAGGAAATCAACAGATGTAAGTTTTATTCAGTATTTCCATCTTTCCATGAATCCGTGATGATTTTGATCCTGCACCCCAGTGGCTTTAAAGTACACTAGACATCTTTCTTCTGGAGGACTGTTGTACCAGGCTTCATAACATTTAAGCTTTTGTGCAGTGACATCTGTTCTGAAAGTTTTTCATAGCATTGAAATGTTCCCTGCACAAGTTTAACACCTGCTTCATGTAGAAGCTATACCAACTTTAGTTAAAACATACCCTACATATCCATGTACATGTGTGATAATGGGAGTAGGCAGGCAACCCATCAAATGAAATTTCTTCAGACTTCATCTGTCAG
The DNA here is from genome assembly GCF_019279795.1 of Protopterus annectens. NCBI lineage: Eukaryota > Metazoa > Chordata > Ceratodontiformes > Protopteridae > Protopterus > Protopterus annectens. Next base: position 1,584,830,276 of record NC_056744.1, read on the forward strand.
TGTAAAAACATTGAAGGACAGAATTACCAAGTGTCTTGCAATTTTTTTTTCACTGCTATGCAGATGCTTACTTAAATATACTAATTCCGAGATAGCACATTGGTGGGTAGAAGTGAAAATACCTTAATGCCTGATATTGTCTGATCTTGCTGCTGTCCGTATTCTGTAAAATGCTACACCTTTGGTGTGTGTTATTCAGTCACTTTAGTTTGAATAACACGCAGTCAGTAAGAGTACATTTCAATGACAGCATGTGTGTGTGTACGTAAATATGCATACATCAGTGTACTATTTCTAAGTACCATCTTAAGGATGTTCTGACCTGATTAGTTTAACCGAAATTCATAACATTTAGCAGTGTGCTTTCCTGGCACAAATTTTTTTCAGCTGGTTTTGTCCATCTAAAAACTTGTGCAAGTATTGAACACGTGTTCAGTGGAACTTTGATTAGTATATGATGCATTTGTACATAGCAATTATTTTGGGGGGCTTGCTTCCACTGATCATCATTTAGATCAATGTTGTAGTAGCCTAACATGTATAGGTCATGTCCTACCAAGGATCTGACGACTGTCCATCTTTCAAAGTTTTAGAGCACCTTTCACTTGCCCTAAATGCTGTGCAGCTCACTTTGAGAGGTAAAGTCTGTGGTTAGGGTGCCAAGCTCTTAAATCTTTCTTACCTTTGAAGAGTGTTTCCTTCTGCAGACTTTGATATTTGCAGAGATATCTGCAGAGATTGATAGTTTGCTAGAGCTTCTTCAGTGTTGAGCGGAAAAAGTACCCCTTTGGGGAATACCTTCAAATTTTTATGAAATAAACTGTAATTTTTCTGAAAAATTTCTTGGTAGGTATAAGGCAACTGTTTGTGGTGGTTGTCACAAAAAAATATTGTGCCAGAACTTAATTTTTGTAAGCAGCAGGTAAGACCAACTCTGCCACCTGCTTGTCAGACACATTCTTGGCAAAGTGTGGAACTGGGGCCTGGCTCCTTGGTCATTCCCTCTCTGATCAGCAAGAAGAGAAGTTGTGCAGGAGGTTTCATTCTTAACTCTAACTTCCTCTTCACCTTGGCTGCCAACAAATGATTTTGTTGTAACCATATCAGGTTCATCAGATTACACATCAGCTTCTCTCTGCTTCTTTGGTGTTGCTCCTCAGGAAGCCACTAAGGAAGTGGTTGTTCCACTGTCCTCTACAGGCAAGGGAGAACCATTCTTATTGGTATCAAAAGAGGCACTTTTTGAAGCCACTTTGTGGAGTTTTATTCACAGGGGATAGGACTTGTTCTTCAAGGTGCCCTTTTTGGGGGTTTTTTCAGGAAAAAGAAACATCAAGTTGGACATTTTTCTTCACCTGTGTCCCAGTCATCTAAAGCAGACCACAGTGGGGTCTTGACATTCTGAGTCTTACTTTTATCTAAAAAAGAAACGTTTTCCTGTCTCTGAGATTGTGATTCTTAGTCTGAAGGACAATGACTACTTTTGTAATTCATATTGCAGAGAACTGGAAATCTGACTTTGTTGAAAATTTTTCTTCAAATTCCCCACCTGGAAGGTTAGCTTTATCTAATACTATTGCCAGAATGAAGGCGTTATTTCAGTGGGAACAAAATGAAATAAAAAAGATATGTTTTGTTGCAACTGAATTTTCCTCATCTTGCATCTGTTTCTTGTTTGCCAGCCTTAGAGGATGCTTTCCCTTACAGCCAGGAGTTTGCCTGACACCTGTCCCCAAAAAGTCTGATAAATTACGTTTGGGAAGAAAGTTTGTACTGCTTTCACCTTAGCCTTTAGAATAGTGAATTGTCAGATCACAAGTATGTTTCTGCTGTCTTCCATTGACTACATGAGAAGATTAATTGCTGATCTCCCTTCTTCAGAGACTGGCATCTTTGAATTAAATATCTTGTGTGTGCCAAGTATCCAACAATGATCTAAAATGTTCTTACGACACTGCTGCCATTTCTTGAGTAGCTGCCACTGTCAGTGATGAGATTTGCTTTGATAAATTCTAAGAATTTGCCAGAGGCGAGCGTCCTGAATACTCCCCTGGATAAAGTGGTAATATTTGGCCCTTTCTCTGCTGAGGTCCTTAAAACATTTCCTTAAGGGGATCCTTGCTTCAGGGGATTACCCAGATTTTTCAAACCTCCATGTCAAAATATAATAGAAATGTTCAATCCAATTCAGGATGTTCTTCGTGTTTCACTGTTGCGGTCCGGTGTTGGTTGCTGTCCCTTCTTCCATGATGTCAGGGCTATAAAACATGCAGCCGACGCCATTACATAAGTCTTTCTTGCTGTGCAGTGCCCGAAGCAGAAGCAGTTTGCAAGTGCCTGTCGGCCGACTCCTGAAATTTTCGTTTTTGAGTTTCAGAACCGAAGTCTTCAACTGAAAGCTAAGTACCCCATTGGGGAAACCTTTGCTTGCTCTTAACCGATGTCAGTAAAAGTAAAGAATTGCATTACTTGTGGAAAGCAAATACCTCAAAGATTTTCATTCATACTACATTCCTTGGCTAGGCCCAGAGCACGACATACCTCACTGTCGGTTTTGTGCCTTATTTAAACCACGAACTAGCCGTCGTCGGTATATTTATGCTTCTAAATATTTTGGTGTTCGGTTCAATTATTCTGATATGTCTTCGGTCAGTTTGTCCGACTTTCCGAAAAAACGCAAAGATAAAGACAGAGACAGGCCGCCTAGGTCCAAAGCTGCAGATGACGCTTCTCCTAAGCCAGTCGCCAGTTTGCCGGTACTCAGTAAGGTGCTTTCACAGCCCTGATACCCACTACTTCTGATTCACAGGCCTCTACTGAGACCCATGAGTCCGGTGTGCCGCTAGATGCTTCAACTGTGGAACCTGCGGATGTCTCTACCTTGGATGGGTCCGGAGCCGCTCTACAGACACCCGCTTCTGAGGTTGTATTCAGGCCTACTGACTTGTGTATTAAACTAACACCATCTTCTTCTTCAAGGCCTAAATCTCAAACCATGCCTAAAAAACTGATGCCCAGACCGCATGGTCAGGCCTCTATGCCTAAAAAACAGATAAGAATGGCTGAAGACCTTATTGCTTTAATCAGGGGAAGCCAGCCTTCCCCCTCTAAGAGACCTAGGAATGAGTTTGTTTATGATACTTCCGACCAGGAATCTGAATTTTCTGTTTCCTCTGATGACCAGGATTTACCCTTATCTACCTATGAGGATTCTGATGCTGAGGACTCCATTCCCTCTGCTTCCCCCTAGATGATTTCTCTTTTGGTGAAACCCTGCATGCTCTCAGGGAGCATTTTAGTTGAGAAAGTCAGGATTTCTCTGATTCTAAAAAGAGGCTTAGGGATTTCTTACTCCTACCCCAGCACAGGCATTTAGCCATACCTCCTGTATTAGACATTGTTGATGCATTTGCAGAATCTAGCTTGGCCCCTGACTCTTTACCTCCTGCTCCCAGGAAACCTGATAGATATTACAGGGTCCCTAACTCTCACAAGTTATTTTTCAAAAATCCTACTGCGGATCCTGAGACCATGTCACAAGGGCCTAAGGGCATTAAAGGTACTACTGCCAAAAATCCTACCCCCTCCGATAGAGACTCCAGGGCGCTGGATAAATGGGGTAAGAAGGTATGCACTTCTGCAACTTTGGCAATTAGGGCCTTAAACTGCCAGTTTCATATGTTGAAGTATCAGCAGCATATTATTGGATTGCTTAAACAGAAAATAATGATGTTTCCTGATTGTGCTGAAAATAAGGAATTACAGGATTTATCGCATTCAGCTGAACAGGTTGGAAAACATACTTTGCAATGTGGTTTTGACTCTCTAGAGGCATCTTGCAGGGCTGTGGTAACTGGGTCTTTACTTAGAAGGCATGCTTGGCTTAAGGAGCAATCCCCAACAGATCATGTTAAAGCAAAATTACTGGATGCTCCCCTAAACCAGGACCGCCTGTTTGGCAACAAGGCAGAAGTAGTTCTTAAAAAGATGGAAGAAAAAGCTAAATCTATGCAAACTGTTAAAGATTTTTTTACAAGTACAACCTCCAAGATTTAGTAGGCATTGGTCTTTCCTACCTCTTCCAGACCTTCTCAGTCCAAACCCAGATCCAGCAGAGCTCCCAGGCTGCAGTCCTAGGGTACACACAGGACTAAGCAGTGGGGGCCTCCACTTCCAAATCTGGGAGTAATGAGACTCCCCCGTATGGTAAGCTGTCTCAATGACTTCCTTTTAAAATTTCCAAGCACTTATCAACTGACTGCCCCTTTGGGGGGAAAGATTGCTCTTCATGCAAAGAACTGGGAACTCATTACCCAGGACAAATGAGTTTTAAATATAGTGTCCCAGGGATACAGATTTCACTTCCACATGTTGCCAACACCAAGCGGGTGGCCAGACCTTTCTCCAAATCAGTGGGCAGAGGCCCCAAAACAAGTACTTTCTCTCTTAGGCATGGGGGCTATTCAACTGGTACCAGAAAATGAAAAGGGACAAGGTTTCTACTCAAGACTTTTCCTGGTCCCCAGAAAAGACCATTTATGGTGTCCTATCCTAGGTCTGTCTACTCTAAACACCTTTTTGGAGATTCCAAAATGAAAGATGCTGACTCCTCACCAGTTGCTTCCTATGCTAGGCAAAGATGCCTGGTTGGCAGCACTAGATTTAAAAGAAGCATACCTGCACATCCCAATCAGGGAATCTTGCATAAGATACCTACACTTCAAAGCAGGCTACACACACGGTCAGTTCTCTGCACTGCCCTTTGGCTTATCTACTGTGCCCAGGGTATTCACAAAGTGCCTAGCTCCAGTTATTGCATTTTGCAGGCAAAGAAATATTCAAATATACCCGTACCTGGACGATTGCCTAATTGAGGCAGAAAGCCAGGACATACTTTTGAAACATCTGGCCTTTGTACAAAGAGTTCTAACTTGTCAGGGGTACACCATAAATAAAAAGAAATCACACCTGGTGCCCTGTCAACAAATTATATTCCTGGGACCAAGCTTGAATACAACTTCCCAGATGGCTTTCCTCACGCCAGAGAAACAAATTCGTTTGACAACCTACTTCAAACAAGTGACTACAAAAAACCTGCTATCTGCAAGACAAATACTGCAAGCCTTGGGGTTCATGGCCTCATACATTCTTCTACTTCCATATGCAAGACTGCATATGAGGAAACTACAGTGGTATCTAAAAAGCCTATGGTGTCAACATTCTCAGGATCTAGAAGCAATGATTCCTATCATATCGTGCCTACGCCCTTTGGTGGGCAGAGGCCTGCCACCAGAACAAGGGACTACCTTTCACACCATCCCCTGCCGCCCAAACCCTAATAACAGATGCAGCAGACTATGCATGGGGGGCTCACCTGGCAGGGAAGTGCATTCATGGCAAATGGAACCCAAATCAAATGCACCTGCATATCAATCAAAAAGAAATGTTAGCTGCACAGAATGCTCTGACAGCCTTCAAGGATCACATTCTTCCAGGGCAACTAATGGTAAAGACGGACAACACCACTGTTATGTGGTACATAAACAAGCAGGGGGGTACACATTCTTACCCCCTCTGCAGACTAGCCATGGCTTGTGGAACACAGCATTGAGCTACCAAGTGCACCTACAAGCTCAATTCCTGCCAGGAAAATTAAATACACTGGCAGATGGACTAAGCAGAAACCTCATGGACCGACATGAGTGGAAACTGGCACCAAGGATTTTCAACATGTTGACAAAAAAATGGGGGAGCCCAGATATTGACCTGTTTGCCTCTCCCCAGAACTACCAATTAGACAAATTTTGCACAAGGACTTCCCACAAACAAGCCTGGAAAGTGGATGCTCTGTCCTTTAGCTGGAAAAACCTATCAGTCTATGCCTTCCCCCCTCTGCCTCTGCTCTCCAAAGTACTACTAAAAAAACAAACAGGACAAACCAAGGATGATTTTGATTGCTTCAGACTGGCCATGCCAACACTGGTACCCCCTCCTGCGCAGTGTGTCATGGTTATCCCCATAGCACCTGCCTCAGACTTCTTCCCTGTTGTCTCAACAGACAGCCGGATTCTGCACCCTCAGCTTCTAACACTGAACCTAGCAGCCTGGCTAATTACCTAATCTCTCCTGCACCATCCCTTAGTAAACCTGTGATGGATATCATTTTAGAGGCAAGGAGGTCTAGTACTAGAAAATCCTATGCTGAAAAATGGAAAAGATTCGGTGCATGGAACCAATCTCAAGGGATGAGCACAGCAACGCGCCCAATTTACCTCAGATTTTACAGTACTTAACTGAGATGCTTCACAAGGGCCTGTCTTTTTCCTCCATCAAAATTCACGCCTCAGCCATTTCAGCTCATTATAGCACAGGACCTCCCCTCTTCTCTCATCCACTGCTCAAGCAGTTCCTCAGAGGGTCAAAAAATTTGAGACCACCCAGGAGAGCTCCAACCCCAGCCTGGGACCTTAACTTTGTTTTGGAGAAACTCGCTCTACCTCCTTTCAAGCCAGCTGCTACTGCAGACTTAAAGTTTCTTTCTTGGAAAACAGCTTTCCTTTTTGCAATCACTTCAGCAAGAAGGGTATCTGAATTACAGGCCCTTATGGCAGTGGAGCCTTTCATCATCTTTCATGCGGACAGGGTGTCCCTCAGAACCAATCCATCCTTCATGCCCAAGGTGGTATCCAGTGTTGCTCTTAATCAGTCCATTCATTTGCTAACCCTCTTTCCCAATCCACAGAACAAAGGGGAATGGATACTGCATTCCTTAGATGTGCACAAACAATTTAGATTCTACTTGGACAGGACTAAACCTCAAAGGAAATCTGAACAGCTGCTGGTGGCATTTGCTGCAGGAGCAGAGGGGAAGGTTACATCAAAGCCAACCATTTCTAAATGGATAGGCCATTGCATTCATTTGTGCTATAAGCACCATGGAAAACCTATCCCACAGGGGATAAAACCTCACTCCACCAGGGCTGCATCTACCTCTACAGGTTTTCTCAGAGGAGTCCCTACCAAGGACATCCTAGAAGCTGCTACCTGGAGTTCCGTACATACTTTCACCAAGCATTATCATTTGCCAATTTTCTCTAAATCCAGAGCTGGCTTTGCCACTGCAGTCTTGCAGGGCCTTATAGCTGGTCCTAATGCTGTCTAAATTCCTCCTCCCAACCATAGCTTTGAGAATCTACCTAAATGTAATGACTGCAACAGTGAAACATGAAGAACATAGTACAGTTGTGTACACTTACCATAAATGTAGATGTTTGAGTGTATTCACTGTTGTAGTCCTGGTTACCCTCCCTCCAGCTCGCTAACTTCTTTTGGCTGTACCTCTACTTCCTTTACTATACTTAAAAGCTTTTTGGTGTATTTGCCTTTTTGTTGGAGGTATATCATTGTATTTTTATATTTAATTGCTTCCCATTAGGGGGGGCACCTGACATCTGGGGCAAGAAAAACTGATGTAATGGCGTCAGCTGCATGTTTTATACCCCCTGACGACCTGACGTCATGGAAGAAGGAACAGCAACCAATGCAGGACCCAAGACTTTGTTAATCAGGCCGACTGAGGGCTACCTGCAAGCAGATAACCCAAATGTAATGACTGCAACAGTGAATACACTCGAACATCTACATTTATGGTAAGTTTACATAGCTGTACTTTACTTCTATAGGAAACAATCTCAGTATACAAGTTTTCATAATAAACAGCCCAACAAGTAACAAGCAAAAAAAAAATCAGAAAGCAATGGGAGGGAGTTTCAAAAAAGAAGGGAGGGTCTACCCAAAGCCAAAGATAGCCTTACAAACGCAGTCTGACTATATGCCCTAACACCTTCCAACCCTGGCAGTCCAGCAAATATTTTTCAAAGTCTGGGTCTTCGTTTCTTTCTGTAACATCAAGTAACTTCAGAAACCTGGGTTCTGAGAACTTCAACAGTGTGATTCCCTTCATAGGTTAGTACTAGACTAACTGCCCTTGCGAGCCATTTTATGCCTACCCAATTATCCCTTGTGAGACTCAAACTCTGCACCTTGTGTTTGTAAGGCAAACACCTTAACCATTAGGCCACCCTCCAAGTTCATAGGTTCATAGGTTCCAGTGACACTGAGGTAATAGATTTTTGAGGTGAAGCATATTCATCAAATCTACCTCTGAGCAAGCGTGTAAGACTGAATAGAGAGCTGAGTTCGACAGATGTTTGAGACCCTTTTCCTTTTTTTGAGGAACTTTTTTGTGGCCCAGCTGCTGCAAGTGTCGGGTCAGATACATTCATGGGCAGGGCACTCTTGTATTCATCATTGGATGAGATGAGGAGAGTATGAGGAGACTATGACCTCCCGATCTATCTAGAATGATCCCTTTTCATGATAGGTGGGCATAGAAGGTCTTCCCCTAACTACTTTAGCTATGATGATTGACAGACTACTAGACCTATCAGTCCTGGGTCCCCAGGTCCTGATTGCTTCTTCTTGCCACTCAGTGGATTGCTTTGGTAGCTAGTGTAGTTTTTCCTTTTTGTTTTTCTATGACTTTTTATTTTTTTTTTTTTTTAATATGGCTCTTTAGGCACCAGTTATGTCATCTGCAAACTTTGTCTCATCAATGGCTTTGGTGACTGTTTGAAAAAGTCAACCAAGTTAGAAGGCATGATCTGCCTTTGACAAAGCCAAACTGGGATGGATCAGACTATGATTAAACAGCTGTCCTAGCTGTGGGTTTAATTCCTCGTTGAGTTGCACACAGCCACAGCGGGGACACACATCAGTCCCCATGGATGCTGTGGTTAAGCTGTACCAGTACAGTACAGTAAAGTACAGCTATGTAAACTTACCATAAATGTAGATGTTCGAGTGTATTCACTGTTGCAGTCATTAGATTTCCTTCTTTTTAATTAACTCCCCATGCTTACCCCTGTTCTAGATCAAATACTATCTTATGAGGTTATAGAGCCTGTTCCCCCTTTCCAATTCTCAAAGATTTCAGACGCGTTATGTTTTTCTTTACATTTCCAGCCATTTGGTTGGCAGCAGTTCCAATAGTGTTTACAAAGTGCCTGGTTCCTTTAACAGCCCATTATAGATTGCAGAGCAATCACATTTTCCCATATTTAGATGTCGGCCTTTTTTCAGATTCTTTTGCAGGTTGTCAGGAATCTGTGGCTTGGATAAAAAAAAAAAAAAAAAAAACTTTTCCTCAAGCTGAGATTTCAGGTGAACGTACAGAAATTTTCGCTTATCCTGTCTTCCAGGACACTGGTTCTGGGATGTTTCCAGGATACCTCAGATATGATTGCTGTTCAAACTCAGCACAAAGTGGAATTTTGCAAGTAACAGTTTCTGATATTTTCCAGCCACACTTCTGCATCTGCCAGAGAATGTATCAGGATTCTGTGTTTCTTGGTCTCTACAGTCCTCAGGATTCCTTTGGCCAGGCTTCATATGAGGGAAACTTAGTGGTCATCAAATTAACATGGAGCCAGCTCCCCTATCATTTTAGATCCCAGTGCTGGAGTTTGTAAACATGGAGTTGCTTTGATTGATGAGTTGTCATTAACCTCAGGATTCCATTTTCCCTTCAGCCTGTACTCGGTCGATAATTACAGGTGCCTCAGACTTTGCATGGAGATCTGTATCCAAAGAGGTGAAAGTTCAGGATCTGTGGAACAAGGAGGACAAACTATAACATGAAATGTCAAAGAAACAATGGCTCAAATAAATGCCGTCAAATATCTAAACCATCTTTGGAGTCCAAGCCCTTTACTTGTACTCGCAGACAAACACCAGAGTGATGTGGTGCATAAACAAATAGAGGAGAAGCCAGATCCTACCAACTTTTCATACTAGTTATGATAACCTGGGAAGTAGCAATTCATCAAAGACTGACCCAGCAGTCTAGTTACATTCTTTCAGAGCAGAACATTATAGACCAGCTGAACAAGACCAGGATAGACCCCCCACAAGTGGAAGATGCACCCAGGGTTCCTCCAGGAATTGATCCAGCTGTAAGAGTACACCTCGGGTAGATCTGTTTGCTTCTGTTCACAACAGACACTTAAAGTAATTCTGCTCCAGGACCCCCTGCTTAGAGACCTGGGAGACCAGTGACTTTTCATTTCCATGAACAGGGATGTTCCCTATTTTCTGTGATAGCCAGGGTTCTTCTGAATATTCGGAAGGGCTCTCCAAAGGTGATACTGTTAACCCCACTTTAGCCCTGGCAGCAGTGGTTCTCCTTCTCAGAATTGCCAATGGCAATTTACACAAGCTTACTCAAAGGATAGGACTTACTGACACAGGGCGGGGGTTGTTTGATGCATTTCTTCAGCTTACAGCCTTCATAACATTTTAATACCTTTTAGACACCTGTTTTCTCAGGACATGCAGTAAGTGTTAAAGTAGACTCCAAAACCTGCTACTAGAAAATCATATTTTAACTGCTAGATGAGTGTTTTTCAACCGCTGGTCCGTGGACCGGGTCCACTCTGGCAGCAATTTTGTGCCAGTCTGTGAAAGACTAGGGACCACTGGCTCAGAGACTTATTTTTCAATTAAAAAAATTTTAATAGTGGTGTTCTTTAAGAAGAGCACCCTTGGCATCCGGTCACACAGATGCTAAAGGTGTGTGCATCCTGCTGTTTACGTGCATCTTTCTCGCGTATGGAATTTGAATGCAAGAAGATGTTTGAAATGCGGACCACGAACGGACAAGTGCGAGGTAGGTTTGTGTGTTATAAGTAGTAGGTAAGGTGTGTGTGTGTGTGTGTGTGTGTGTGTGTGTGTGTGTGTAAAAAGAGGGAGGGAGGTGTCTCAACTATTTTTTGCCTTATATGTTTTATCTGTTCCTCATAAAGTTTGTTTTTTGTTTTTTTTGTGGTAAATCTGTGAGGAGAGAATTCATTAAATAATGGCAAGCGTCTGAGTTTCAGGCTTCCTATCCTTCAGAAAATTCACGAGAACACAATACCTTTTATTCTAGCAACTTTGTAAGCTTGTTTGTCCTTATTTTTGTGGGCTTTTTCCCACCATTATTTTTGGCTTTGTCCAGATTTTTTATGCTAAGAAGTTGAGAGCTAGTGTACGTATGCATGTGTGTGCATATGTGTGTGTGTGTATGAGATAGCTAGGTGTGTGTGTGTGTGTGTGTGTGTGTGTGTGTGTGTGTGTGTGTGTGTGTGTGTGTTAGGTGCATATCTCTCAATTGTCCCTGATTTTGACTGAAATTTTAGCGCAGTCCTTCTTAATCTTACCTAAAAGTGGTGATTTTTGTAGAAAAGGTAATGAATTACACTTAGTCAATAATTAGAATTACAGACTTCTTTTACTAAAATGCATATTCACTCATGTTCTGTTATTTTGTCAGTGTCACTAAATGAACACACAAAAACAACCTAATAAATCTAAAAATCCCACTGTTCCAGGAGCTTCTGCCATAAGTAACCATTTGAGATGAATAAGAAAAACCTTTCAGATAAAATGCATATAAAAGATGATGCTTATGTAACAAAATTTAAAAGTCGTATGCATGCCAATCCCCCGTCATTACCTAGTGATTTTAAAGAGCCCCACTCTTTGATTGTTTCATACAAGAATATGTGCAATCACTTTATAAGCAACACATACATTGCATTCTATTAAAATCAACTCATAAAGTAACATAAAATTAAAAGATCTGGTAAGATAAGATAATTTTAAGAGGGAAGAGATTGATGTGTACTAATTTAGACCTCATCAGCTTCCAGCATTAATCCAGAGCTGCCAGTAAAGTTCTGTCCTTTCTAGAGGCCACAGCCCCCTCTCACACTAGAAACTATCTTTTCGATAATAGTAAATTTAAACTCATGTCCCATGTAATCCTGTAAGTGTTTATATAGAACGTTTGTTTCTTTTTTATGTTTTATTTTATAGGCATGCTCGTAAATTCTTTACTTAAGCTTATGCCCCATTTGTCCAATATAAAACCTAGGACATGCCTGACATAGCACCACATACAGTACCCCCGAGGTTTCACAATTATATTTACCTGATACCCTAAAATTATTTGAATTTATCAGAAATTGTTCCCCTGTGTAAATGTACTTACAATATGAACAACATCTGCATATGTTCATTTTAGGGATATTGCTTATAGTACTAATTTGTTTATTCATTCTAGGATGATGATCATATTTTTACCCTTACTGTACATGATAATAGGCTTATCACCAATTTTTTCTCTAGCTTATCTATCTTCCTTAATTAACAAATTCTTGTCGACTATCCACTTAATGAGATCACTATCCAATGTGTACATAGTGAAGGAGGTTTTAAATTCATTGATAGCAGTATTGTTAACAGGGATTTGGTTCTCTCTAAGCACAATTTCATTATGCTGTTGTCTGTAAACATTTTGAATATTTAAAATCTGAACAAAATGATAACTTCATACGTCAGGTTACTACATTTTTTTTTCTGGATAGCCTTGTCTTTTAAACATATCTTTTAATAGCGGGCATTCATCCAAGGAAAAAATGTTCTTCTAATGTAACCATTCGGGACGCTTTTCACGAACTGCCCCTTCACTGCGGTGTTTTTCTGCATTAATGGATGAGCACTAGTAAAATGATGAAAGGTATTAGTATGTTGGTTTTCAATAGATTTTAGATGTATACCTTCTAATGGATGTTATCTTTTGTTATCAGTACATCCAAGTAAGCAATACTTTCTCCAAGGGTTTTGTGTGTAAACTAACGAAAGTTGGTACTCTTATTAATGTAGTCAAGAAAGATGTTCATGTTTCACTGTTGCAGTCATTACATTTGAGTAATCTGCTGGCAGGTTGCCCTCAGTCAATTAACAAAGTCTTGGGTCCTGCGTCGGTTGCTGTCTCTTTTTCCATGATGTCAGGTCGTCAGGGGTATAAAACATGCAGCCTACGCCATTACATCAGTCTTTCTTGCTGCGCGGTGCCCGAAGCAGAAGCAGTTTGCAAGTGCCATTCGGCCGACTCCTGAAATTTTCATTTTCAAGTTTCAGAACCGAAGTCTTCAACTAAAAGCTAAGTACCCCGTTGGGGAAACCTTTTCTTCCTCCATACCGATGTCAGTAAAAGTTAATAATTGTATTACTTGTGGGAAGCAAATACCTCATAAGAACTTTCATTTGTACTGTATTCCACAGTGAATGTCATCCAAAAAACCTGCATGAATTCATTATTTTATTACTAAACAGGAAGTTTGTCTCCTATTGAATCGTAATTATGTTAGCAAATAATGAGCCGCATGCGGAACCCATAGCAACCCCTTTCTGCTGTAAGTAATATTCTCCTTCAAAAGTAATATAATTAACACTGTTTCAAGCAGCTGTTCACATAAATTAAATCTGTCCTGTGATGCTGTTTTATTTAATAAGTAATCTGTAAACCTGTATATACCCGCATAATATGGTATTACTGAGTATAGATCTTTAACATCTTTTGTTAGAAGTAAATATTCGTTATATTCTAGGTTATTGACTTTCCCTAAAAAATCCCAAGAGTTTGTGCAGGCATGTTCCTCTTGAAATACAAAATGCTTAAGTTTCTCATCCAGAAACTTGGCACAGGCATGTCCACAATAGGGTGCATTGGGGGATTTTGAATACACTTGGGCATTTTTGGGCACCCCAAAAATGGCAGGTGTAAAGGGGCTCACTACAGTTAAATAATTGTATTCATCTATATAAATCTGCTACTGTATGAATAACTCATTAAATTGTATCCTGATCTTTCTATATGCAATATTTCATTCATTTATAGAGGCCTGTTGATGTTTCCTCAAATAATAACTGATGCATCCTGTTCACATAATCAGATTTTTCCATGACCGCAAGCCTACCCCCCTCATCAGGCTTCATAATTCTTATGTTAGAATTTCTCATTTCTTTCAGTATCTTTCATTCTTCTTTGGTTATGTTATACTCTTTAATTTCATGCCTGTTAGACATATTCAGGGACATCTTGGTTTAGCCAAAGCCATCAGGCATTTCAGTGAGAGAGAATTGTTTGAGGTCATTGGCTGACTGAGGTCACCTTGACTACAGCTTAGACTAAGCACCTCATTGGTTCTTTTGAGATTTCTTTAAAAGCTGTCTCAGGTTTCAACTTTCTGTTACCTAAGAAGTTCAGTTGTGAGTGTTCTGCCATTTCACACTGAGCTAATTGAAGGAAGGACACTCAGCAAACTCGAAGCTATAATATATAACATTAAGTATCCTGTTTTTTGTTTATTTTGTTCTTTATTTCTTTGTTATTTATAGCACTTTGTGTACTGTGTATTTTTCTAGCTAGTTTCACTGTGTGTGAGGTATTAACTGGAAATTGTCCACTTTTATTAAGCATCTGTTGGGTTGTTTGTTTCTGATAACTTGTTGCAGTTAAACTCTTTTTCTAGATGCTCCTTTAGCTGTTTAAAACTTTCATTTAAAGGCTCACTGCTGCTTTTCAGCTGTGAGAAACATTTTTGCAGTTTGTTTACCACCCTTCCTCCCTGTTGGTATAGTGTTTTTATAGTTGGTGGCCTTGCAGTTGCCCACCCCTACCTAGTGTAAATTTGATCTGGGACCCTCCTCCCAGTCTAGTGTCATTACCTCATTCTACCCAGTACAGGGAGAACATTTGAGAAGGCCAATCAGCTTAGTTTCTGCTACTCCTTTCTCTCTTTCCACTAAAAAAAAACTTTTTCTAAACTTGTTTCCTGCCTTTCCTGTGGGTAGTCTAGCCTGGATATAGATTTGCTGTGTCCAGGACTATTTGTAGGCTTCTAGGGCCCAAGCCTTTCTGTGTTGGAGGGGAGCCTTCTAGCTTAATTTTGTTTCTTAGAACTAGCCATTTTTTTTGTTTCAGCACTTGTTCAGAACTTATTGTAAGCACTAAATAAGCTACAAATTACTACAGCATTCAACTTTCCTTACTGTCTAGAGAAACAGTTTCTAGTACTTAACAAATAAGCACCTATCCAGGCATGTCTAAGGGTCAGCCCCCGGTGTTTTCTCCTGTCTACCTGATGAATCTGGGCATCTTGGGGCAATGCAGTAATTGCCTCATGTACACAGACAACCCTCTCCTCCTACCACCCAACACTACAACCTGTGAGAGATGCACTTATATAGCCAAACTGGAAGCAAAGCTCTCTTCACCCAAGACTGGATTAGACAGTCAAGAGGAGAAGGTAAACACTTCCACCGCACCACACTCAGCACATAGTCCCTCAAAACCTACACCACCAAAACACACACATAGAAACACAAAACACACACCTACATTCGCGGAGGCTCTCAGTAAAAACCTGCCCAAGCAACAGGGACCTCCAAAGCAGAAACACAAGCAACCTCCACCCCCCAACACAACCCAAATGACACATAGCCCACAAACTCAGTGTGCCATTCAACCACAGCCCATAAGACATAACAACGTACCCAACACTCTAGTCATAGGTGACTCTATAGTCAGGCACACTGATGTTCCACTCACCAGGCTAAACAAGGAGAAAGTTACTGTCAGCTGCCTGTCTGGTGCCAGGATCCGCCACATAACGCATGCACTCAGGCCACTCCACAACAAGTACAAATATGACTCTGGCATTGTCCATGTTGGTGTGAATGACCTGAGACGTACCTCCTTGGACTACATGAAAAGGGACATGGATGAGCTGTCCGATCTTGTAGCCCAGGCAGGTATGACCATAGCCCTGAGTAGCATCCTGCCATCACCCAGAATGATACCACAGTACAAGGACAAAATGATTGACTTCAACAATTGGCTAAGCTTCTGGTGTCATTCTAAAGGGATCCAGTATCTGTCTGCCTGGGATGACATGATCGACAAGCCACAATGCTTTGCCAGAGATGGCCTGCACCTGTCACTCCTGGGATTCCGGATACTGGCTAAGGCTCTAGCCACCCCTATAGTGCCTTTTTTAGGCAAGGTTCAAATGACAAATTCACCACCCTAACAGGTACAGGCAAGAAGAATCTGAGGGTATTGCTACTCAATGCTAGAAGTCTAAACCTCAAAATGCACTCTCTCGAGGCACTCCTTAAAATGGAGAACATCGACATCTGTGCAGTGACAGAGACCTGGTTCAAGGCTCCAGAGAGTACCCCTGCATTACCAGGCTATAATTCATACTACACCTTTCGGCCACCTAACCTGGACCAAAACACTAAAGGTGGAGGCGTGTCCATATTCATTAATGATTTCCACACCTCCAGGCTAGTTGCTCAGCATAATGCATCCGAGATTATCCAAGTGCAAAAGTGCAACTAACTCTGGGCAAGACCGCAATCCAAATTGTAGCTTGCTACAGATCCCCCATCATGCCCCAGGATTCCCACTCCTCATTTCTTAATACACTGGAAAATATTAGGATACAACCAAACACCCTAATAATGGGCGATTTCAACTACCCTACCATTAACTGGGAAAATTATTCGTGTACCAACTCTTGTGCTCAACGTTTTCTGGAATTCATAAATTCCAATGCCATGGATCAACTTATCCTCACCCCCACCAGGGGCAGCAATATCCTAGACCTGGTTATTACCAATGTGGGCAACCGGTGCTCCACACCAGAGGTCAATTCCTTGTTGGTCAGATCCGACCATAAGCTAATCACCCTAGACATCCACATCCCTCCACCACCCCCCATTAGGGAAACCACAGTAAAACATTTCTCCAAAGCCAACTTCACGCTTCTTAAGACAGAAGTGGCAAACTTCACGACACCTGTGCTGACGGACAATAGAGGTATGACTGCTGAATCCTACACAAATGCACTTTATAAGCACTTGCATGAGTGCATGGATCATGCAATCCCTAACAGAACCAAGATGCTATCCTCCAAAAAAAGGAAGCCAATCTGGTGGTCCCCTGCCATAAACAAACTCTACAACAGAAGAAAGAAACTGTTGCAAAAAAGAGTAAAATCCCATGATTGGAGAAACTCCCTGGTCAGCTTCAGTAAGAAACTGAGATCCCTCATAAAATCCTCCATAGCTAGTTATGAAAACAAAATCGCCACTGACTCTAAAGACAACCACAAAGCATTCTATAGCTATGTCAAGAATCTCAATGGCAACACTCAGATCTGCTCTGAGTTACAGCACAATGGCACTAAATATACAGAACCAACAGATATTGCCAACATCCTGGCAGATAGGTTCAGTGCTAACTTTACCCCTCTGTCATCCCCTAAAGGGCCCATCTCTATACCAGAAGAATGCAAAGTTCCTGTAATCACGGCTGCACAGGTAAAAAAATACACTATCCAAAGCCAAAAACACAGCATCCATGGGACCTGACGACATCCCAGGCTGTGTTCTACATGAACTACAGAAGGAACTGGCACCCCACCTAAGTACCATGTTCAATCATAGCCTCACCTCAGGCTATGTGCCCACTGAATGGTGCACAGCGACAGTTATCCCACTCCACAAAGGGGGAGCCACCACAGACCCCGGAAACTACCGCCCCATTAGCTTATCGAGCCTGGTCTGCAAGGCTATGGAACGTATCATCATGGAACTTTTAAACAATGACATTGGTAATCTCCAAACTCAGGACCCCACCCAGTTCGTGTTTGTAAAAGGCAGATCATGTCTCCTAAACCTGATAAACTTCTTTGAAGCAGTCACCAAAGCCGTAGATGAGGGTAAGGTGGTTCAAACAGCCTATCTCTCGCCAAGGCTTTTGACACCATCCCCTACTCTGGAATTATAGATAAACTCTCTAAACTAGGTATAAATCCCTATGTCACAAGATGGGTTGCCAACTGGCTCACTGACAGAAGCCACACTGTGAAAGTAGCAGACTCCAAATCCACCTTCAGACCATTGACAAGTGGAGTACCACAGGGTTCATTCCTGGGTCCTCTCCTGTTTGGTATCTACTTCTCTGAAGTACAGGCCAACACAGAAGGTCTTTGGCTAACGAAGTTCTCAGATGACTGCAAACTAGGAGCCATAATCAAAACTCCAAAAGATGTGGACATCCTACAAAAGGGCCTTGCTGAGACAGATGCCTGGTGTCAAAGCCATGGCCTCAAGCTCAGTGCCAAAAAGTGTATTGTCATTCATTTTGGTAAAAACTCAGTACCCATGAACTACCACATAGGTGGTAGTCTACTTAACACCGAAAGTGTGATAAGAGACCTTGGGACACAGGTGGACAGTAGTCTCTCATTTGATAATCACATCGCCACAGTAGTCAGGAAATCCTTCTATGTGGCACACCTCATCACAAAAGGTTTCTCATCCAGGAAAAAAGAGGTTATTGTTTCCCTCTACTCATCACTCATTACACCCATTATAGAGTACAATGCCCCTTTTGGTATGTACCTCACAAGACATCTACAACAACTGGAAAGGCCACAGAAATACCTCACAAAGAGGATTACTGGCCTCAAAAAGATGCCCTATGCAGACCGTCTCAAAAAACTGCAGCTTTACTCTGTTGCATATCGCCTACTCAGAGGCGATCTCTGCCTAACACACACAGCTATGTCAAACCCAGAGCTTTTAGACATGCTCTACTTAAAGAAATCCCAATCCCTATGAGCTACACGCTCTAGGGACTTAAACCTCGTTACCACAATAAACAGAACATGCTGGAGGGATAGATTCCTGTCCCAGATACTTCCCATACTCTGGAACAAACTACCTATCTATATCAAACAAAGCTCCTCATTAGCATTGTTCAAGAAAAATCTTGATGATTGGATGGGAGATGGGAAATTCCCCCCAGGGATCACTTCTGTGGCTCTGCTCGACAGTGGCACAGGAAAATAATTTTCTTGGGTGGTGAAAGCCAGGGTACCTTTGGCTAGGCTTATATAGGCCCTAGGGCCAATAGCCTAGTACCTACCTATGAACATGTTTCTGTTAAGTAGCTGCAAAACTAGATAAATAGGGGAGGCTATATAACTGCTCAAAACTCTCAGCCCATTCGTGACTATAGAAAGATCGTTGAACACTAAATTAAAATTAAGCTTCCTAATGTACTGATTAACTCATTACATCAGAGAGATGCCTCTAGGTGCATTTGCAGTTACCTCTTACTTGATGCTTCTAGGTGTTGGATATTGCTTGTTCATAATTGCATCAATAATTCCAAAACCATGCTATGTGCAAGGTTTTAAAAGATTGCATCTTAAAGCTTACACGGTGGCAAACTCAACTGCATTAATATCTGACCTCTGTCTGGTGCAGGAAATGTATATTAACTGTTGTTTTTGTGATATTAATTTATATAGATGTAATTGTTCAATTTTTTTTTAAATATCCCAACAACCAAGTAACACAGACAGAACTCCTTAGCCTCACATGGAAGCTCTCAGCTACATGAATAAAATGCTGCTAATAGTATGTGTGTAACCTGAGCGGTTGCTGAGATATTGTAAGTTGTTTATAAAATATTACAAATGTAATAATTACTGTTTACTACTGTGTTTACTGTGTATTATAAAATTCAGTTTAAGACCTAGAAGCAAAAGAATACTACCATTGTAAAAATAGTTTGTGCTGAAGGGTTTGCCATTTATACTTTTTTCATAACCCCTGTGGTTCCAGAGATATAAACATTTGTTTGAAATGTGAGGACATAATTTGATTCTGTCAGAAGGCTTAGGCTCCACCCATTGGAAGTAACAGTGCAAACTTACTGAGCTCCATTGGAGTGCATGAGTTAAGGTCCATGAGTACATTAGCAATATATGCCTTACTTGTGGGAACAAAAGACAGGCCTCTTGCAAGTAAATTACCACAGTGTTCATCAAAAGGATATGAAGAAAAATTGTATATCTTAAAGTCTCCATTTGTATTGGTCACTATTGTACAACGTTGTTCAGTAACATTCTGTTGATGCACCTCCTTGGGGTTACATTGGTTCAATACCAGTTCATTTTCTTTGACCCTCGATTTTGCCATTTTGGTTTGCCCATTTTGGGTAGTGGAACTGGGTTACATGGCCTCCACTGCCCCCCCTGGTTCCTCTATCTCCCTTATCTGCTCAGACCATCGCAGAGGGGTATTCCAAAGGGTCAGCATAATTATTATTATTATTAATGTTTGTATCTTCAATAGTTTCTTGGTCATTGTGGTTCTGTTGACCATATTTCAAATTATTTTTGTTGTTGCTATTAGTGTTATATTTAATACTCCATGACTGTGAACCAGATAGATTTAGATATGCTTTCTCATCCAAATAGTCATGTCTGTCCCATTCTAGTAAAAAAATGTGGGCATGCTCATACTTAACTGCTCATAAGATAAGTTCATGAGTAATAAGATTATCCAATAAATTGATGTCCATTGTCAGTTCGTCAGTCTGCTTGATAATATATTTTACAAGTAACTCCATATATTCACAGCCACGTTGATCATACATGGCCAATAAATCTTTATGGAGTGCTGAGTTTGTAATAAGATCCATGGGGTACTGCCCCAAACGTAACCTTTGGGCACTCTGTTAGACTTGATGGATTCCATAAGATAAGCATTTTCAAGTTGCAGTTTTTTTATTCTGAGTAATTTACAATCATTCTCACTAGGTTGGTTCATATGTGAAGCACTGTGTTGTTGCTCACCAATAAAATCTGTGTTGCATTGTAACCATTCTGTAAGTACCGGCACACTGCCTGTAGTGTTTCCGTTCCCAACTGGATGACGATTGGAAGCTTGGAATGAAAGGTTGTTGGCCATGTTGCCATTCAAGTTAGGGGTAAAATTGATGTCCAGTCTCATTGGCTGTAGGTTCTGAGGCAGATTAGTTCTCCTTTCTTCACTATTAATCATCTTCGTAGAAATATCATCTATCTGTTGCGAAAGCTATTGTATTAAAAGTGTCAAATTACCACGCAACCTTTGAAGTCATTAATATCCACCTACGAGAACATACTCTGTGAATCGGCTGTAGCACCCACATACATAGCTTTAGTTCAACAAGTCATACCACCAAATAAACATATGGAAGCAACCTAATAAAATGCATATAGAATGTCTAAATGAGTACACATCAATCTCTTGTCTCTTAAAATTAAAAGCTCTGGCAAGATGAGCTAGTTTTATGTTATTTTTCATAGTATGAAACTATAGGAGTGAGGCTCTTTAAGATCATTGGATAATGATTGGTAGTTTGGCAAGCACATGACTCTTAAATTTTGTTATATAAGCATCATCGTTTATATGTATTTCATCTGAAGAAGTTTTTCTTAAAAAAACGAAAGCATTCATCTCAAAGTATTTATGGCAGAAGCTCCTGGTATAGTGCGTTTTTTGGATTTATTATTTTGTCAGTGTCTCAAGTTAATAATACTAATATGTGAAAATTGTTCCTGATTCTGTCTGGATTTGTCCCTGTTTCTGTTGTGATTTTTCCCTTTTTGGTTGAGAGCTTTTGGGTAGGTGTGCGTCTGTGTGTGTAAGAGGTAGGTAGGTAGCATACCTCTCAACTGTCCAGATATTTGCAGAAAGTCCAGATTTTTGTCCCATATTTTTGGTTTGCTCGTCATAAAAAAGGGCTGAAGTTTCAGACTTCATATCCTTTGGCATATAGCACTCAAACAATGATTGTTTTAATTGGTTCGTTTTAAATGTTTTTTATTGCTTCATTAGTGCTCCCCGAAATAATTCTGTTTTCAACGGTCTACAGCATTTCTGTGAGTTATCCTCTGGCCTTTTTTACTGTTCTGTCAAGGTTCATCTTTCTGCTTCTCTGTTCTTGGACCCCTCCTTTGTTTTGAAAGGGGTTTTACATATGTGTTTTTCCTTTTTGTGGTCTTAATTTTGTTATAGAGAACATCTCCTTTTGAACCTGCTCATGAGGTTGAATTGAAGTTCTTGCCTTGGAAAACAGTGTTACTTAGTGATCTGACTTCTGCAAGAAGCGAATCTGAGCTGCAAGTTTTTACAGTGATTCAGCTCTTTTGTGGGAAGGTATAACTATTCAAATGACTATCAAGTACAGGGATTTGAAGTAAGTAATTTTTCAAAGTATTGAAAGTGAGCATTAGCAGTACCTTCATTAGTATCTTTGTTGCCGTACTGTGAGATCAGAAGTATGTAGGTTTTGAAAAGTGGACGGGCCTATTCCTTTTATATGGTGTCTTTAGTCTAGTCCTACTGTAGCTGCATCTCTTTTGGTCCTTTTTTATTTCACTTTTCACTGTAAGACCTTTGTGCACTCCTTTGGCAGATACCAGATGAGCGTATTATAGCAGCAGGGACCTATGTCTGCACCTTCATTGGACTGATGATGGAAATTGAAGCACTTCGTCAATGTAGGTCATTGTGTGTACTGTACCAATACACAAAGACAACCTTCCGAAGAAGTAAAACTACAATTGAAAAACAAACATACGAAGGAATACAATGTACAGACTGCATGATTTTAATACTTCTGCTTCTGGTACCTTGGTTACAACGCCTTCAAGGTTCCTCGAAGGCATTGTAGCTGAGATATCAGAAGCAGAAGTATTAAAATCTTACAGTCTATATGCTGTGTTTCTTTGTATGTTTGTATTTCAGTTGTATATTGTACCTAGTCAACCACTGCAGCAAGATAAGCACGTACATATAAGTTACTGAGTACATGCAGGATCAGTGCCATTTTGTATAGTCAGCTGGAGTGAATGCAGGCATGAGTGGAGATGCACATGCGAGTGTGTTTTGAAGTAACGAGTCAGTCAGCTAGCTTAAATATGTATTCCAGTTACAGCTCCTGGTGTGTTTATGTACAATAAGCAACTTGAACCCATCACAGTGCTTCAGCGTCTCAATTGAATACATGAGATGAGCGACAGTCACCATCCCAATCGAAAAAACTTCTGTCTTCAAATGTCTAGATAGGGCCCTTCACGTCCAAATCCACATTGACAAAACTAGAAGGAAAACCAGCTCCTTACTGCCCTGGGCATGAAACCATTTTTCTTTTAAAACAAACCGTAAGAAAAAACAAAGCCAATATCACTTTTAGGGAAATTTTAAATGTTTCTGGAATGAGGTTAATCTCTTAACAAGGCACAGTAGTTCACGATATGACCCATCCCATCACCTCTTCCCAGCACCACCTCAACAATTATTAACCTTCCCCTCCTTTTATTTGTTCAATCTACTTAAACAGATTAAAGCCAAAGACATTGAAACCTTCCTGAATCAAATCTATCCTGATGCCCCCTCAGGAACAGATCACCTCAATCCATGGTTCATTTTCTACTACAAACGCTGTCTTATTACTCCACTTCATATCTGAAGTCTCTGCCTAAACCACCTGTTTTCATTATAGTAGCATATCATTTTGACAGACCACAGTACAGTGATCACAGTTTGAGCTTAGATGTCTTAATGAATGCGGGTAATGGCAGACTTACAAGTAAAGTCTTTAGATCTCAGTAAAGTTTTTGACTTAGTAGAGCATTCTGTACTGATTGATGACCTTCTGGACTTTGGAATTAGCCTTGATTCCTGCCAGTGATTCATGGAATTCCCTACTGACAATCTTTTTTACAATTAAATAAGCACTTCCCTCTTTGGTTATGCCCCTGTACTTGAATGAGTTACTCAAGGATCCATACTTGCACCCTACTTTTCTCATTCTTTATCAGCAACCTTCCCTATAACCTTACACACATTTCCTCTGATTTTTATATGCTGGTGATATGGTCATATTCAGGTCTGACCTCTTAACACCCCATCATCCAAACCAATGTGAAAGACTTCCTCCATATTTCTGACAGGTTAATTGATCCTGCACTTTTACTGAACCCCCACAAAACAAAAAGCTTTCTGGCACTCACCGGAAACATTTAAGGCTCCATTAATGCTATCAAAGACCACAACACCGCCCCAATCAAAACAACTTCTGTCTTCAAATATCTTGGCATCCATCTTAACTAGATTCTCCACTTCCAAACCCACATTAGCAAAACTAAAAAAATAATTCCTTACTGTTCTGAACATGGAACCATTTTTCTTTCCTCTCAAAACCAGCTAGAGGAGCAATAGGCAAGTACTGCTTTTAGCCCAACTTGAATATGAACTGACTGTCGTAGCCACAACCTCCCGCAGGGACTTAGCGATATTGCAGACAGTCACAAAATATGTTGGCTCATCATCTACTCTCCCCAACAAATATATTACTGCCACATCCTCAGTATAACCAAAAGGCTACCAGTGAAACAAGAGGCAGACCTCCTTTGTGGGTTACTTGTCTTCAGACTTGTACATCTAGAGTTATAATAACTGAAACCTTCTGCTACTACACTAGAAGACCCTCCCAAAATCCCACAGTGCTGCAGCCATGTAAAACCAAGATGGAGTGCAGTAATCCTGCATTTTAAGTACTGGCCTCCCACATTTTGGACGGTCTCCCACCTCACCTAGAAGACCTGTCCACCTACACTAAATTCTGACAAAATCTAAAAGCGCATCTCCTACAGCAAACATGATGCAAATTCCTTTTGAAAGACCACGTAACATCAACATTCCTTGCCCTACTACAATTATTTAACTTGCACTTAACCTCCTCTCCCTGCACACTTACTGTCAGAATCTGGTAACACATTTTTTTCAATACACTCATTTTGCTGTCTCTGAGTTCTGTGTAATATTTACTCTTTCATGCTTATTGATCAACGTGTTTATATAATGCATGTTAACTGGGCCAGTGGGCTGGTCTAAGGATCCTTTTCAGACACCTGAGCCAGTCAGGCAAATACAAGTATAAAATTATTACTGGTGACGCGAGGGGTGTGGCTTTACTCTGGTTTTAGCCACGACAATAGGTGGCAACCCTAATAGAATGAAGCTAATTCCGGGTGGTTATAAAATCGCTTTGAAGTTTTTATAGGCTAGAGATGTTTCTATTTCTTTTAAGGGTAACAATATCTGCTTAGAGGACACAATTGCTGTGAGGGAAGGTCCCATGGTGGGTCATTTAGGAAAGGTGAAAAGAGAAGTGGTCAAGAAAAGAATCTTGTGAAACCCCCTTGTGTGATGTTCATGAGATATAGATGTTTTTAGGTCCAATCAGAGTGAAGTTGCAATTTGAGAGAGAGCTTTTGTACCATTGCAGTACATTATTAGAGAAACCTGTTTCATCTAGTTTAGTAAGCAAGAGGGAGTGTTCAACCATATCAGAGTCCTTTCTGTGATTGAGGAAGATTGCTCCAGTAATTCCACCGTGCTTACATGTGATTGGTAAGAGAGAAGACATCTGTAGTTGAGGTGGAGTCTTTTGCCTGTTGTTGAGAATATCATTCTTGGTGATGTAATTAGGAATTTAGTTGCAAATGTTTGAGTCTTAGTGAGAGGACAGAAGTTAGAGATGGGACATTCATTAGTCATTGTATGAAGAAGGGGTGGAGACTTTTGTTAGATGTAGAACAAGGGCATACTTAGTTGTGCAAACCGGATATTGGTTGTAAGGATTAGATTAAACCGAAAGACCTGAGGTTGGATGAGTAGATTTCAGCCCAGCCTAAAGATGTCCATGTGAGTAGAATGGAAGAAAAATTGATAAGAGCAGTCTATTTTTCCAGAAGCTTTTCTACCTCAGATTTAATAACCTCAAGGTGAAAGGGAGGATATTTATAGTTGACTTAATAGTAAAAGCAGAAGATACGTAATTGTTCTTAACTCATTATACTTATGCGCATGGGGTACAAACTAGAATCATTAGGATTTATGCCACCACAGATTTGCTTAATAAAGGGAATTATTTTAAAACTGTTCTTTGTCCTTTATCTGATCATAATCTGTGTATTAATATATTAATGGCTATAAGGAAATTTCAGATTATTTCTAGAATCCTTGTATATATGAAGAATTTTAAAGAATTTAAGAGTTATCTTAAGGAACAAATCAATATTTTTTTTATCTTTGAATGATAATGGTTAGGTTATTAAAGTCATACTATGGGATTCCTTAAAAAGTGCATGTTAAAGATAGAATGAGAATATGGGCTAGCAATAAAATGAAAGAGTGGGGTGAAGAGTTAGATATACAAGATGAAATACACAAAGTGATGTTTTAACATCAAAAATTAAGTAATACTGAAGGCATTAAAATTTGACAAAATATCAGTTTTAACACACAAAGTGGAGATAGTTTTAGAAATAAAATTGCATAGTTATACACCGACTTCAAAAAATCTGCATAGATTAGCTAATAGAAGTAAGATGTTAAGCAAAAAATGCACAAATCAGTAACATCTGAAATCCTCACACTAACAAGCTTACTTCAGATGTAGAGGAAACGGCTTATATTTAAAAAATGCCTGAGGATCTTAGTAAGGATAAAAATAATCCTGATTATTACAGAATTGACAAGTATTTAAAGAAAAATATTTTAAACTTAATGACCAACCGATATCTCTGTGGAATAAGCCTATTTCCCTAACAGAAGTTAAAGGAGCTTTGAAAAAGGGAAAAAATCGTAAAGCTCAAGGGTTAGATGGTTTAAGTATAGAATTATATAGTCTGCTTCCATTAAATATTTTAGAATTACTGAGTGACATTTTGAGGATAATTTAGAGTGACACAAGTTCTTCCTCATGGAAATGTTATGTAATCTTACCTGTACATAAACAAGCAAAGGATATTAAGTTAGTTTCCTCTTATAGACCTATTTCCTTATTAAATATAGACTATAAAATATTTACTTCCATCCTTGCTATGAGATTGAGATAAGGTCAAACAGGATTTATAGTCAATAGATTAACATTTGATAATATAAAAAGGGTAGTAACTATCTTAGTTTTAGCAAAAGGAATGAACAAGAAATTGGCCCTAATTAGCGTAGATATTGAGAGAGCTTTTATTCTGTAGATTTTAACTACTTGTTTAAAACTTTAGAAGTGTTTGCATTTCCAGAACAATTTATTGAAATATTGAAAAAAATGTGACAGAAACCCCAAAGCATATGTTAAAATTGGAAATTAAATTTCTCAAGGATTCACTTTAAACAAAGTAAGGGTGCCCCTTGTTCCCTCTGCTGTTTGCATTAGTTATCAAACCCTTAGCTAATAGTATAAGAAGCAATGAAAAATGAATGGATTCTCAATTAACAAGGATTGCAAATCTAAAATGTAACTTTTTAGAGATGATATTTTACTAGCTGCAGGATATTTATATCATTCATTTGAAGACATAAAGAAATTTACAAATTTCAAAAAGTGTAGCTGCTGAAATGTAATAATAAAACAAACTTTAGTGTTAAATCAGTTACTAGATAGTAAGTTATAAAAATAAATATAATTGGGTAGGAAAAGAAAGTCAGAATAAAAATCTATCAAGATGCGAGTAAAATTATTAATTTTGAAAAAAATAATTGAACAACTGTTACTACTTATTAAAAATAGAATGAATGCTCTTTTTACTTTCAAGGATAGGTTAGTACTTAGTTATGTTACCCAAGATTATATACCTATTGCATGCAATAGCGTTACTACCTGACAAAAAAAATTTAAAGAAAATGGAAAAATATTTAATCCGTTCTTATGTTATCCAATAAAAGTAGACAATTGCTTATAGAAATCATATAATGTTATAGGAGTACAATGGTATTAGTTTCCCAAATGTCAACTGTTATTCTGTTGCTGCAAATTTTAACTCTTATTATACTCTGGACGGTCTCATTTTACACTAGTCAATGGAAAACCATTCAGGAGCAGATTTAAATTAGAAATATGTAACAATGCTTTAATTTAGTTAATAAAATTTACCTTTAAGGAAATTCATCTCAGTCTTTAAACTCTACATATATGAAATCAGTTCTTAAAACAATTAAGAAATATGTTTTTAAAACTCTATTAATATAAAAATGGAAATGTTGTTCTTTCCTATTGTACACACCTCTAGATTTAAGAAAAGTCTGAACAATGTTAAAATGAATTTACTAAAAAGGAATGTAATATTATTATGGTCTGATTGCTTTGAAAAAGGAAAAGGTAAGTCACCAGAATATTTAATGAAAGATTATAAGTTGGATGGATCTGTTAACCAGGTAGTATTATCTGTCAGTAAGGAATTAAATGAATTTGTAGATGAGTGAAGAGGAACAGAACACTGTTCCATTTTATGAATATCAAATGCTATCATCAAAGTTAAATTGACCTACAAAGGAAGCTTGTCCAAGTTAAATAAGTTAACTGTAAATAATTTTGATGCAGAATTCTGGAACTCTTTAAACAGTAGTGGATCAAGTGACTCATTAGATGGTAAGAATGCAACTTCATTACATAAATCAGTCAAACTTCAAGTTTATAGTAGAAAATTATTATTTAGAAAATTCTTATGTGGAAATTTATACATAAAATACATTACCCTTTAAAGTCTGTACTCGCATCTAATCCCCTTCCTACTACCACACTCAGCCACACTTCTTTAAATCATATAAATCTTAACATATCAAACTTACACCCTCTTACTGTGCACCCTTTACTACTCCAAACCCTCCACATCCCCTTTATCCTCTTACTATTCTAATCCCATTACACCATGTTACCTCCTACTCCACCAGCCAACTCCTCCTCCTTTCTGTCCCACACCCTTCACTCTCAACCACCATCCTTACCCCAGAAAGACACACTTCCACACTATTTCCTCCTCTTTAGTCCAGCCCAACCCACTGCATTACTTCAACCTAAAAATTATACCATCCTCTATAAAACATCATATACCTAAACCAGTTACACTCTCCAGAACACTTAAAAAGCAAACCAAACCTCCTACTATTATCTTTCTTTTAACATTCTCTATCTAGCAGGGGATATGCACCCCGACCCTGGACCTAATACAGCCACTGATCTCAATCCCCCAGTCACAAGCTATATGACCAACCATGCAAACCTCAAACTGTTTACAATCAGTGCCCAGAGTCTCACAAATAAAACAGCCCATTTTCATGCTTGGCTAAACCACACCTTACCTGATATTGTTACCATACCATCTCTGAGACATGGCTAAACCCCCACATCTCTGATGCTGAAATCCTACCCCCTGGGTTTCAAGCCCTCAGATATGGCAGCTTAAACAGGAAAGGTGGAGGGGTAGCCTTAATCAACTCTAACCTACTCTCCATTATACATTTCCCAAATCCCATTCCTCAATTCAGTAATGCGGAGCTAGTAATAGGATTACTAAAAATGAATAACCATAAAAGCATTTGTATCATGGCCCTTTACATCCCACCTGGAAAAAATACCACAACCCATGAAGAAATCTTCCTGTGGGCCTCAACTAATGTTAGGCTCGAGACCTACATACTAGGTGATGTAAACCTAGATTGGAACAAAATTAATAACTCTAATCCCATCATATCTATCAGTCTGTTCAACTTTACCCAAGTAACCAACGCCATTACTAGACCCAACAAAACTAATCTCCCAGGTTCCACTTTTGACTGGATCCTAGTCACCCAGCCAAATAAAATCTCAAACTCTGGCACCTTACCAGACTCCATTGGTGACCACCTGCCAGCTTTCATCCACCAAGCAACCTACTCCCCACCTCACCTACACCATTACATCCACACACATCTTTCTCTGACTCCCTCAAATGAATAAACTGGAATACTCCAAAAACTCTTCCTCTAGACAATGCCATAGAATTTTTTAACTCTACCTTCTTAAATTCCCTAAACTCCCTAGCTCCAGAAAGAACAAAACAAATAAAAACCAAAACCGCCCCATGGCTAACTAAAACTACCAAAAGACTTATGCAACAAAAAGATAAATCCTGGAAACTTTACCACCTCAACAAGCAGCCTGAAACTCTTCTTAAATATAAACAGCTCCACAACCTTGCTAAAAAACAAATTATCAAAGACAAAAAAATCTTGTTATATTAAACTCCAGTCCAATCACTCTAAAAACCCCAGACAATTCTGGAATTCAATTAACTCACTTCTCAACCCAGGTACCAAAAACAATCCCTGCCCTGAAACCAGCAAATCCGATCCAGAAATAGCCTTTCTATTCAACTCCTTCTTTACCAACTCAATAACAGAACTAACCAAGACCTTCCCAAACAGCAGTCCTTCCTCTCAACTCTACCGATCTACCCTGTCCCCCACCCAACCCACTATCCCTAACCTTCCTCCCATATTTGAACTTAAACCCATCTCTATCTCCTACATAAAAAAAAAAAACTGTTCTCCAAACTAAAACCATGCTCCAGTCCCCCTGACAATATCCCATCTCTCTTTCTAAAAACTGCCGCAGATGGAATCGCCCTCCCCATTAGCAACCTGATCAGTAGATCCATACAGGAATCCTATGACCCAAACTGTGGCACGGAGCCTTTATTCTACCTCTCCACAAAGGAGGCAAAAACAATAATATCTCAAACTTCCGCCCCATAGCTATCCTCTCCCCAATCTCAAAAATTCTGGAAAAATGCATTCTCCTCCAGCTCATGCCTTTCCTAACCAGAAACCAACTTGTCAGTTCAACCCAACAAGGCTTCCAACCTGGCCATAGCACAATAACCACTCTTCTCTCTTTCTTAGATACAGTCAACCAAGCCTGTGATTCTGGAGAAATAGTATCAACGGTTTTATTAGAGCTCTCCAAGGCATTTGACACCGTCTCCCACACCCATCTCCTGAGCCACCTTTCTAACCTTAATCTCTCTCACAATACCCTATCCTGGTTCTCAAGTTACCTGTCCGATAGATCTCTGGATGTGAAATGGAGAAAAGACACCTCACCTTTCCTCCCTACCCCCACCGGTGTACCCCAGGGATCCATTCTTGGTCCAATGCTGTTTAACGTCTTTATCAATGATTTACGCTCGGCCATACCTAACACCAAAATCATTCAATATGCAGATGACTAATCTTTAGTCTGCTCTGCCTCTAACCTCCCTGAGCTCCAAACAAAGACGCAAACTGCCTTCTCTACCACAGAAAAATAGATGCTTCAGAACCACCTTTCTCTAAATGCTAACAAATTCAAAATATTGCTATTCTCTCCCTCAAAATCCTTCCCTCTTGATAAAAACTCTTTCCAAATTATCAGCCATAACAACTCTCCCATAGAGGTCGTTCCGTTCGGTAATCTTCTTGGAGTAACTATAGATGAATACCTAAAATTCGATACCCACATACAGCAAAACATAAAAAAAAACTTGGCATGCTATACAGAAACAACCACATTCTCTCTCCTTCTACTAGACAAACTCTCGCCACTACCAATCTACTTCCCTCACTAATGTATGGCGCTCCCTTACTAACCAACCTATCTTCCTCTATCTCTTCCAAACTTGAAATCTCTCCACCAAAGTCAGATACTCCTCCCATCATTGTACTGCCCTCCACTTGTTAAACTGGCTAGAACTTCCCAACTATCTAGACTACATTCAACTTACTACAGCCCATAGGCTAATATTCAAACCTCCTAAATGCCCTGCACTAACCAACATACAACCATACACCCCACATAGAACTCTTAGAATCTGCACACCAAAACGTAATCACTGTCCACAACCCTAAGCGTCCTGCTGGACAACTTCTCCTATCATTTTCCTTAGCCAAAAAATGGAATTCTCTCCCCCTTCATTAAGAACATCAGAAAATATTGATAACTTTAAATCTCAGCTCCATTCTTACCTCTCCTGTAACTGGAAATGCAACTGCATTCTCCCCTTCCAGCCTACTTTTACTTCACTCCATCTTGAATTTCTAAATACCTTGGCTCACTCTAAATGTCTGCTAATCCAACAATACTGCTATCAATGTATATATTGTAACTAGTTTTTTCTCTTTTTCTCTCTTCTCTTTGAAATGAACACATTACTGACATCCTCAAGATTTATATGCTATGTAACCATGGTAGAATTTACATCTCTAACTTAAAATGTATTTGTATTCTGTAACTCTTTTTACTATACTTTGCTGTATCTTTAACTATACTGTGTATTGTGGAGCCTTTCTCCCCGGGCCTTCACTGAAAACGGGCACGCTGTGCCCAGTGGACCTCCCCGGTCATCAAACTGGAAATAAATAATAAATAGATAGTTACTCCCTATAAAATCTCTTATGTTTAGTAAAATGAAACAATAAAATGTTCTGGAGTGTCCTTTTTAAATTTAACAGCAGTACTATGTAAAACTGAAAGAGAAATGAGCAGAATAGGACCTATAAATCATACTGAGACTTTTACTGGTTGGGATAACCTTATACAATTAACCCATTAGAGTCTTAGTATGTCAATAGTCCCATAAGCCTGACTAGCTTGGTCTGCAAAGCTATGGAAAGGATCATCATGGACCTCATAAATAAAGATATTGGGGACTTACAGACACTGGATGCTTTGTTAAGGGCAGATCCTGCCTCTTAAACCTGATTGATTTCTTTGGGAAGGTGGTCTACACAGCCTATGTCACTAGATGGATTGCAAACTGGCTCAAGGACAGAACCCACATGGTTAGAATTGCTGGAGCCATGTCAGACTCAAAAGTGGTGTCCCACAAGGCTCAGTCCCTGGACCCTCTTGTTCAAAGTGTATAGTCATCCCTTTGGCAAAAACATAGGTGGTAATCCATTTCTCATTTGACAACCACATGGCCAAAGTGGTTAGAAAAACATTTTATATAGCCCACCTAATCATGAAGGGATTCACATCTAGATCAGGAGAGGTCATTGTGCCTCTTTACTCATCCCTCATCAAGCCCATAATTGAGTACAATGCCCCTTTTGGGATGTACCTTACCAGACACCTGCAGCAACTAGAAAGACCCCAAAAGTACCTCACCAAGAGGATCAAAGGGCTCAAACAGATGCCATATGCTGCCCGGTTAAAGAAACTCCAGCTCTACTCAGTGGTATACCGCCTGTTCAGAGGCGATCTGTGTCTGACGTATAAAGCCATGTCCAACCCAGAATTAATGGACATGCTGCACCTCAGAAAATCCAAATCCCATCGAGCTACGCTCGAGAGACTTGAACCTCAGCACTGAAATAAATAGGACATGCTGGAGGGACAGATTCATAACCCAGAGGCTTCCTTCACTCTGGAATAAAATCCCAGTCCAGGTTAGGCAGAGTCCCTCATTGACTCTCTTCAAGAGGAATCTTGATGAGTGGATGGGAGATCATAGGTTTACCCCGGGTATCACTTCTGTGTCACTGTTAGACAGAGGCACAGTATACTAACCTTGAAAAAGGGCATAGCAAAATAAATTTAAAATGGGTGGTGAAAGCCAAACACATTCTGGCTAGGCTTATAAATGCCCTAGGGCAGATAGCCTAGTATGAACCTATGAACCTATAATAGTAATTGACATACCAAGACTCTTAATGGGTTAATTGTATAAGACTACCATGGTGAATAAATTATTCCTAACGTATTATTTTGAATTTCATCCTTTCTGTATAATGTAAATTTGTTAAATAAAAAATTTCTTAAAAAGAGCGAGAGAGGATATCATAGGAACTTTACTCGGGAAGGTTGGTAATGTGGGGACGACTGGTAAATATAGGAATTGCTTACTGCTTTGTATTGCTAATGTTGTCTTTCATTTCCATGAGGAGGAAAGTTTATGAATA
Organism: Protopterus annectens; assembly: GCF_019279795.1. NCBI lineage: Eukaryota > Metazoa > Chordata > Ceratodontiformes > Protopteridae > Protopterus > Protopterus annectens. The sequence goes on from NC_056744.1 coordinate 1,584,863,840, forward strand.
TATGTGGATTGGAGAAAGAGACTAGAATTAGCTATTTTTTTAAAGTATTCCAGAATTTCTTAGGATGATTTAGTGTATTAACTTGTAGTTTTCTACAGTACTCTCCTTTGACCTGATTTGTTGCAATTCTGGACTGATTTATGAATCTAAGGTAAGCGTTGTGTTTGTCTAAATTAGAAGGGTCCACTTCACACTCTGTCTAGGATTTGTCTCAGAGTTTTATAAGCTGTCTGTTGTTAGAAATCCAGGGATTACGTGTACCTATGTTTGTATTGTATGAGGCATAGAATATTATAGGAAATAGAGAAAGCAGAGACCAGATTACTACAGTTGTAAAGCAGGGATCAGTTGATGTTTGCTAGTTTAGACATGAGGTTACCTGTAGTGCAGTCTGTGATGGTTTACATCTGAGGGATTTGTAATGAGATTTGCTTGCTTTCAAGTGACCAGTTAGAATAAGTGTTGTGATCACCAAGTGGCTTGGGTAGAACTAGAAATGAAGCAGTAGTTTGGTTATTTTAGTAAAAATGGTGGCTAAAATATCTTAATTATAATGTTTATTGCAATAGTTAACTTTCACAGGCAAAACATAGTTCATATGCATGGACATTTGACTTTGTAAAAGTGTTCCGTCATTAATTATTTCTGTATGGCTTTCTGATTGCTTTCATGTGGGCTGTGCCTGAAATTTGATCCACTGAGGTCAGTGCACTACCCTAATACACAAATATAAATAAATTGAAGAACACCCGCAGAAGTTCATGTAGTAAAAAAATGAAAGGAAAAAATACTTCAGATGTTTTTCCTCAATACTTCGTTAGGTGATATTTCCTTAATGAAACATTAATTGGAGTTAAAAAGTGGATATGCAGGGAATCCCTTTTGTCCTAAAACCAGAGAGAAATTATAATGCTGTAGATTGGTATCCTTTAATTAGGTGTGAACAGTTATCATTTGCACCTTTCACCGTTTTTTAAACATCTTTATTACATCCCATTTTATGAGTGACATGGGTACAGATACATTAATAGAGCTAACCAAAACATTTTCATGCAGTATACAGACATGTTTTCTTTTTAACAATTATCATTCACTCCAGCATTATATTAATTGCTCATTTCATGCCCTTTAAACTTCATTCCTCCTCCTCTTTCTGTACATTATTCTGTATATACTGTTCCTGTAAAGTTAATTTATTTCTATGTAATATGCCCCTTCCCTTTTCTAAATATTCAGTATTTGTATTACAGTTGGTTTAGATTTGATTTTCATTTTCTAGTTACTGCTTTTTGGCAGCTAGTAGCATTAAACTTGGGCTTTACTATGCCTAGGCAATTCAGATCATATGTCTCCGGTTAGAGGAGTCAACGATTTGCTTCCCCAATATGTCTGACAAAGTACTATGTAGGTAGGGTAATTTTAAAATCTGCTAACTCATTACCATCCCAAAAAACATGTTCTCTTTCACATTTCCAGCATTTGCTACCCATCTAATTCTCTAAAATTTGCTTGGGTTACAAAAATACCTATGCTAACTCTTCCAAGCAAAAGTCCTAAACTTTCTGGGTTTTGCTGCATACTTGGGAGCCATACAGATTTCCTCATTGTCCCTCTGTGAATTGGCTTTCTATTTTGTTTCTTCCAGTGTTTTTGAACATCCTCTTATTGATTCTTATAGTTGTCATGCAATATTTTATGTGCCTTACTAATAATCCTCTTTTTAACATCTGTTTCTAGTCTAGACTAGGAAGCAACAGTAAATTTGCACATATGGCAAGTGCAAAGGCCCATATATATATATATATATATATATATATATATATATATATATATATATATATATATATATATATATATATAGGGAAATTAAGAAAAACAGTTATGAATCAGTCAGTCAACAATTATTTCACAAATGTTCATTTAAACCAAGTGGAAAAAGCCCACCCAGTCTAACAATCCAGGCTTTTTCTTTTTTTTATTTAAAATATTGTGCCAACCAGCCTTGCTAGTAAATTATTTGGTTTGATGTATATCTACAAAATGAACAATGACTGCAAGAAAAACATCCATCCAATTTTATAACATCTAGTGTACCTTGAATGATATTTGTAGATGGCATTTTATGTTTATAATGGTTAAAATAAGTTTTACCTTTCCTGAAGGAGAAACGACATCTAACACTCAAAAGGTCATTCAGGCATTCATCAGCTAATAAAATGTCCCAATGTTGCTGCACCAATCAATCCCTGGTTGGGAAAGCAGTCTAACCTGCAGTCCAAATTTAGAAGGGCCTCATCCCACTCTATTACCTTTCACTCTGCTTATTTGCTTTGAATACCTTGGTTCCTTTGCTAGTTTTTGAGAGTAAATTCCAGCCTCTTCTTACCTATTTTCTGTACCCCTGCTTGCAGTCATCCCTATTAGTAGTAACTCCTTTCACCGTTTGCATGTTGGCTTCGTTTTTAGAATACTTTCTGATGCTTTATAAATGTATTATTCTGTATTGTGGTGGTTCTTAATACGGACCCCCATCCAAAATCCTGCTCTCTATTTCTCAAACTCAATCCCTGTTTTGTCATCACCCCTTTCTACTTTGATTTATAGCTTTCTTCTTGTGGTATGAATATGAGCCTTAACTGCGTAGCTCTAAAGTATCCTGTAAGATCATTTAATCCTGAACCACCTTGTTCTAAGGGGACAATTGTCTTATCCCACTTTAAGTCTTGCCCTCTGCTCCCAGATTCCTTCACCTCTGGTTGGTAAAAATATGCCTGACGTATTTATAAAACTGAATGGGCTAAAAATATTGTCACTGTTTGTACCTTAGTGTTCAGATCCATATGCATAAACAGAAACTTCTAGCGTCTCAGTTTAAAGCAAATAAAAATGTCCCCTTCTTCCTCATATTTTGTTTAGTCTCTTACTGTATAACTTTAATTGTGACAGCAGAACTGTTTTTAATCTGTACACCTGAATACGTAGTCTTATGTCCTTTAAATGTGTTTATTACAGAACCAAGTCATATGTGGTTACATAGTTTGCTACTATGGCTTTTATTTCAGCTTCTTATAAAATGATCTGAAACTGTCTTAAAATGTTCCATAACACTGGAATGTCCTTTTCTGGATTTATCAAGTACAGGATAATACCTGCAGATAAACCTAACTTTTCTTGATTACTTTATCATTTATAGGCTTTAATTTAGGACTCCCTTATTTTCTTTGCCAGTGGTTCTAAACATAAACCAAATAAAGGGTAAGGAGGACACCTTTGCCTAGTTCCTCCACTCACAGTTTTTCAGAGAGGAACCCTTCCGTCTTAATGCTTGCCTGTGACCCTTCATATATCATCCTAATTGAGTGTAGTAATCTATCAAAAATGCAAATCCTACTAGTGCCGTACTCATGACATGCCAGCTGATTCTGTCTAATGCCTTCTGTGCATCAAGATCCAACAGCAGCAGCATTTTTTTACATTCTGCTTTCTCTCTGGATCATCATTCTGTTAATGTTGGCAAATGTTTGCTTAACTTTCCCTTAAGGAAGAAGGCAGCCAAGAAATCTTGGAAGATTCTTTGGCTGTCTGCCTCCACCGGATGTCTCTCTAGAAGCAGATGATAGCTCTGTAGGCCATTCTGTGTTGTTTGGATTGCTCTACAGTGACCCCTTCAGAGGCTGGCATGGATCCTTCTTCACATGTCCTCTGAGACTTTGGAATCGTCTGCTTCGGACATCAAGGGGGAACTGTGGTTAATTATATTGGAGGGCCCTAGAGGGATTCCACAGATTCTGGACAGGGAAGAGGTTCCAGATACTTTTATTAATCCTGTCAGGCTTCAGGATCTCTGGTGTTTGTTAGGGTTGACGTCCCTACCAAGAAAAAACAGAAGGATAACCTTTCTTCTCTGCATCCTAAGGATCCTCAAAGGGAATAGCAGGAGTGTACTCAGGGTTTTTTAATGCCTTAATGGCCCTGAAACCTCCACAAAAAGTTTCTGTGCATACTCCCCCTTAGACTTTCATTTCTTCCAAAAGGCCTAGGGGAAACTGATTCAATGGATGAGCATTCAGAGTCTGATGAAGGGTCCTTGTTATCTCTCTTCCCAGATGCCTTCTCCTTTGGCCTATGGCTGTAATGAAAAGGAGACAATTGCCCAGAGTCTCCTTTGGAGGACTTGTCTTTTGGGGACACAAGTAGCCAGAATGATGGAATACTTTAAGTAGTATTCTTCTCAGGTGTCTGATATCCAGAAGAGGTATTATCTCGGGTGGACATTTCTAAACCATCTGCAGTACCTTCTTTGTTAGCTACTTTAAGGCACTTTTATAGCTGTCTGCAAGTCCTGATTCTCAGCCCCGTGCTCCAAAGCAGTCTGACTAGTTCTAAAATGTTCCTAGGGATTGTCAGTTCCTATTTGTGTCCTTCTGCTGACCCTGCTGTGGTGTCAGTTTCCTCTGGCAAGCCTTCTAAGCTTTTGCCCTTTTCCAAGCTTCTGCCTTCGGATAAGGATAGTAGGGCAATGGAGAGGATTGGAGAGATTTATACTGCTTCTACTTTGGCCTCTAGGGCCATCAGTTATGAGACCCAGGTGACCAGATATGCTCTGTCCTTGATTGCCCAGGCTTGTCAGTTTATTTGTGACCTCCCTGATTCTGAAGGAAAGTCTTCTGCTTTATCTGTTTGGATTTCTCCCTCTCAGATGGCTCACCATGCTATCAAGTGCAGCTATGATGCTGCTGATCCTCTTCCAGAGCTCCTGCTTTTGGGTCTGTCATGAAGCATTGCTCTTAGCTTCGTCTGCAGTCATTACCTGAAGACGTTAAGGCCAAGTTCCTGGATGCTCCTTTGAATAATAAAAATCTCTTTGGAACTGCTGCTGTTATGTTTGTCTGTTCAAGAAAAAGGTAAAGCTTTGCAGGACCTTGATCATAATTTTATGTCACCTATCCCTGAGGAACTATCCTTCAAGGTCTGCTTTTGTTCGCAGACAGCCTTGTCAGGCCTCTAAAGGCAGGAAGAGTGGTAGGCAAGCTCCCACTGCTAAGTCTTCTCAGACTCATGTGGCCCAGAAGCCTCATTTGTCTCACATTGTGACCCCCCCAACCTTAGCCAAGTTCCTTTGTCCCTTTAGCTCTCCTTCTGTCTTAGAAACTGGCAGCTCATCACCTCAGATTCATGGTTTCTGTCCATCATCCTTCAGGGTTACTTCATGATGTGGAAGTCTCTCCCTCTTTTTTCAGGGATTCTTCAACCTCCTGTAGAGCAGCTTCTTCATTTCTCAGTGGTCTTGGGTCCCTGGTGAACCAATGAACTATTCAGTCTGTCCACCCTTCCCAAGTAGGAAAGGGATTTTACTCCAGAATGTTCCTGTTTCCTTGAATGGAGGGCACTTGGAGGCCTATTCTGGACCTCTCCTTACTCAAAAACTTTGTCAAGGTTCCTTCTTTTCAGATGCTTTCTCTTCAAACCCTGTTTTCCTTTGTTGCTACCCCAGGCTTTTCTGTAGTCCTTGGATCTGAAGGTTGCTTACCTTCATAGTCCTATTTGCCCTCTTTTTAGAAAGCTTTTGCATTTCTGTGTTTCTTCCTCTCATTTTCAGCTCTCTGCTTTGCCCTTTTGTCTCTCTACTGCACCAAGAACATTAACAAAATGCTTAACTCCTGCGATTGCCTTTTGTAGGCTTCAAGGCATTCACATTTTCCCTATTTAGATGACCTGCTGATTCAGACACCATCTCCCAATTGCCTGTTACAGGCTCTGGAGTTCACCATATGTTTCCTTCAAACTCTGGGGTTCACCATCAACTTCCAAAAGTCTGTCATAACTCCCTGTCATGATCATGTGTATCTAGGCTACAGGATTCAGACAGTTCCATTGTTGGCTTCACTTCCTCCTCCAAAGGTTTTGTCCTTGACATCTTTCTTCGTCTCCTTTTCCTCTGCCAGCCATTGCAGCCAGAGGGTTTGTTTGGGTCTTAGGATTCATAACCTCTTCTATTCCTATGCTCCCTCTTGCCAGACTGAATATGTGGAAGCTTCAGTGGTACCTCAAGCCAGTTTGGCTTCAACATTGCCACCTTCTGGATTTCAGAGTGGCTCTCTATCTTTGTCTCAAATGGGAATTCGAGTGGTGGATTCAACAACTTATGCTTAACCCAGGTCTGCCCTTTCAGCCCTTGGTTCCTTCACAAGAACTGTTCACTGATGCTTCAGACATGGGGTGGGGCTTTCTGTGGTCACCTGAAATATCAGGGTCTCTGGCTTCCCCATCAGAAGCCAAACCATATCAACATCAAAGAGATGAGAGCTCTGATTCTGGCCCTTCAGGCTTTTCATCCCATGGTCTCTTCAGGCCCCCCTGATGGTTTACACATAAAACACCCTACTGATGTGGTATGTCAACAAGCTGGAGGGGGGTGCAAAATCTTACCTTCTTTCCAGGCTGACTCTTCAGGCTATCAGCTAACTCTTCAGGCAATGTGTATTCCTTCAGAGCAAATCTAGTGGCAGACACTCTGAGCAGGTCCAAGCCGCAGACTCCTGAATGGAAGCTTCAAAGAGATGTGTTTATGAACATAGTTCATTGATGGGGTATTCCTCAGATCTTTCTGCTTTTCTTCTGAACAGGCAGAGCCCTCTTTTCTGTTCTAGAGTGCCCTGCCATCTGGTGTGGAAGACAGACTCCCTTCCTTTTCTTTGGAAGGGGATGTTTCTCTTTACTTTACCTCCTCTTCCTCTACTTCCAAGAGTCCTGCAGAAGATTCAGCTGGACTCCCCAAAAATCTTACTAGTGACTCAGTTTTGGCCAAGACAGCACCATTTCCCCTTCTGGGCAGGGGCAGTCACCAGAAGTTACCTCACTGATTGGACTTCCACACACAGGACAAGGGGTCACTCCTCCATCTTCACATGTCCACTGTTGAACTGACACTGTGGGTGATAGGCAGGCTTTAGATCCCTTTTAGGCACATCTTTTCTGAGGATGTGCTCAGGATTTTGCAGGAGGCAAGAAGATCCACAAACAGTGTTGTGTGTCCAAATAGAAAAGGTTTTCTGTCTGGTGCCATGCTCGTAGCAGGACCCCTTTTTTTTTTTTTTGGGGGGGGGGGGTCCCTCTGGTTCTCTCCTGTTTGTGTGAGTTGCTTCATTCTAGCATGGCCTGTTTTGTTATGAAGGCCCATTTGTCAGCTGTTTCTGCCTGTCTGCCCTTGAATCCTCCTGTGGCTTTTTCTTTTGAGGTCAAAATGTGTCCTGCATCTTAGTCCCCCAAGGAAGCCTATTCCTCCTCCTTGGAACTTTTTGGAAAAATTGACTCAGGCTCCTTTTGAGTCTGCAGGTTTAGCTTCTATGCAGCACTCTACCGGAAGACTGTCTTGTTGCTTGCTCTTACTTCTGTTCGGAGAGTTTGAGGTTCAGGCCCTTATGGACATTCCTCTTTTTTTTGCTTTTTCACAGAGACAGGGTGTCTCTTCATACTAACCCTCCTTTTATGCCCAAGGTTGTTAATTAGTTGTCTTTAAATCAGACAGTACAACTCCCTTCTCCACAGTCGACTAGTGAGAGAGTCCTGCATACCTTGGATTTGCACAAACAGTACAGGTATTATTTGGATAAAACTAAGACCACTCAAATGTTTGGCCAGCTTTTTGTTTCTTTTCATCCCAGGACTTTAGATTTAACTTTTTCCAAACAAACTATCTCCTTCTGAATATCCTGAGGCCATTTCCTTTTGTTCTTTTCATTGCAAGTGTCTGTCTACCTCAGTTAGAGCCATTCCACTAGAACTGTTGCCTATTCTGGAGCTTTCTTTCAAGGATGTTCTTCGTGTTTCACTGTTGCAGTCATCACATTTGGGTTATCTGCCTGCAGGTAGCCTTCAGCCGGCCTGAATACCAGAGTCTTGGATTCCTGCGTCGGATGCCGTCTCTTCTTCCATGACGTCAGGGTTATAAAACATGCAGCTAATGCCATTACATCAGTCTTTCTTGCCATGCGGTGCCTGAAGCAGTTCACGAGTGCCGGTCGGCTGACTCCTGAAATTTTCGATGTTATGTAGTCTTATCTCGCTGTAATTCTTGCTGGATGGGTTCAGAGCTGATATTCGGCTCTGACTCGGCCTATACTAAAGCCCAAGAGCTTTTTACTGGCTAGAGGCTAGCCCCTATCCCATGGTGCCTCACGGCAATTCCTCAGATCTCGTTTGCCACAAAAACTTCGAGGTTGTGTCTTATTGGCTTGTTGGCCAAGTAGAATGACTTTTTACTTATTTAGTCCTTTTCTATCACCTTTTTCTGTCATATATATATATATATATATATATATATATATATATATATATATATATATATATATCTTAATAATTTCTTCTGTATTGTGCATTTGTTTTTTTGAAAGTTTTCAACCCCCTATTCCCTCCATAGGACTGCACGACCCATTTAAATTAGAGGCCATAGTGCCCGTTTAAGTTAGAGGGCCTTTCCTCCCTGTGTGTGTGTGAATGTTAAAAAAAAAAAAACTTTTCTTCTTTACACTTTTATTTTTTAGTCTTTAACTATGGATAAAGATAAGTATCACAAGGATCATCTCCCTTCGGGCTTCAAAAAATGCGACAAGTGTGCGCAGAAAATGTCTCTTACAGACAGCCACACCAGTTGTGTATATTGTCTGTGCGAAGCCCATTTACAGAAACCTTGCACCTTCTGTCACGCTTTTAGTACAAGAGTGTTAAATGAAAGGAAAAGAAAACTTATTGACAGGGGTCTCATGACCAGTTCCTTCCAGGAAGAGTGGAACTTGGTCAGGCAGCTCCAAAATCTTCAAGGAGAAAAATCATCGGCCCCGACTTCGGAGCCGACCAAAAAGTCGAAAGTGTCGGAACCAAGGAGTTCTGGTTCCGACTCTGCTTCATCTTCGGTGCAGTCTATTCCATCGGTTCCAGGACAGTCTTCGGTACCGAAGGTTTTGCCTGACATCGAGACTGTATCTCCTATTTTAAGATCTCTGGAGAGAAGGAGGTCTTCTTCAGTCTCCACCAGATCCTCCAGGACCCTATCAGATGAGGTCATTGAGAGGGTGGTGAAGAGGTTGCTTTCGGATCCAGCTCTGGCTAGGAAATTGACCCCTCCAGACCCAAAGGTCTTGGAGCCGTTCCCCGTACCGATCACTTTTCCTCCTCCAACTGCTTCGCTCTCGGAGCCTATTATGTCAGGTTCCTCCATCTTCGACCCTTCAGCCTGTTTCCTTGGAGCCAATTACTCTATCCTCGATGGCTTAGTCTGGAGCCGAGGGTTCTGGGAGCCGACTCTCTCATGTCAACTCTGAGGGGGACAGTCACCCTGGGTTCTCTTCGGAACCGACCCTCCCTCTTGGAGCCTCGACTCAGCTCAGTTCCCACTTCTGCTTCGGAGCCATTCCCTCTTGCTAGGAGTCGACCATCCACCCCCTCAGAGCGGAGGTTTTCTTTGGAGTGGAGGGAAAGGCTTTCGAAGCTATAGAAAAGGCTTTATCCTCTGCCAAAGCCATTCCTTTGGAACCTGTGTCCCACCAGCAGCAGGCAGCAACCTCTTCCTCTCTGCCACCCCCACAGCGTAGGGAACTAGAGGCCCAAGTAACCTCCAGTGGAGGTGCCCCCTCTTTTTCGAGACTTTCCCAGATTATCCCACTGGAGAGCTCCCTCAGAAGAGGTTATGTAAGAGGAAACATGTCGACTCCCCTGAGTCTGTCACATCAGACACTGATTTAGAGGAATCAGAAGGGTCTCCCAGATCTCCCTCTGAGGATGTCTCCTTCTCTGACATCCTAGAAATCCTTAGACAGAGGGGTGATTGGAAGACCTCTAACCCTACTGAGGATGAATTAGTGTATCTTGAGGCTTTTGGCTCCAGACCTTCCATCTCTTGGGTGACACCACCTTATGACCAACCTTTGGGGTCATTTCGTGGAAAGCATGGACCTCTCCAGATTCAGTGGAAGCCGTCCCAAGGAGACCAAACAAATTTATGACAGCACCTGAGGACACGTCTTTCCTTAGCAAGGGAGTTCCAGTTGATGCTATGGTGGTAGCAGTGGCCACTAAGAAGGAATTATCTGAGACGTCTTCTAATATCCATCCTCCTAACAAGGAGTCCAGGACGATGGATAGGTACGGGAAGCAAACTTTTTCTTCAGCGGCATTTACACTAAGATCGCTGAATTACCTGACTCATTTCACTCCTGAAAGAGTTAGGAGATACCCCCCAGGGTTCAGTAGTTCTGGGTTCCATGGACAAGGTTTCCACGCAGCTCTCCACCCTTACTTCCATAGCTAACTCCTCCATGAGGCTGATCTCATATGCGGCAGATGGCAGCCGCAGCAGGATTAGCTCTCAGGAGACATTCATGGATGCATCTTTGTAATTTTACGGAATCCTTCAAGTCTTCCTTCACTAACGTTCCCTTTGATGGTTCATCTCTTTTTGGACCCCAAGTGAAAGAGACTTTGACTAGGTACGAGCAGGAAGGAAAAACCTTATCTGCCGTTGGAGTCCGTTTCTCTCTCCCGTCCAGACCTTATCCCAAGGGTAATACAGGAGAGAAAATGTGGTTCCGCAAATCCCAAAAAGGTTTTCCTCAGGCACAAGGTCAACCCTCCCCCAGGGGCAGAGGGGGAGGATATAATGGAAGATGCCACCCTCATGGCAGAGGAGGTCCGCAACATCAGGGAGACAGAGAAACTTTCTCTGATCGTCCCTTCCATTGACCCTGAGGGGTTGCCCGACTGTCTCTGGAGGCAGTCGTGGGGGGCGTATATTGCTGTACCCAAGCACCTGGCTGAGTATCACTCAAGATTGTTGGGTACACACAGTAATATCCAGAGGTTACTTGATTCCCTTTATTTCCGAACCCCCAACAAACTGGTCTCTTCCAGACGTACCACCCATCCAACTAGACCGTGCAACATCAGAAGTCATCTCGTTACTACAAAAAGAGTCATCCAAGAAGTCCCCGCAGAGCAAGTAGGATCCAGAACTTACTCTCAATTATTTTTAGTTCCAAAAAAGACAGGGGACTGGAGATCATTTCTAGATCTCAGCAGGCTCAACAAGCATGTAAGAAAATCAAAGTTCCGAATGGTCACGCTGCAGTCGATATTTCCCTTTATTGGGAAAGACAGCTGGATGTGCTCAGTTGATCTCCAGGATAGGTACTACCACATCAAAATGGACAGGCGTTCCAGGAGACACGCTTCTGGCTGGGAGCCAGACATTTTTCAGTTCACAACACTGCCCTTTGACCTCACTACAGCCCCCAGAGTTTTTACCAAATGCATGGCAGTGATAACGGCTCACCTGAGACGTCAAGGATTTCAGGTGTTTCCATACCTAGACGACTGGCTCCTCACTGATACCACCAAGCATCAACTCATAAGGATCAGGGACGAGATTCTGTCCTTGTGCGCCAGCCTAGGCATCACTGTCAGCTTGCAAAAGTCAGTCTTATCCAGCCCCAAGTGGTGGAGAAGATAGACCACAGTCATTTAGAAAACAGACACAATGACTTTCCCCTATGCCTGCCAAACAAAGCTATAATGGCAGCACCTTTGGGGGGAAAAATGGCCTTATTTTCAAAAAACTGGCACATTGTTACAAAGGACAAATGGATTCTGGATATTATAGACAGAGGCTACAGGTTCCACTTTCACACCCTTCCAAAAATGAGAGGCATGCCAAACCTGTCACAAAATCAATGGGCAGAGGCACAAAAACAAATTTCCGCTCTCGTGGATATGAAAGCAATTCAAGAGGTACCTGCAAAAGAACAAGGTCAAGGTTTTTATTCAAGACTATTTCTGGTACCAAGGAAGGACAAAGATTGGAGACCCATCTTAGACCTATCTATTCTAAACACGTATCTAGAGGTACCAAAATTCAAGATGCTCACATTACAGCAGCTTCCCATGCTGGACAAGGAGTCTTGGCTGGTAACGTTGGACCTCAAGGAGGCATACCTGCATGTCCCTATCAGACAAGATTGCAGAAGATACCTCAGATTTCTTGCAGGTTCAACCCATTACCAATTCTCTGCATTGCCCTTTGGCTTATCTACTATGCCCAGAGTGTTTACGAAATGCCTGGCATCAGTAATTGCCTTCTGCAGACAAGAAGGAATAAAAATCTACCCATATCTGGACGACTGCCTGATCCAAGCGGACAGCAAGGACATTCTATTGCAGCATCTGGCGTTTGTAATAAAACTGTTAAATTACCTGGGTTACACAGTGAACAAAAAGAAATCAAAACTAATACCTTCTCAACAGATAATTTTCCTGGGTGCCAGCTTAAATACAATGACCCAGACGGCCTACCTCACTCCAGACAAACAAGGGCAACTGTCTCAATACTTCAACAAAATGGCAACTTTAACCAGGCTAACTGCAAGGAAGGTCCTGCAGGCTCTGGGGTTCATGGCATCTTGCATCCTACTAATACCATGTGCAAAGCTGCATATGAGGAAATTACAATGGTACCTAAAAAACTTATGGTCTCAACACCGCCACAGCTTGGAAACAATTATACCACTCATTCCATGCCTTCAAAAGGAATTTTTGTGGTGGGATCAAGCATGCCAAAGAAACACAGGTCTCCCTTTCTGTTTACCACAAGCAACTCAAATCATCACAACAGACGCCTCAGACTATGCCTGGGGAGCACACATGGCAGATCAGTGCATTCAGGGAAAATGGTCCCAAAAAGAGATGCACCTACACATCAACCAAAAGGAGATGCTAGCCGTGCAAAATGCTCTTATGACCTTCAAAGACCTACTGCATCCAGGCCAGCTACTAATAAGGACAGACAACACCGCAGTCATGTGGTACATAAACAAACAGGGGGGGACTCATTCATACCCCCTATGCAGGCAAGCTATGACCCTGTGGAACACAGCACTGGAATTGCAAATTCAACTACAGGCACAATTCCTGCCAGGGAAGGAAAACACACTGGCAGACAACTAAAGCAGAAATATGACAGACCCACACGAATGGAAGTTACATCCTCAAGTCTTCTCAAGGATAACTCTGGCATGGGGACAGCTAGGCATAGATCTATTTGCTACCCACAGAAATTACCAGTTGGAGAAATTCTGCTCAAGGACCTATCATCCACAGGCCTGGAAAGTGGACGCACTCTCGTTCAATTGGACAAAATTGACAGTCTGTGCCCCGCCTCTACCTCTACTGACCAAAGTCCTATTAAAAACCAGAGCAGAGAGGCCACAAATGATTCTCATTGCTCCAGACTGGCCACGACAGCACTGGTATCCTCTCCTAAAGAGCCTGTCACACTCACCACCATGGATCCTACCTCAAGTTCCTCTTCTGTTGTCCCAGCACAACTACAAAATCCTTCACAGTCAGCTCAGAACATTAAATCTAGCTGCATGGAGAATACCTTAATTTCCCAGCAGACTCTCCTCTCCAAGGAGGTGCAGGATGTCATCTTGGAGGCCAGGAGACCCTCTACTAGAAAAACCTACTCCGCCAAATGGAAACGATTTTGTTCCTGGAATCAAGCAAAGGGCCAGAATCCTTGGGTAATAAATATACCTCAAATTTTACAGTACCTAGCTGAGATGTTAAACAGTGGCCTTTCCTTCTCCTCCATCAAGATCCACGCTTCAGCCATTCCAGCACAATACAATTCGGATCCTCCTTTATTCTCACATCCTCTATTAAGGCAGCTCCTCAGAGGGGCAAAAAATATAAACCCCCCACAGAAACCACCAGTCCCAGCTTGGTACCTCAACTTCGTATTGGAAAAGCTGACCCTGCCTCCTTTTGAGCCGGCCTCTTCAGCAGAATTACAATACTTGTCGTGGAAAACAGCCTTCCTTCTGGCTATTACCTCAGCACCCAGGGTTTCGGAGCTACAGGCCCTCATGTCTGTGCAACCATTCATCATTTTCCATCAGGACAGGGTTTCCTTACGAACCAATCCTACCTTCATGCCAAAGGTAGTATCCAGTGTAGCTTTGAATCAGACTATTCATTTACCTACCTTTTATCCAAACCCACAGAACAAAGGTGAGAGGCTACTACATTCCTTGGACATTCACAGGCAACTTTGTTATTACTTGGACAGAACAAAGTCATTCAGGAAATCTGAGAAGCTCTTTGTGTCCTATGCTACAGGTGCTCAAGGAAAGGCTTTTTCCAAACAGACCATTTCAAAATGGATAGCCCACTGCATACGCTTTTGTTATTCATTTCATGGAAAATCAGTGCCTGTATACATCAGATCCCACTCCACCAGGGCTACAGCTACCTCTGCAGCTTTCCTCAGGGGGGGGGTCCCTACCAAGGACATTTTGGAAGCAGCCACTTGGAGTTCAGTGCACACTTTCTCCAAGTACTACCACCTTCCACTATACTCAAAATCTAGAGCGGGCTTTGCCACAGCAGTCCTGCAGGGCATTCTAGCCCCTCCTAATTCTGCTTAGTACCAGCCACCCTTACTTAGCTTTGGGATTCTACCCAAGAGTGATGATTGCAGCTGTATGCACGATGAACATAGTACAGTTTTGTACCTACCATAAATGTAGATGTTCGAGTGCTAATACAGCTGCAGTCCAGGTTACCCTCCTTCCATCCCCTCTTAGGACAGGGCTTATGACAAACACCTTTAACATACAACCTATTTGGGGTATTTATTTATGGTGTATTTGCTTGCAACTACTGTTTTGATTTATCTACTTATGTATGTTTGCATAACATCATGTTTTGCCTTCCTTTCTGGGGGCACCTGACATCTGGGGCAAGAAAAACTGAAGAAAATGGCGTCGGCTGTCTCTTTTATACCCCTGCTGCACTGACGTCAGGGAAGAAGCGACGACAACCGACGCCGGACCTAGACTTTGGAATTCGGCCGACCGAGGACCTGCCTGACGGCAGGATAACCCAAGAGTGATGACTGCAGCTGTATTAGCACTCGAACATCTACATTTATGGTAGGTACAAAACTGTACTTTGCCCTCTACCCCTTGGGCATCTGTATCTGCCCCTTTGAGGTCTGTCCATGGTTGGAAAGGACCAATTTTTTGAAGGCCAGTTTCTGCTGAAACATGGAGGTTGTACCTGTAGGAAATCTTTCACTGTTTGCATTGATTTCGCTTTTTCCTCCATTTTCTTTAGTACCTCCTCAGCTTTAACACCAAACAATACATCTTTTTGAAGAGGGGTTCCCCCGCCAAGAGTGACGTCGGTATCTGTAGTAGGAATGGAGACCGAGGAGCCTGCGACCTTGGGTACTGAAGACGCCGGTAATGTAGTGTCATCGGTACTTGGGGGCTGCGTAGGCGCCTTGCTGAGAACCAGTAGTCGGCCTTAGCGTGGTTTCAGTACTCGGTGCGGACCTCATATGTCGGTCCTTATCTTTGCGTCTTTTACTCAAAACTGGAGTCGGAGTATCCGACGACATAATATAATTACATTTTTTACCAAAATAGTGAAGGGCGAACTCCGCCTGGCACTTAATAGTGCGCATGTTGAATCTAGCACAAAAACGGCAGGCCGAGACGTCGTGGTCTGGGCCTAAACAAGGTATACAGAAAGAGTGGAAATCCTTATGTGGTATTTGCTTCCCACATGAAATGCAATTATTAACTTTGTCTGACATCGGTCTGAGGCAAGAAAAGTTTCCCCAACGGGGTACGTAGCTTTTGAGAAGACTTTGGCTGAAATATTTTCGTAAATTTCAGGAGCTGACCGACTGGCACTTGCGAACTGCTTCTGCTTTGGGCATCGCGTGGCAAGAAAGACTGGAGAAGATGGCGTCGGCTGCCTCTTTTAATACCCCTGCCGCACTGACGTCAGGGGAAGAAGCGACGACAACCGACGCCGGACCTAGACTTTGGAATTCGGCCGACTGAGGACCCGCCTGACGGCAGGATAACCCATCTGTAATGACTGCAGCTGTATGCACGATGAACATCACAGGAAAGAGTGGAATCTCTACGCAGTCAGATCAGATCCTTATTAAACAGAGTCCAGGCCAGAGTAGTCCTTCAAGTCCTAGGGACTATGGCTTCCGCCATCTTATTAGTTCCTCTTGCTTGTCTACATATGAGGATTCTCCAATGGATGCTGTTTGTACAATGGGCGATGCAAGACCTTCCACTATCTCACCAAATATTAATATCAAACGCATGCAAAAGGGATCTGACATGGTGGTTACACACGAAACAACTTGTCATAGGTCGTCCATGTGTTCCTCCTCAAGAGAAAGCAGTTTTGACCACGGACGCTTCCCAGATAGGGCGGGGGGTGCATTGTCTGGGAAAGACAGTCCAAGGTCCTTGGCAAAACCACGAGAACCACTTACACATCAATGTTCTGGAAATGAGAGCGGTGCTATATGCATTGCAAGCACTTCACAGCTCCCTTCCCACTGGAACAATTGCAATTTAGTCAGACAACATGGCTGTTGTGTGGTACATAAACAAACAAGGGGGAACTAAGTTTTACCCACTTTGCAGAGAGGCCTTAAGAGTTTGGAAATGGGTGATGGATACTCAACGCTTCCTGGTAGCAACGCATATCCCTGGGAAATCCAGCGTAATAGCGGACAAACTCAGCCGAGCAATTCTGTTGCCTCACGAGTAGTCCCTGAATCCAATGGTTGTGAAAGAGATCTTTCACAAATGGGGCCAGCCTTGCTGCGATCTATTTGCCACTCAGCAGATACTTTGCCCTCATTCCCCATCCGGGGAAGTCGCCCAGGGATGCTCTAGTTCATGATTGGCCCCCGGGACTTCTCTATGCCTTTCCTCCCTTTCCACTCATACCCAAAGTAATACAGAAAGCAAGACAGTTGAGGAGTTCCTTGATCCTCATTGCTCCTTACTGGCCTCAACAAGTTTGGTTTCCTTTCCTGTGGCCCTACCTTTTGGAGGAACCATGGATTCTGGTTCCATCTCCAGATCTCCTGATTCATCACTCAGGATAGTTCCACCCCTCCATCTCCACCCTCAAATTGACAGCATGGCTGCTCCAATTCCATGTATAGCCAGGTGCATTCCCTTATCCCCAGCGATCAAACACATCCTAATTTCATCCCATAAACGTTCCACTCAGAAACTATATTCTAGCGAATGGAAAAGGTTTTCCCTTTGGGCTACGAACCAGGGCTTGGATCCATATACAGCTCCTTTAGAATCCATTTTATCATTCCTAACAACAATTTTTCATGAAGGAGTGGCAGCCGCTGCAGTTAGAGTTCAGTTAGCTGCCATTTCAAATTTCCATTTTGGTTTATGGGAAATCCAATCATGCAACACTTCGTCTGTAAAACCTTCTTAAAAGAGGTTCTTCTTCTTAGGCCCCCAATAAAACAACCTTTAGAACCCTGGGACTTAAATTTAGCCTCACATCTTTGATGTCTGCACCCTTTGAACCATCCTCGTCGTCAGACTTAAAATTGTTATCATGGAAAACCCTGTTCTTGGTAGCTATAACATCAGCTAGGTGAGTCTCAGAACTTCAGGCCCTAACTATTCGATCTCCTTACTTTATCTTTCACAGGGATAGAGTCTCTGTTAGGACAAACCCTTCCTTTGTCCCTAAGGTATGCTCAGAACACAACCTGAATACTACTACTGAGCTACCTGTGTTTTTTCCAAACCACTCTAATAAATCAGAGTATAGACTTCACCAGCTAGATGTCCAGAGGATACTCAGATTCTATATACACAGGACCAAAGAATTCAGGAAATCTAATCAACTTTTTGTTTCCTTTTCTGACAAAAGGAAAGGCTTACGTGTTTCAAAAATTACTCTCTCAAAATGGCTTTCGGATTGCATATCCCTTGCTTATCAACAAGCTGGTAGACAATTACCGTTAAAAGCTAAAGGTCACTCTACTAGGGCTGTAGCTACTTCATGCGCCTTCAGATCTAGGCTCCCAATTGATACTATTTGTGCAGCAGCTACTTGGGCAAAACCACATACATTTGTCACTCATTACAAATTGGATTTGGCCTCCCGGGACAGGTCGTCCTTTGGGTCTACTGTGCTGAAGAGTCTCTTCGCTTGAGCCAACTGGGATAAAGGTGCTAGGGACGTTGTCCCATCCAGCAAGAATTACGGCGAGATAGGACTACATAACATAAAGAAGTTGTGTACTTACCATAACGTTCATGTTTGTAGTCCATCTTGCCTGTATTCTTGCATCCCTCCCTCCAACCCCCTTCCCATTTCTGGGGGATCTAGTGGACCTCTTTTGGGGCTGCCTGACATTACTCTTTATTGTCCACCTGGAATGGATTATGTTTCTAATACCTTCCTGTATTTTTCCAGATTCTTTCTTGTTATTATTACCTGATAAGTAATTATTACTTTCTTACAAACTAGATCTGGAGAATTGCCGTGAGGCACCATGGGATAGGGGGTAGCCTCAAGCCAGTAAAAAGCTCTTGAGCTTTAGTATAGGCCGAGTCAGAGCTGAATATCAACTCTGAACCCATCCAGCAAGAATATAAGCGAAATGGACTACAAACATGGAACGTTATGGTAAGTACATAACTTCTTTTTTTCAAGTTTCAGAACCGAAGTCTTCAAAAAAGATAAGTACCCTGTTGGGAATCTTTTTTTTTTCTTGCTCCAACCGATGTCAGTAAAAGTTAACAATTGTCTTACCTGTGAAAAGCAAATACCTCATAAAGATTTTCATTCATACTGCATTCCTTGCTTAGGCCCAGACCACGACGTCCCTCACTGTTGGTTTTCTGCCTTGTTCAACCCCCGAACTATTCGTCATCGGGCTATATTTGCAGCAAATTATTCTGGTGCACAGTACTGCAAAATGTTTTCATTAAGCCATCTGACTACCGATCTTCTAAAAAAATGTAAAGATAAAGACAGAGACAGACCGCATGGGTCCAAAACTGCCAACGACACTTCCATTAAGCTAGTTGCCAGTCCACCGGTACTCAGTGAGGCACTTTCCCAGCCCCTGATACACACTACTTCAGATTCGCAGGCCTCTACTGAGACCCATTCATATGCCGCGAGATGCTTCTTCGACTATGGAACCTGCAGATGTCTCTACCTTGGATGGGTCTGGATCCTCTGTGCAGGCACCGGCTTCTGAGGGTGTAATCAGGCCTACAGACTTGCATTTTAAACCGACGCCATCTTCTTCATCCAGGCCTAAAGCTTGCACCACACCTAGAAAATTGACATCCAAACCGCATGCTCAGGCCCATATGCCTAAAAAACAAATGCTTAGAATGGCTGAAGACCTTATTACTTTAATTAGGGAAAGCCAGCCTTCCCCCTCTAAGAGACCTAGAACTGATTTTCCTTCTGATTCTTCTGATCAGGAATCTTATATTTCTGTTTCTTCTGATTACCAGGATTTGCCCGTATCTACCTATGAGTATTCTGATGCAGAGGATTCCATTCCCTCTGCTTCCCCACCAGAAGATTTTTCTTTTGGTGAAACCCTGCACACTCTTAGGAAGCATTTCTGCTGGGAAAGCCAAGATTACTCTGACTCCAAAAAGAGGCTTAGGGAATTCTTACTCCTTCCTCAACATAGGCCTTTAGCTATCCCTCCTGTTGTGGACATTGTAGATGGTGCCTTCTTGGAATCTAGCCTTTCCCCAGACACTTTACCTCCAGCTCCAAGAAAACCTGACAGGTATTAGAGTACCTGACTCTCACAAGTTCCTTTTCAAGAATCCTACTGCGAATCCAGAGACCATTTCCCAAGGACCAAAAGGCATTAAGGCTACTGCTACCAAAAATCCTACCCCTTCTGATAGAGATTCTAGAGCCTTGGACAAATGGGGTAAGAAGGTATACACTTCTGCTACTTTGGCCATTAGGGCTTTAAATTGCCAGTTTCGTATGTTAAAGTACCAGCAGACTACTTAAACAGAAAATTATGTTGATTCCTGACTGTGCTGAACACAACGAATTACAGGATTTAATGCATTCTGCAGAACAAGTTGGTAAACATACTTTGCAATGTGGTTTTGACTCTTTAGAAGCATCTTGCAGAGCTGCTGTCACTGGGTCTGTACTTAGAAGGCATGCTTGGCTTAAGGAGCAAAAATTGCCAGATCATGTTAAAGCTAAATGACTGGATGCTCCCTTAAACCAAGGCTGCCTGTTTGGCAACAAAGCAGAAGTCCTCAAAAGGATGGAGGAAAAAGCAAAATCTATGCAAACTGTTAAAGATTTCGTACAAGTACAGCCTCCCAGATTTAGTAGGCATTGGCCTTCAAAAAACTGGTCCTTTCCAGTCTCTGCCAGGCCTTCTCAGTCCAAACCCAGGAACAGCAGACCACCTAGGTTACAGTCTCAGGCTACACACAGCCT
Source organism: Protopterus annectens (assembly GCF_019279795.1). Taxonomy (NCBI): domain Eukaryota; kingdom Metazoa; phylum Chordata; order Ceratodontiformes; family Protopteridae; genus Protopterus; species Protopterus annectens. The sequence goes on from NC_056744.1 coordinate 1,584,884,198, forward strand.
AAGCAGTGGGGGGCTCCCACTTCCAAAGCAGGGAGTAATAAGCCACCCCCTATGGAAAAATGGCACAATGACTTAACCTTAACCCTTCCAAGCCCTGCTCACCTGCCTGCTCCCTTAGGAGGAAAGCTTGACCTGCATGCAAAAAACTGGGAACTCATTACCCAGGACAAATGGGTTTTGAATATAGTTTCCCAAGGATACAGATTCCACTTCCACACCCTACCAACCCCAAATAGTTGGCCAGATCTACCCCCAAATCAGTGGGCAGAGACCCAACAGCAGGTTCTCTCTCTTCTAAGTATCAAGGCTATTCAATCTGTCCCAGCAGAACTAAGGGGACAAGGTTTTTATTCAAGACTTTTCCTGGTACCCAGAAAAGACAGCTCCTGGCATCCTATCCTGGACTTCTCTATTCTAAACACCTTTCGGGTAATACAAAAATTCAAAATGCTAACACTTCAACAGCTGCTTCCTATGCTAGGCAAAGACGCCTGGTTGGCAACCTTAGACTTAAAGGAAGCTTACCTGCACATCCCAATAAGGGAATCTTGCAAGAAATACCTACTACTATCAGTTCTCTGCACTTCCCATTGGCTTATCTAATGTGCCCAGGGAAGTGTCTAGCTCCAGCCATTGCATTTTGCAGGCAGAGAAATATTCAAATATACCCATATTTGGACGATTGTCTGATTCAGGCAGAAAGCCAGGACTTGCTATTAAAACATCTGGCATTCATAAAGGAACTTCTAACCTCACTGGGGTACACCATAAACGAAAAGAAATCTCACCTAGTACCCTGCCAACAGATTGTGTTCAAGCTTACTCCCAGGAATACAACTTCCCAGATGGCTTTCCTCACTCCAGAGAAACAAGTTTATTTGACAACCTACTTCAAACTATTGGCCACAAAGACCCAGCTATCTCCACGGAAAATTCTGCAAGCCCTGGGGTTCATGGCCTCTTGCATTCCACTAATTCCATATGCAAGACTGCATATGAGGAAACTACAGTGGTATCTAAAAAGCCTATGGTGTCAACATTCTCAGAACCTGGAATCAATGATTCCTATTATTCCTTGTATAAAGACAGAGTTCCTTTGGTGGGCAGAGGCCTGCTACCATAACAAGGGGCTCCCTTTCACTCTACCCCCTGCCACCCAAACCCTAACAGACACATCAGACTATGCATGAGGGGCTCACTTGGCAGGGCAGTGCATTCAGGGCAAGTGGAACCTGAGACAGAAAGAAATGTTAGCTGTACAGAATTCCCTGACAGCCTTCAAAGACCTCATTCTTCCAGGAAAACTATTGGTAAAGACAGTACAACACCACAGTTATGTGGTACATAAACAAACAAGGGGGGAACGCACTCGTACCCTCTCTGCAGACTAGCCATGGCTTTGTGGAACACAGCCTTGAGCTACCAAGTGCACCTACAAGCTCAGTTCCTGCCAGGCAAGGTAAATTCACTGGCAGACGACCTAAGCAGAAATCTCATGGACCCACATGAATGGAAACTGTAACCAAAAATATTCAACCTCTTGAGGAACAAATGGGGGACTCCAGAGATAGACCTGTTTGCCTCCCCTCAGAACTACCAATTGGGCAAGTTCTGCACAAGGACTTCCCACAGTCAAGCTTGGAAAGTGGATGCCCTGTCCTTTACCTGAGAAAGCCTCTCAGTTTATGCCTTTCCCCCTCTGCCTCTCCTCTCGAAGGTGCTGCAAAAGATCAAACAGGACAAGCCAAGGACAATACTGATTGCACCAGACTGGCCACGCCAGCACTGGCACCCCCTCTTGCGCAGTATGACACCACTGGAACCGTGGCACCTGCCTCAAACCCCTTCCCTTCTGTCCCAGAAGGCAGGCCAGATTCTGCAACCTCAGCTTCAAACCCTGAACCTTGCAGCCTGGCTAATTCCTTGATCTCTCCAATAGCATCCCTCAGTAAGCAGGTGCTAGATGTCATTCTGGGGGCAAGGAGGCCTAGTACTAGAAAATTTTATGCTGAAAAGTGGAAAAGAATACTGTTCCTGGAGCCAGACTCAGGGGATGGGATTCTTCAGTACTTAACAGAAATGCTCCACAAGGGCCTATCCTTCTCGTCAATTAAAATTCATGCCTCTGCAATTTCAGCACATTATAATGCTGAGCCATCCCTCATGTTCATTGTGTTTCACTGTTGCAGTCATTACACTTGGGTTATCCTGCTGGCAGGCTACCCGCAGTTGGCCTGAATTCCAAAGTCTTGGTCCGGCGTTTGTTGCTGTCACCTTTTCCCTGACATCAGTGCACCAGGGGTATAAAAGATGCAGCCGACGCCATTTTCTTCAGTCTTTCTTGCCGTGCGGTGCCCGAAGCAAAAGCAGTTTGCAAGTGCGGGTCGGCCGACTCCTGAGATTTTTGAAATTGAATTTCAGATCCGAAGTCTTCAATAAATCTAAGTACCCCATTGGGGAAACTTTTTTCTTGCTCCAGACCGATGTCAGAAAAAGTTAACAATTGTATTTCTTGTGTGTGATTTTCACTCTTACTGTATTCCTTGCCTAGGCCCTGACCACAACGTTGCTAGTTGTCGGTTTTGTGCTAGATTTAACCAACGCTCTATTAAGCGTCGGTACGGGTTTGCTTTTCATTACTTTGGCCGAAGGTTTAACTACATAATGCCATCAGAACAGCCGACGACCGGAGTTCAAAAAGCGCAAGGAAAAAGAAAAGGACAGGCATACGAGGTCCAAAACCGATGATGAAGCCTCTTCTAGGCCAGACGCCAGTTCGCTAGTTCTCAGTGAGGTGCATTCGCAGCCCCTGACACCCGCTATCTCAGAGCCACAGGCCGCCTCCGACTCCCACATGGAGACAGCTAGGCCTCTGGATGCTCAAGGTATTGGGCCTTCGGAAACTAATCCCTCAGATGGGTCCGGAGCCGCCGAACAGGCATCGGCTTCTGAGGGTGTTTACAGACCTACACAGCTTTATATCAAGCCAACTTCAGCATCTAAGACAAAGACTAAAACAGTTTTAAGGACAAGAAAACAAGTACAGCATTCTCCAGGACAGACTTCCATGCCTAAGAAACAGATGCTCAAAATAGCCGAAGACCTAATTACTTTGATCAGGGGCTCCCATCCCCCTCCTGATAAGAGGCCTAGGCAAGACACAGAATATGATTCCTCTGATCAGGTTTCCATTTCCTCTGACTCCTCTTCAGAACAGGGATACTCTGCTCCTCCCTATGAGGATTCTGATGCTGAAGAATCTATTCCTTCAGCTTCTCCTCCTAAGGATTATTCTTTTGGGGAAACCTTGCATACCATGAGGGAGCATTTCCACTGGGAAAGCCAAGATTATTCAGATTCTAAGAAAAGGCTCAGAGACTTTCTTTTACTTCCTCAGCACAGACCTCTTGCTATTCCTCCTGTTCTAGGCATTGTAGATGTCTTTTCAGAGTCCGGCCTGTCTCCCGACTCTTTACCTCCTGCACCTGTTAAGCCAGACAGATACTACAGGGTTCCAAATTCTGATAAATTTCTATATAAAAACCCTGCTGCTGACCCAGAAACTATTTCACAGGGTCTCAAAGGGGTCAAAGCTGCTACTGCAGAAAACCCTGTCCCCTCAGATAGAGATTCTAGGGCACTGGACAGATGGGGGAAAAAAGTTTACACTTCTGCTACCTTGGCTGTAAGGGCTTTAAATTGTCAGTTTCATATGATTAAATATCAGCAATATTTAATGTCTCTGTTAAAACAGAAAATGTTGACAAATTCTGAATGTGCTGAGAACAAGGAATTGCAGGATTTATAGCATGCAGCTGAACAAGTGGAAAAACATACTTTGCAACATGGTTATGATTCACTGGAGGCCTCTTGCAGGGCCGCTGTAACAGGCTCGGTCATTAGAAGGGATACTTGGTTAAAAGAACAGACTCTGCCTGATCATGTTAAAGCAAAATTTTTGGATGCTTCATTACAGCATGATACTTTGTTTGGTGTTAAGGCAGAAGAGGTGTTGAAGAAAATGGAGGATAAAGCTAAATATATGCAGACAGTGAAGGATTTCTTACAGGTGCAGCCACCCAGATTTAGCAGGAACTGGCCTTCTAAAAATTGGTCCTTTCCCGTGTCAGACAGGCCACAAAGAGGCAGATACCGACGCCCTAGAGGCAGACAACAGCCCCAGGGCTCATACAGGCCCAAACAGTGGGGTGCTACTACCTCCAAAAGCGGAGAAGACAAATCACAGCCATATAGGAAACAGTCCCAGTGACTTCCCTCTGCCAATGCCAAGCATTTATCTTTTGGCAGCACCCTTAGGGGAAAGCTAGCATTTTTTTCACGAAATTGGCACATGATTACCCAGGACAATTGGGTGTTGACTCTGCAGCAGCTTCTGCCCATGCTGGGCAAAAAGGCTTGGCTTGTAACTTTGGACCTCAGAGGCATACCTGCATGTCCCAATCAGACAATCTTGCAGAAGATACCTCAGATTCATAGCTGGCTCAAAGCACTACCAATTCTCTGCACTGCCCTTTGGCTTATCTACTGCGCCCAGGGTCTTCACAAAATGCCTGGCACCAGTAATTGCATTTCAAATATATCCCTACTTGGACGACTGCCTTATTCAAGCAGAGGCCAAAGACATTCTACTAAAGCATCTGGCATTTGTAAAAAAAATTACTAATTTGCCTAGGGTACACAGTAAACGAAAATAAATCAAAACTAGTACCCTCTCAAAAGATAATATTCCTGGGTGCAAGCTTAAATACAACTGCCCAGATGGCTTATCTCATGCCAGACAAACAAAGGCATCTGACTTCTTACTTCGAAAACATGGCAACAAAGACCCAGTTATCTACAAGAAAAATTCTGCAGGCTCTGGGCTACATGGCCTCCTGCATTCTTCTAATTCCATATGCAAGACTGCATATGAGGAAACTACAATGGTATCTAAAAAGTGTTTGGACTCAACATTGCCACAGCCTGGAATCATTAATTTCCCTCATTCCTTGCCTGCAACAAGAGTTTCGATGGTGGGCACAGGCCTGTCACCATAACAAGGGACAGCCATTCACTCTACCCACAGCCAGGCAAACACTAACAACAGATGTATCAGATTATGCCTGGGGGGTCCACATGGCAGGAAAATGTATTCAGGGCACATGCCCCCGAAGCCAAAGGCATCTACACATCAGTCAAAAAGAGATGCTACCTGTACAAAATGCCCTGACAGCCTTCAAGGACCTACTTCATCCAGGACAGCTGCTGATAAAGACGGACAACACCACAGTCATGTGGTATATAAACAAGCAGGGGGGCACACATTCCTACCCCCTCTGCAGACAAGCCATGATTTTGTGGAACACAGCATTGACTTACCAAGTACACCAGCAAGCACAATTCCTGCCAGAAAAAACAAATGCTCTGGCAGACGAACTAAGCAAAAACCTCATGGACCCTCACGAGTGGAAACTAGATCCACAAATCTTCAGCATGATAACAAGGAAATGCGGATGACCAGACATAGGTCTTTTTGCCCCCCCTCACAACTGCCAACTTCAGAGATTCTGCACAAGGACTTATCACAAACAAGCATGGAAAGTGGATGCCCTGTCATTCAGCTGGAACAACCTTACAGTATATGCCTTTCCTCCACTGCCTCTCCTCCCCAAGGTACTCCTAAAGGTCAGACAAGAGAAGCCACAAATGATACTGACTGCCCCAGATTGGCCACGCCAATACTGGTACCCAGTCCTAAGGAGCATGTCCCAAGGCCCAGCCTGGACATTGCCTCAAATTCCTCATTTACTGACCCAACAAAACAATCAGATCCTGCACAGCCAACTCGGAACTCTAAATCTAGCTGCATGGAGAATACTGTAACCATTCAAAATACACCTCTCTCTAAAGCGGTTATGGATGTCATTTTGGAGGCCAGGAGGCCCAGCACCAGAAAATCTTATGCAGAAAAATGGAAGAGATTCTGTGCTTGGAACCAGGCACAAGGGATTGACACGCTTGTTCCAAATATTCTTCAGATTTTACAATATCTGAGATGCTGGACAAAGGCCTATCCTTCTCATCAATTAAGATCCATGCCTCTGCCATTTCAGCTCATTACATTACAGACCCACATATTTTTTCATATCCATTGCTTAGGCAGTTCCTCAGGGGGGCCAAAAACATTAGACCTCCAAGGAGAGCACCAATACCTGCATGGGACCTCAATTTTGTCTTGGAAAAACTCACAATGCCTCCTTTTGAGCCAGCCAATACAGTTGACATAAAATTTTTGTCATGGAAAACAGCTCTGCTCCTAGCAATTACTTCAGCAAGAAGTGTCTCAGAGTTACAGGCATTAATGGCTGTGGAACCTTTTATTATCTTCCATCCGGACAGGGTTTCTCTAAGGACAAACCCAACATTTATGCCTAAGGTAGTGTCCAGTGTGGTTCTTAACCAGATTATTCATTTGCCTACTTTTTGCCCAAACCCGCAGAATAAAGGGGAGAGACTTCTGCATTCTTTGGACATACACAGACAGCTACGCTTCTACTTGGACAAAACTAAAGCTTTCAGAAAGACTGAGCAACTTTTAGTGGCATATGCTGCAGGATCACAAGGAAAGGCTATCTCAAAGCAGACAATTTCAAAATGGATTGGACACTGCATTCATTTCTGCTATTCACAACATAAGTCAGTGCCTAAGGGCATTAGACCACATTCTACCAGGGCAGCAGCCACCTCAGCAGCCTTCTTCAGAGGAGTGCCAACCAAGGATGTTTTGGAGGCTGCAACTTGGACTTCAGTGCACACTTTTACTAAGCACTGCCACTTGCCTCTTTACTCTAAATCCAGAGCAGGCTTTGCCACTGCAGTCTTGCAGGGCCTTATAGCTACTCCTAATTCTATTTAGACCCAGCCACCCAACCTCAGCTTTGGGATTCAACCCAAGTGTAATGACTGCAACAGTGAAACACGATGAACATAGTACAGTTGTGTACCTACCATAAATGTAGATGTTTGAGTGTATTCACTGTTGCAGTCCAGGTTACCCAACCACCGTCCCCCTTTCTTTGCTGGGACTTATCTGTACTTCTCTATCCTATACAACCTATGTGGTGTATTTGCTTGTAGATTAAGGTATTGTTATTTTAGTGCATGCTTTTATTAGCAATGTTTTTTAGCCTACTCTTTTGAGAGCACCTGACATCTGGGGCAAGACAAACTGAAGAAAATGTCATTGACTGCATCTTTTATACCCCTGGCGCACTGACATCAGGGAAGAGGCGACCGCAACTGACGCCAGACCAAGACTTTGGAATTCAGGCTTACTGCGGGTAGCCTGCCAGCAGGATAACCCAAGTGTAATGACTGCAACAGTGAATACACTCTAACATCTACATTTATGGTAGGTACACAACTGTACTTTCTCTCACCCCCTGCTGAAACAGTTCCTCAGAGGGGCCAAAAATTTAAGACCCTCGAGGAGAGCCCCTACTCCAGCCTTGGGATCTTAACTTTGTATTGGAAAAGCTCACTCTCCCTCCCTTTGAGCCAGCTGCAACTGCAGAGTTGAAATTCCTGTCCTGGAAAACAGCCTTCCTTCTAGCCATCACTTCAGCAAGAAGAGTGTCTGAATTACAGGCCCTCATGACAGTGGAACCCCTCATCATCTTCCATGCAGACAGTGTTTCACTCAGGACCAATCCTTCCTTTATGCCCAAGGTGGTGTCTAGTGTGGCCCTAAATCAGTCCATTCATTTGCCTACTTTTTTCCCTAATCCACAAAACAAAGGCAAATGAATACTGCACTTTCTGGACGTGCACAGACAACTTCAATTTTATTTGGACAGGACTAAGCCTCTCCGAAAATCTGAACAGCTGCTAGTTGGCTTTGCTGCAGGGGCAGAGGGGAAGGCCATTTCAAAGAAAATTATTTCTAAATGGCTAGCCCATTGCATTCATTTCTGCTACAAGCACCATGGAAAACTTACCCCACAGTGGATAAGATCACATTCCACCATGGCTGCATCTACCTCTGCAGGCTTTCTCAGAGGAGTCCCTACCATGACATCATAGAGGCTGCTACCTGGAGCTCTGTACATACCTTCATCAAGCATTACCATATGCCTGTTTTTTCTAAATCCAGAGCTAGTTTTGCCACTGCAGTCTTGCAGGCTTAATAGCTGGCCCTAATGCTCTCCAACTTCCTCCTGCCTTTCCCTAGCTTTGGGAATCAACCCAAATGTGATGATTGCAACAGTGAAACATGAAGACCATAGTACAGTTGTGTACACTTACCATAAATGTAGATGTTTGAGTGTATTCACTGTTGCGGTCCTGGTTACCCTCCCTTCAGCCCCCTGACTTCTCTTGGTTCTACCTTTCCTTCTTGTTTGGTGTATTTAAGTTTTCTGGTGTATTTGCTTTTTGATGGAGGTGTACCATAACACATAATTGCTTCCCATTGTGGGGCCACCTGACATCTGGGGCATGAAAAACTGATGTAATGGCATCTGCTGCATGTTTTGTACCCCTGACGACCTGACATCATGGAAGAAGATAAGCATCCGACGCAGGAATCCAAGACTCTGGTATTCAGGCCGGCTGAGGGATACCTGCAGGCAGATAACCCAAATGTGATGACTGTAACACTGAATACACTCAAGCATCTACATTTATGGTAAGTGTACACAACTGTACTTTTGGGCACCAGTTCTATCCCTGAAGCTGTTTGGTCATCAGTGTATATCTTTATTAAGCATTATAAATTAATATGGTTTTGAGAGCCAGAGCAGGTTTTGCTAGGGTCATACTGCATGGGTTTATTGAGGACTGTTCCCAGCCTTCCACCTCCCACTCCTTTTCTTGATTTTTGTACTCTCCCTGTGGTTAAAAATAATGCACCAGTGATATAGAAGGACATAGTGCAGTTGTACAAAGTCGTACCATAACCGTAGATGTCCTGTTGCATGTTTGGTCACTCCCTCTGTCCCACTTTTTTTGTTAGGTTTTGATTTGGTTACCCTCTTGGACAAGGGTCCCCCTTTTTCTGTCTGCATTTTTTCCTTTTAGATATGCATAGCTTCCTTTTGTCGTATTGAGACTACTCTCTACTGGGGCAGTTCAGTTCTGGTTAACTGCATCTGTATGTCACCTTTATGCCCTGTCTTGTGCAGGGAGCATCCATGTGACTTACTGTGCATTCAAGATATAAAGGCTTTGGATTACTGGCCAGACTTTGGGCTGACCTTGGCTGGAGATCCCAAAGGTGAAGAATACTCCCAACAGTGAAGAGAAGACTTCTGTTGTTATGGTAAGACTTCACATAATTGTACTTTCCCTGCTGAAGAAAACCTTCAACTAAAATTCATTTTCTGAAGAAAACTTTTGATGTGATGTTGTCTTATCTCGCCTTCATTCTTAACTGGTTGGGTTCAGAACAGATCCTGTGCTCTGACTCAGCCATATATAAAAGCTCAAGGTCTTCCACTAGCTCGTGGCTGTAGCCCTGTCTCATATCATGCCCTAGGAAAGCTCCCCAGATCTCATTTGCCACTAAACAAGATCGGGTACTTCCGTACCGGCTTTGGCTAAGTGGAATTTTCTTTCCTAGTTTTTTGGATAGTTGTTAATTATTTAATATTAATATTTTCTAGAGTTTATTAGATACATTTAACTAGATTTAGTATTGTTTGCTTCTGTTGTTTTTTTGCTGTTGGCTGTTTTCTTCTGTAGACCTTTCCCTTCCCTATCCTAGCTTAAACTTTATTTTTCTAAGCCTGTTTTAGTTAGAAGGCTTCCTTTCTTTCTAGCTTTATTAACAGGCTCATTTAAGTTAGAGAGCTTTGTGTACTTGTATTTTTTCCCCTTGTTTCCCCTTAAATTACCACGCAAGATCATTTAAATTAGAGGGCTGCCATTGCACGTTTGATTTAGAGGGCTTTTTCTTCCCTTCCCACTTTCCTTTTAACTTTAGGCAGTTTTGTTTACCTTAGAGAACTGCCTTTATTCTGTTCTAATTTGTAGGGCTTTTCCCTGAGTGTTTATTCTGTTCTTGTCGTTATTTAAAAAGTAAAAAAATATATAAATAAATAAATAGTGTTAGTTTAAAAAATATTTTTCTCTTGTAGTAATAAGGACCCTAAGGAAACTAAACCCTCTGGGTTCAAGAAATGTGTGAAGTGTAATCAAAAAAATGTCGCTGACTGATGGTCACACTGTGTGTACTGCCTTGGAGCAGTTCGCTTACAGAAGTCCTGTGCCATCTGTCACTCATTCAGCCATAGAGTTCTGCTTGAGAGGAAGAATAAGCTTATTTTGAGAGGTTTGCTGATGCAGTTGAAGAAGGTCAGGGTACTTCAAAATTGGCCAAATCCCCTTCTTCAAAATCCGAGAAGTCAGGAAAAAGGTCCTCCTCTTTCAGTGCTCAATCAGAGCCATTAAAGAAGTTGTCATCCCTGGACCCAAAGACCGTTAGGCCCAAAATACCTACTACCTCAGCTCCTTCTTTGTTGGTTTCGATGGAGTTTCATTTGCAGAGCTGGTCCCTGGAATTAGAGCCGGTTTCTCCCACTTTGAGATCCCCTTTGCTTCAGTCTGTTAGATCATCTGCTCCCTCTTCTCAATCCTCTAGGAGCCTGTCTGATGATGATGTGGATCGTGTGGTGTGGAGGCTGTTAAGGACACCAGCTCTTGCCAGACTGCTGTCGGCTCCAACCCAGAGAGATTCGGAACCGACCAAGATTACCCCTTCACCACCAATTCCACCTCTGTTCCGATCTGGATCCTCATAGCCAGAATATTTTGAACTGATTGTAGTGGAACCTTCAGAGCAGTGACTTATCCTAGGATCTTCGGTTCCAACTATTGCTCTGACATCCTCGGTTCTGTACGAACTCGAGGAGTCTAGGAGCCAACATTCTCTGGTCGGGTCCGGGGAGGAAATTCTGATCGGAGAGTTGTCAGATCTGAACTTGCCTCTTGGGGCTTCAGCTTGGGTGAGCTCAGTTCCTACATCTGCCTTGGAGCCAATCCCCTTGGATCTGTGGATGGCCTGTGGTTCCTCGAAGCCAGGAGTTTCCTCGGATCAGGGGTGGGGGGCATTCAAGGTGATGAGTGGGCTGTGTTCACAGACAGGTACACTCTCAGGTCAAGACATTCTTCCCCCAAAGGCACCAGTGTCTGTTTCAGCACCACTGCTTCCACAGAGACGCAGAGACCCAAAGCCTGAATATGCCCCATTGGGTGAACCATCTCTTCTGAAACCTCTCCAGAATGCCCTTCTGAAGAGGTCCCTTGGAAGAGACTGTGCAAGAGGAAGCATTTAGACACCCCTGACGAGTCCATCACATCTGATACAGACCTTGATGACTCAGAAGGGTCCCCACGGTCGCTCTTCGAGGATGTCTCTTTCGCAGACATCCTGGAAATACTTAAGCAGAGAGGGGGCTGGAAGCTCATCAACCCTTCTGAGGAGGAGTGTGTATACCTGAAGGCTTTTGGGGTCTCATCCTTCCACCACTTGTGTCTCTGCCTTTCAATGAACTTATTGGCCTAGTTTGTCAAAAGGCGTGGGAGTCTCCAGATTCAGTAGAGCCCGTTCCTCAGAGGCCTAACAAATTCATAATGTCTTCTACAGATAAAAATTTTCTTACAAAGGGGAGTCCTGGTAGATGCTATGGTGTTGGCGCCAGCTACCAAAAAGGAGCTTTCAGAGACATCCTCTTCTGTCCATCCGTCAAACAAGGAGTTTCGTATGATGGACAGATACAGAAAGCACACCTTTTCTTCAGTGACCTTTGCACTCAGATTGCTGAATTATCTTACCCATTTTGCCAGACTTCAGAGAGATCTCCTGAAAGAGCTAGGATATACTTCCAAAAGTTCTGTAGCTGAAGGGGTGTCAGAGAGGGTCTCCTCTCCACTTTAAATTCAGTGGTCAACTCCTCCATGAGACTAATTTCGTATGCAGCGGATGGAGCGAGTAGGGCAGCGGTTTCAGGAATTTCCCTAAGGAGACATTCCTGGATGCTCTTGTGTGACTTTGTGGAGCCCTTTAAATCTTATTTTATTAATGCCCCTTTCAACGGCTCATCCCTGTTTGTGCCAAAAGTCAAGGAGACACTGACCAGGTGTGAACAAGAAGGGAAAACTTTCTCTGCCATAGGAGTCCGTTTTCCCTACCTTCTAGACCTTATCCAAAAAGTCAAAAGGGAAGGAAAATGTGGTTCTGAAAATCCCAAAGAGCTTTCCAAGACACAAGTGGTGATTCTTCCCCCAGGGGCAGAGGGGGAAGCAGTAATGGAAAACGCCGACCACATGGTGGGGGTCCGTAAAACCAGAGCGACAGGGAAACTTTCCTTGATAAGCCCTTTCCGAGCTCCTGAATGGAAGCCCGCCTGTCTGTCTCTGGAGACAGTCGGGGGTTGCTTATCTTTATACCCAGAAGCCTGGCTAAAAATTGCAAAAGACAAGTAGGTACAAAACATCATATCCAGAGGTTACTTCATACACTTTTCTTTTCCTGTCCCAAACATAAAAAACATCCCAGACATTCCACCCAGACAAAGGAAACAAGCAACTCTAGAGAAGCAAAAGTTGCAAGTAAAAAGGGTCATCCAGACAGTCCCCACAGACCAAATAGGATCCAGAACTTACTTGAGGTTCTTTTTAGTTCCAAAGAAAACAGGGGACTGGAGACCTATCCTGGATCTCAGCAAATTAAGTAAGGCAGTAAGAAAATCAAAGTTCCGGACGGTAATACTGCAGCCGATAACTCCCTTTTCTGGGACAAGATGATTGGATGTGCTCTGTAGACCTCCAGGATACATACTACCACATAAAAATGGACAGGCGATCCAGGAGTCATTTGCGCTTTCGGCTGGGAGCCAGTCATTACCAGTTTCGAGCTCTGCCCTTTGGTCTCACTACAGCCCCCATTGTGTTCACCAAGTGTATGACAGTGGTCACGGCTCACTTTGAGGCACCTAGGATTACAAGTGTTTCCGTAACTAGACTACTGGCTCCTAACCACCACCACCGAGCATCTACTAATAAAAGCGAGAGACACCACCTTTGCAGCTCTGCTCTCATCTAGGAATCATAATAAATTGCGAAATATCTGCCTTGTTGCCATCTCAGTGTATCGTTTTTATAGGAGTAGATTTTGATACAACATAAATGATGGCAACATTTCCACACAAAAGAGTTCAAGTCTTAATGACATCAAGTCAGCAACCTAGTTTCCAGGAAAAAAGTACAGGCAAGAACAGTTATGAAAATTTTGGGGACCATGGCAGCAGCAGTAAACTTGATTCCATTAGCACTTGTGCATATGAGAATCCTACAGTGGCGACTTTTCACTCAGTGGTCCATGCAGGAACTACCCATGTCCCACCAAATTATGATAACGGAATCTTGCAAGAAAGACCTTTGTTGGTGACTTCACTCCACTCATGTGATATTGGGTTTGACCCTTTGTTCTTCCACAACCTTTAGCCATAGTAACCACAGATACTTCACAGGTGTGTGTGTGTGTGTGTGTGTGTGTGGGGGGGGGGGGCATTGTCTTTGAAGAATAGTCCAAGGCAGTTGGCAGGATCACGAGGCCCATTTGCACATCAGTGTCCTAGAGATGAGAGCAGTGCTTCTAACATTACAAGCACTTCAAAACTCTATTGCGCTGGGAACTATTACAATACAGACAGACAGCGTCTGTTGTGCGGTGCATAAACAAACAAGGAGGAACTAGATCTTACTCCCTTTGTTAGGAGGCCCTGAGAGTATGGCAGTGGGTGACCTCCTCCCAAAGATTTTTGACAGCAACGCACATCCCGGAGAAATCCAACATGATAGCAGACAAAACTCTGCAGAGTGATTCTGATGCCTCATGAGTGGTCTCTAAATCAAGAAGTAGCCGCAAATGGGGCCAGCCTTGCTGCAACCTTTTTGCCATGGCCATGAATGCAAAATGCAGCAACTACTTTGCCCTGATTCCCCCCTCCAGGGGAGTCACCAAGGGATGCATTTGTTCAAGACTGGTCTTTGGGTCTCCTCTGTGCCTTTCCTCCCTTTCCGTTGATAGCCAAAGTTCTTCAGAAAGCCAGTTCCTTGGGAAGAAATTTGATACTCATTGCCCCATACTGGCCTCGTCCAAGAGGAACCGTGGATTCTGGACCCTGTTCTGGACCTTCTGACTCATGCATCAGGGATGCTTCACCCCTCCCTTCAAACCCTCAAATTGACAGCTTGGCTGCTCCGATTCCAAACATAACCAGGCTCCCTAACATTTCTCCATCAGTGAAACATACAGTGGATATAAAAAGTGTACACACCCCTGTTAAAATGCCAGGTTTTCGCAATATAAAAAATGGAGACCACAATAAATCATTTCAAAACTTTTCTGATCTTTAATGTGATCTATAACCTGTACAATTCAATTGAAAAATCTGTTAGGGGAAAAAATATAAAAAATAAAAAAAGTACAATAAGCTGGCTGCATAGGTGTGCACACCCTTAAACTAATACTTTGTTGAAGCACCTTTTAATTTAATTACAGCATTCAGTCATCTTTTGGGTCCACTGTTCTGAAGAATATTCTCCTTTGAGCGACCCAAAAAATATGGTGCTAGGGATGCTGTCCCAATCAGTTAAGAATGAAGGTGAGATGGGACAACATCACATAAAGAAGTTATGTACTCATCATAATGTTCCATGTGTGTTGTCCATCTCACCTTCATTATTACATCCTACCCTCCTTCCCTCAACCTTTGGCTCCTGGAGGGCAGAGCGGTTACAATTGGAAATAAATGTTCTCCGACCTTCTTCATTCCTCTAAGTTTTTTAATAGTTCTGTCCTATTGTTATATCAGCAAACAAGATCTGGGGAGCTTTCCTAGGACATGATGGGATAGGGTTACAGCCACGAGTTAGTGGAAGACCTCTAGCTTTTGTATAAGGCTGTGTTGGAACCGAGGATCGGTTCCAAACCCAACCAGTTAAGAATGAATGCGAGATGGACAACATACATGGAACGTTATGGTGAGTACATAACTTCTTTTTTCTGACACAGATGTAATGTTAGCTAGTAAACTTTTGTGACTGGAATATTTAGTGTTTGCACTCTTGGCTATCCTATTGTGCAGCTGCTAGTCTTAATGGGTTACCTTCCCCTATCCATGTGAAAGTTAAGGAGTAATTGGGTGTCAGGCCAGCTCCAGTTGCACCTCAGCTGCTAGTAGATGACTCTGCTGTGGCTGCTATTGGTTCATCAGACAGCACATTTCCCCAGGCTTTTTGTCCTTTTGGTGTTATGCCTACAGCCAACAAGGACCAGGGTTTAGTCACATCCCTTGCTATTGTAAGGATACCCTTAAATGGCAAAGTTGAAGAACCACCCTAGCCCGTAAAGTGTGGGTGAACGTTATTCACTCAGTTGGGATAGAGGCCCTTAATCTGGGTGAGTATGGGTCTGTCATTTTCCAGGGAGTTCTCATGATAGATGAACACTGAAAAAATGTTGTTCCCTGTTTCTGTTTCCATTGGCAGGGAATATTTGCTTGAGTTTGCTAAGAAGCTCATTACTGGTTTTCCTTTGCTTAATTCTTCAGGCAAGAAAAGAAAGATCCCTTTCTTTCTGACTCAGGTCTTCAGTCAGAAGAGTAGGCATTTCTGTGGAATGGAAATAATTCAGGAATGTTTTCTCAATCTGAACAGCCTGATTCTGAAGATGGTATAACTTCAGAATCTGTTGTTGTCCTCTTCATTCCTCCTCATGATAGGGTCTCTGATCGAGTGTCCGATCTGGCTCAGCCAGATATTCCAGACTTAGATCTGACTCTCAAGCTCCTCACTCATACCCACAATGCACAACACAACCCAAGCATCTCAAATCTTGTTTGCCGCATTCAAAAGCCAGATGAGCATGTCCTTTTTCTAGTTTTTGAGATTAGTTTGTGTGCTCCTCCCTCATTTTTTGTTAGTGGGTTGTTGCTGTGACTGTTGTATCTGACAAGCAGTCTCTTTGGTTTCAAGAGATGCACTTCTTGTGAGCACAAGATCCCCATTTAAAATGCCCACAAGGAGTGAGTCTACTGTTCAGACACTGATCATCTCAAATCTTCTTGTGACATGTTCTTCATTTAATCCGTGTGCTCTGGCGGATAGGCACAGTAAGCTGATCTTGAGGGGTCTTCTTCCTTTGTCAGCTTCCAAGGCTCAGTCCCCCTCCATGGCTTCATCTTCCTCCTACAAGGAGCCTAAGAAGAAGCATCTCTCTTCCTCCCCGAGACACCCCTTGGACCCCAAGACAAAATCTAAGGAAACTTCGGATCTAACTTCCTCGGATCCAAAGAAGTCTTCTGCCTTACTGGGCCGACTAAGGTCATCACTATATCTCCTCCTGTCTCTTTGGCTCTGGGATCGGGTCCTAGGGCTCGGTATGTGAGAGCTTGAAGAGGGTCCCTAAGTCAGCTAGGACAGTTCCTGTCACCAAAACCTAGACATTCCAGACCCCCCTTGTTGGCTTCCTGTAGAAGCTGGTCTGAGGCAGACATAGACAGGATGATGAGGAAGTTCTTCAAGATCCAGATTCAGGTGGGAGTAGTGTCGGCTCCATTCCCTGTCAAAGTCTTGAGCTACCCAGTGCATACAGTCAGAACTCCTTTTCCAATCTGTCCCTCAGCTTCGGAATAACAGGACTTGGGACTCCCAAGAGTGTTGGTGTCGACACCAGGAAAACCACCTTGCTCTACTCCGATGGAGCCCCTGATCAGCCCTGTTGCTGTTTCTTCAGAGCAGAGCAGATCTCAGAGCTGAGAGGGTGGGGCTGGGTCCGGGGGATTGGGGTCAGCTCCATCTTTGTTGTAGCCGTCTCTTCCCCTTCGGCCCTTGACAGTTCAGCTCTGATTCCCTCTAGAGGCCTCAGATCCAGATTGAGTTCTGACCATCTTCCATTCATTGCTTCACGTCCAAGGGAAGTGAGTGTGACTTTTCCATGGTTATCAGCTTTCCAGGTAGCTGAAGGGGTACTTCCCCTTGGTGGAGAACCATCCTTTCTTGTCTGGCAGCCTACCCCATACACCCTTTTTCTGTTATGGTTTTGAGCCTACTCATTCTCTCCCAAGTCTTCCTGTCCCAAGCTGTCTCCAAGAGCTTCCTGACCAGGAAGGATCCTGTTTTTTCCAGTGCTTCCCCTGAGTACCCCACTGAGGAACTCCCCTGGAAGAAGTGCAAAAGGAGGCACATCAACTTCTCACTGGAGTCATTAACCGAAGAGACTGACTTTGATGAGGGAGAAGGATCCCCACCTGATGACATAATTTTCGGAGACATTCTAGAGATCCTGAAGCTGAAAGGTGGATGGTCTGTCCTACCTCCTCCTCCTCCTGAGGAGTCAGTGTTCTTTGAGGATTTCGGGTGAGCCCATTGACATCCTGAGTGACCCCTGCCCCGGCAGGTGACCTTGCTGAAGTGGTATCCTGCAGGGCATGGAAGGAATCAGATGCCACTATATGTTTCTGGTCTCACCGACTGACAAGAAACATTGGAGTAAGGGTCCTGTAGTTGATGCCATCGTGTTAGTGGTGGCCACTGAAAAGGAACTGGCAGAGGAGTCTGCCAATGTCCTTCCACTAACAAGGAGTCTAAAGTGCTGGACAGGTTAGGAAAGCATATTTATGCCTTCACCACTTTTGTGCTGTGGTCGTTAAACTTCCCAGCTGACTTTACCTTCAGAGAGATCTGATCAAGGAATTTTCAGATTTCCTTTGAGTCCATGCCTGCAGAGGACTTTATAAACTTTCTCCCAAGCTGGCCACACTGTCATCTAATGCCAATTCTTCGATAAAGCTAATCTGTTATATGGTGGAGAGTTCCTCTCCTGCTTCTGTTTCAGGGCTATCCGTAAGATGGCAATGCCAGGATGAGAGTATAACTTCATGGAACCCTTTAAGGCATCATTTTTTAATGGCTCATCACTGTTTGGGCCATCTGTTAGAGATGCTCTTACCTGCAGTAAAAAGGACGGGAAGACCTTTTGTGCAGTAGGAATCTAATTTTCCAAGCCACTGAGGTCCTTTTCAAGGAACCAGCATGGGAGTAAGAAAATGTGGTTCTATAAATCACAAGGACCTGTCCAGGCACGTGGGGATTCCTCTTTCAGAGGCAGAGTAGGAGGGTAAAACAGTAGATGTCACTCCAGAGGAGGTTCACAAAATCAGGGCTTCAGAGAGACATTTTTTGACAAACCCTGTCCGTGCTCCTGGAGCACTGCCCGACTGTCCATCTTTGGTGGCAGTCAAGGGTTGACTTGCTTTGCAGTCAGAAATCTGGACACACTTGACACAAAATCCCTGGGTGCTAAGCATAATATCTAGAGGCTACTACATTCCCTTTTCTGTACTCAACCAGACACCAGCAAGAAACTTCTTCCTGATGTGCCACCCAGTCAGAGGGAGCAAATCAGCACAAAAAGCTCAAAAACCCAAGAGGTCCTGACCAAACAGAGGATTTGGAACTTACTCCCACTTCTTTTTGGTACCAAAAAATACAGGGGATGTAAGCCAGTTGAATCTTTATGTAAAGACGTCAAAGATGTCCTTCTATTCCAGTGTTGCAGTATTCTACATGTGGGTTTACCTTTCTTCCTTTCATGCACGTCTGGCCAATATTCCAAAATTTTTTCAGTCCCTCAAGGTGCGTCAGGCATTTGACGTGGCTGCAGGAACATGAGCCATAAAAGTGACGTCTGCACGCACCAGCCTTCAGAACATTTCAGTCGCCAGTCCTACGCCAGGTATTCCTGCTACTCACTGACGAGTTAGAAATAATCAGATAAGTACCCCATTGGGGAACCTTTCAGTCACTCTGTTTTCTATAATTTGTTCATGTCATCCAGAAAGTGCAGGTGTAAGTGTGGCCGGCATATCCCCCACAAAGACACCCTTGATCAGTGCCTTTTTTGTTTGGGTAAGGAACACAACCATGAGAACTGCCCTATTTGTCAGGCGTTCATCTCTAGGATCTTGCATCATAGTTTGCATACTCTAAACCTTTATATAGAGAATCAGTGGTTAAAGCAACTTGGGTTAAGGATGGAAGGTGCGTCCGATGCCCTGTTAGAGCCACGTAAGAAGAGGGCCAAAGCCATGCAGCCTAGCTCTTCCACTGCACCTCTACTGCCCGTACCTCAGCCTCTGGCTGACATCAGCCTGGCAGAAGAATAGTCTTCCGCCAGGCAGGATAAAGCGAGTACCTACAAGGAAGCCGCACAATCCCAATCGGATGGCACATCCGTAGAGATCTTACCAGTAACTGTCTCAGATGCTTGGGGGAGCCAGCTCTCTTTGTGGCCCCATCTGTTTCCGCCGATCTCAACCCTTCGTCTGACTCGAGGCCTTCTCCTAGCCAGACACCAGCTAGGCCTCTTAAGAAGAAACAAAAGACCAAACATCTCTCTCCACTGCCTGAAAGGATGCCCGATTGGCAAGCTTTCAACCAAAGTCTATTTAATGCCTTCATGGCCCTACGTCCTACAATGACAGGAAGCCCTAGCATTGTCCCTCCTCTCCTAAGCCCTAAGCCTCAAACCTCAGGTACTGTAAGGAGGGATGACAAAGAACCTTTGGACTCCTCAGAGGACTCCCTCTCCTATTCTTGACAGATCTCCTCTCCCCTGGGATATGGATCACCAGATGAAGAGTCCATTGAGCCTGACTCCCCTGTTGAGGATTTAACCTTTGGGGAAACAGTCTGCAAAATGAAAGACCACTTTAAGTGGGAATCCACTAACATGACTGAGGTGCAGAAGAGATTCTGGCCTCATGCAGATGGACTCTTTCAGTCCTACTGCTATCCCTCCTATTCTGCCGGCCTTTCTGGATGCCTTCTCCTTAGCATCTCTCAACTAACTCCCACCTCAAGCCCCACACAGGGCTGACAGATTGTACAAGGTCCCAGAATTAGAGAAATTTCTCCATACGTGCCCTCCAGCTGACCCAGCCACTAACTCCATTTCCACTGATAGGGCTTCCAAACTTCTTCCTACTACAACCATTCTTACAGTTGACAAGGACAGCAAGACAATGGAATGTCTTGGGAAGAAAATCTACACTTTGGCCACCCTGTATTTCAGGGCCACAAATTACCAGGCTCACATGGCCAAGTACTCCTTAGCCGTGCTGGATAAAGCAACTAAGGAATTGGCTGACATCCCAGACTGCTCAGCCAAAGCATCTCTGTCCTCCCTGCTAGCCCTCACCTCGCAGATGAATAGACACTACATAAGGTGCAGTTATGATGCAGCTGAGGCCTCAGGTAGGTCAGCTGCATCAGCGTCTGCTTTAAGAAGATACTCTTGGCTACATCTTCAGCTCCTCCCTGACAACTTCAGGGCTAAGCTTACTGACTCCCCTTTAGACCATTCTGCTTTGTTTTGCTCCAAAGTAGCTGACCTCTTCAAGTCAGTGCAGCAAAAAGGCAAAGAAATACAGGACCTCAAACACCTGATAGTCTCGCCCATCCCTAAGTTCCATAGGAACTGCCCTGCCAAAACACAATTCATTAGAAAACCTGCTCACCCTATGGCTCCCTCCAGGCCCAGGAGACCTCCTAGGAAACGGCCCCCTCCAGCTAGAGCTTCTCCAGCCACCAGGTAAAGGCCTCCCTTTCAAGATAGGGCAGGTAGTGTCTGACTACCTGCCAACCTCACTACCTTCCCCTCCTACCCCACTTCCCCTGTCTGCCCGTCTCCCTGTATGGTCCCACATTACCTCAGACAAATGGGTTCTTTCCATCATCCAGAATGGTTACTTTATGACCTGGATCACCCCACTAGTAAAATTCTGCACTCCACAGCCACCCACCAGTCAGCTGCTCTTCCTGCAACCTGTACTGCAGGATCTGCTGACTCAAGGCACCATAGAGCCAGTGCTTCGGGAAACAAAAGGAGGGGGATTTTACTCCAGAATTTTTCTGGTTCCTAAAAAGGATGGACCATAGAGACATATACTAGATCCCTTGCATCTCAGCCCTTTCCTAAAGGTGCCTACCTTCAGGATGCTCACTCTCCCCACCCTCTTCCCCCCTGCTCCTGCCTCAAGGGTTCATGGCAACCCTAGATATAAAGGATGCTTATCCACACATCCCAATAAAGCCCACATTCAGGAAGTACCTGAGGGTTTGGCAGGCTCATCCCATTTTCAATTCTGTGCCTTGTCCTGTGGGCTTTCCACTGCACCCAGGGTATTCACAAAATGTCTTTCTCCAGTCATCGCTTATTGCAGGACAAAGGATATCCAAATATTCCCCTATCTAGACGACCTGCTAATTCAGGCAGACAATCAGAAGACCCTCCTTCTTCACACTCAGGTTCTTCTGTCCCTCTTGCAGTCTCTAGGATTTCAACTAAATTTCCCAAAATCTCACCTGGAGCCCACACAGGACATTGTTTGCCTGGGGTACAGGATTCGCACATACCTCATGAAGACTTTCCTGCCACAAGACAAGGTGGTGTCCTAGACAGACCACCTGCTCTGGGTCCTCCAAGCATTAGAACTGACAGCAAGGCAGTACCTGAGACTTCTGTGTTTCATGCAGCCTCTGTACCCATGCTCCCCTTAGCCAGAATGTACATGAGGAAACTACAGTGGTATCGTTAGTCAGTCTGGACCCAACATTTTCATTCCCCCGGAATTCAAGGTACCTCTTCTTCCTTGCTTGAAACAGGAAATTCAGTGGTTGCTGGTACAGGTGGCCAAGAACCCAGGCCTTTCTCCAGCCACACCTACCCACTCAGATCATGCATACAGACGCTTCAGATCTGGGCAGGGGAGCAACACTAGGCCAAAGACAGGTGCAGGGTTTGTGGCCAACTACACGCAAACTAGAGCACATCAATGTCAGAGAGATGAGGGCAATCCACCTTGCTCTAAAAGCCTTCCTACCCTACCTCCAGCAAGGCCCTCTCAAGATTTTCACAGACAACGCCACTGTCCTGTGGTATCTCAACAAACAGGGAGGGACCAAATCCTACCTCCTATGCAGACTAGCTCTGCTGGTGTGGGAACTGGCTACCTCACAGGGGATTACCTTGCAGGCAGTTTACATCACCTCTCTTCACAACTTTCAGGCAGATTATCTCAGCAGGACCATCTGAAACAACCACGAATGGATGCTTCACAGAGATGTCTTCCTGGATCTGGTCTACCAGTGGGGTACACCTCAAATAGACTTGTTTGCCTCCTCCATCAACTGACAACTTCCTGGCTTCTGCACCAGGACACCAGACCCCAAGGCACTGGCAACAGATGCTTTCTCAATTTCTTGGAAGGGGAAATTTCTGTATGCCCCCCCGATTCAAAAGGTGCTGCTGAAAATTCAACAGGACACACCAAAAATCTTGTTGGTGACTCCCTACTGGCCAAGACAGCACTGTTTCCCCCTTCTCCTTCATTTGTCCAAGGACAGTCACCACAAGTTACCCCCCCCCCCTCAGTGGACCTCTTCACACAGCACAAGGGGACACAGATACACCCACGGTGGCAGTCTCTGCACCCTCACCCTGTGGCTGATAGGATTCTGATCCCCTTTAGACACCTGTACAACGAGGACATGCTCAATTTCCTGCAGGAGGCCAGGAAACCTATCACAAGAACATCTTACCTCTCAAAGTGGCAAAGGTTTTCCATATGGTGTCAAAAAAGACCTTTGGACCCACTGGCAAGCAACATCACTCTTATCCTGTCTTACCTGTGTGAACTGTTACAGACAGGTCTGGCCTACTCATCTTTAAAAGCACACTTGTCTGCAGTCTGTTCCTGTCTCCCTCTGGATCCAACCCTAGCATCCAGACTTCCTGCCAAACTTTTCCTGAAAGGGGTACTTTGCCTGAGACCTCTGAGGAAACTGTCCCCTCCTCCCTGGGATCTTAACTGTGTACTGGAAAAACTCACCCTGGCTCCTTTTGAGACAGCAGACAAAGCCTCCCTAAAATTAT
The DNA here is from genome assembly GCF_019279795.1 of Protopterus annectens. Lineage (NCBI taxonomy): Eukaryota > Metazoa > Chordata > Ceratodontiformes > Protopteridae > Protopterus > Protopterus annectens. The sequence goes on from NC_056744.1 coordinate 1,584,907,197, forward strand.
GCACATGAAAAACTGTTTTATTGGTGGCTCTGACCTCAGCCAGGAGGGTCTCAGAGCTACAAGCTGTGTTGGCTACACCACCTTTTCTAGTCTCCCACCTTGACGGGGTTACTCTCAGAACTAACCCGTCCTTCACGCCCAAGGTAGTGAATGACCTGTCTTTGAACCAAGCCATACACCTGCCCACCTTTTTCCCCAACCCGCAGGGGGAAAGTGAGAGAGTAGGTCATTCCCTGGATGTCCACAAACAGCTTAGGTTTTATCTACATATAACTGAGTACATTAGGAAATCAGACCAACTATTTGTTTCCTTCCACCCCAGAGCCCTGGGGAAAGCAGTGACCAAACAGACCATTTTGGCCTGGATTTCCATCTGCTTACTTGTACCATGGGAAAACCTTGCAGGGCAGTATTAAAGCCCACTCCATCATAGCAATGGTCTCTTCTGGAGCCTTCTTTAAGGGGCTAGACATCAACACAATCCTTGAAACAGCTACTTGGTCCTCAGTGTACACTTTAACCGAGTATTACAAGCTGGACCATATCTCTAGTGCCAGGGTGGGGTTTGCTAGGGCTATCCTTCATGGATTCTTGGAAACTTCTTCCAGACCACCACCCCATTCACAGTGAGCTTTGGCACTCAGCCACATGTAGAATACTGCAACATTGGAATAGAAGGGCATAGGGAAGTTGTGTAAAATCTTACCATAACCATAAATATCCTTTTCTTCCATGTTGCAGTATTCCTTCCCTCCCTCCTTCCCCCCTCCTGTCTGGTTGTACTTGCTCTTCTGGGTGGCACTAGATGGGCTATACCCTACTAGGACTGGCTCCGACTGGGGCCGTCTGTTCTGAGGGCTGGTGCGTGCAGACATCACCCATGCTGCTGCAGCCACGTCAGACGCACGATGCACCTTGAGGGACTGAAAAACTTTGGAATACTGGCCGGATGTACGTGAAAGGAAGAAGGGTAAACCCACATGTAGAATACTGCAACATAGAAGAGAAGGACATCTATGTTTATGGTAAGATTTTACACAACATTCCTTTCCGAATGGTTACAGTTCAGTCCATTGTGCTCCTACTGTACAGGGACGAGTGGATGTGCTCAATAGATCTCGATGTGTACTATCACATCAAAATAGACAGACACTCCAGGAGATATCTGCGCTTTCGGCTTTTAGCCAGTCATTTACAGTTTAGAGTGCTGCCCTTACATTAATACAAAAATATTTCAAGCATGGGCATTAATGCCCTTCTAGCTTGCCAATATACCAAAACACTCGTTCCCATAATAAGTGGTCCAGGCTGTTCCTAAAATATCTAAACTAGTTCTTGCTTTAATGTAATTTGGTAGCCTGTTCCATGCATCAGCTACTTTGTCAGAGAACCAGTTAGTACACTTCTCATTCCTATAGAATCTTCTACAAAGGTTGTCTGATGATTCTCTAGTACTTTTTGATAACCCCAAACATTCCCAGAGGTAGTTGTCTCTAAATGCCCTATATACCTGAACAAGATCTCCTCTTAGATATCTGTAAGAGACATTGTACAAGTTCAGATATTTTAGTCTTTCATAATAACTTAAATTTTCACATCCATGGATGCCTTCGGTATATTTCTGCTGTATTCTTTCCAATTAACTCATGCTTGTTTTCTTATAGGGTTTCCATATTGTTATTCCATACTCAAGTTTGGGTCTAATTTAACTAACAAACAATAATTTCATTATTTTTGATTTCCTAGACTTTATAAATCTTTGTATATAACCTATAGTTCTATAACTATCATTAACCAGTTGGTTGATATGATTACAAAAACTCAAAGCTGAATCTACCTATATACCCAGGTCCTTAAATGAGTCTACAGTTTCAATCACTGTGTGCTGTATTAAATATTCACCTTTCAATTTGTCTCCCAAATCTCATATGCTTAGTTTTTGTTGTATTTATCAGCATATTATTCCTGTGTGTCCAAATGGTCAATTTGGTCTCAAGTTATTTTGCAGACATACCTTATCTATAACACATTTAATCAGTTTACCCAATTTCATGTTGTGTGCATATAAACTGTAGAACACCTCAATTGAAGAAGTTAGGTCTGAAAGGTACAATTTGAACAAGTAAGGGCCTAGGACAGAACCCTGTGGGACACCCTGATTGCAACCAAGGATTTCACCTGTCTAGTTGCTGTATGATACTTGCCATGTCCTATTGTAAGCCATTCAGCTGTCCATCTTTTCAAGAGTACGTCAATACCTAGTTGTATTAATTTATTGGTCAGTGTTTTGTGTATGACCCTGTCAAATGCTGAAGTTAAATCTATATAAATTACATCACAGTGCAATTTTTCATTCATAGCTGCTGTTGTATTGTTATAGGACATCGTGTTACAGGCAGTAATAGGTCTGTTTTCAACATATGCATGCTGATACATGGTTTCAAGTCCCAACCTATCTAGTTCTGACAATAACTTATCCAGTATTACTTTCTCCATTATTTCCACAACATGAAAGTAGACTGAAGGGTCTCTATGACTTTGGGTTTGTCCTATTCCCCTTTCCCTTAAAGACAGGTTTAATAGGTGCATGTCTCCAAGCTTGACGAATCTGCCCATATTTATATGACCTAGTGAATAATAGATATAATGATACCGTAAGTTCTTGCTGAAGTATTCTCAGGTCATTGTTACTAATTTCATCTTCTCTTTTTCAATATAATCTAATTTGATTCCAGTATCTGGGGTTACCTGGATGTCACTAGGATAACTTATCACCCCTTTTGTGGAGCCAAACTTTTGCATAAGATTTTGTAAGTACATCTGTAATCTGTTGTGTCTGAGAATAAATTTTAAAATCTGCACAGTTTGTGTCTTTACTCCTTCCATGTCTTGTGCATCTATAAAAAGGTTTCCTATTATGCTCAATATCTTTATATAAATTTTCTTCAATTTTTTCTTGATCTTGTCTAACACTATGCTTATTCTGTTTATCCAGCTTGTTTCAGTTTTCAAAGTTGTAGTTCGACCTCTTCCATTTCTTATATTTTTTCTCTCACCTTAATCAGACATCTTGTTCTAATGAAAACATATCCCCCTGATGATGTATGGCTAGATCCCGATGTTAAACACTTTTTTGATTTTTTGCACTCAAGAAATTTCTCTTTTAAAACTTTCCATATTCCATCTGCAGTTGTTCCAATGAACACATCATTCCAGTTAGTTTTACGTAGTGACTGTTTTGCTTCCATATAATCCGTAATGACCCTTCTGTGCATTGGTTTAGATTTCATTTTGGCAGAATTATCTTGCAACAAATTAACCTTTATAACTCCATGAGTACTGCATATCAATGGTGTTAAAACTTGACTTGAAGTAACAGTAATTTCTTTAGGAACACAAACAATGCCTAGTATATTCAGTCCCCTGGTAGTTTTTTTTTTTTTTTTTTTACAATCTGAAGCAGTTGTTCTTGAAAATACGTTGTAAATAATTTCCTTACTAAAGTTGTTGAATTAATGTTATTTCAGTCTGTTTCTGGTAAATTTACGTCCCCAGCTAATGTTATTTCCTGCTGTGTTTCATGCAAGAAATGTATGAATTCCTGTAGGCCATCTGCACTTGACTTTGGTGATCTATACACTCCCGAAATTGATCTAAAGTTGTTTTCATTTGCTCTTTAATGAGCAAAATAAAATATGGATCTGGGACGGATCTGACTCTGCCGCATATTTCAGCATCTGATCTGAGCTCCAAGCTCCTCCCCTACCCACAATGCCCCTGCTCCCTCATCCCCCCAGATCTCGTTTGCCGTACTTCTCGCTAGCATCATGGTCCGTTGCTCCAGGTTTCTGGTGAGTGATTTATTGATATTTTTTCTGCCTTTCTTAATCTTCTCAGTCCGCTTTAGCTCTTTTTTACTCTTATTTACATCCCTACCCTTGCCCTCAGTCATCTGTCTGCTATTTCTCAAAAAAATAAATAAATAAATAACCTTTCCTCTTTCCTTTAATCTCCCCCCCCCCCCCAGGAGTGCATGTGTGTGTGTGTGTGGGGGGGCGGTGGTCCTCTTTCCATCACCATGACAGAGACCTCAAAGCCAGGGTTTTGGAAGTGCACAGAATAAGCTTCCCCTTCTGATGGCCACACTCTGTGCATGGTCTACGTAGGAGTCGCACACTTGGATACCTTCTGCTCGATCTGCACAGGATTCAACCCCCGCACTTTGATCAACAGGAGGAATGAGTTGATCCTAAAGGGCCTCCTTCCTCCTGCTTCCATGGAGGCCCCTGCTTCACTTCGGCTTCTTCCTCTGCCCTGGCCTCTGGGACTCAACCCCCCACCAAGAGGACCAGGGATGGGGAGAAGCACAAAGGGGTTAGGCCCAGGAAACGGTCCTCTGACTGTGCTTCCTCAGCCTAGCCTCTGGCAAAGTCTCGCCTGGCTCCCAACTTGGGCTCCCCCGGCTCCATTCCTCCTGCTTTTCTCCAGAGCCAGAGGTTTCTTGGGGCTGATCCCATTTGTCGGCCTCTCTCCAGTGCTTCTTCAGGCCAGTTTCTATGGCTTCCTGCACCCAGACAAATCCATAGCCTTTCTGAAGCCACAGTGGACAGGATGATGCGGAAATTCATCAGGGCCCAGATTCAGATGGGAGTCTGGCCCAATCCCCTCCCTCACCAGGACTGGGAGCATGCAGTCCGCCTTTTTGCCAATTGCTTCTTCTCCGAGCCGACCCCGGGCTTCGGAGTCCTTAGGTCCAAGGCCCCTCGGCATCGAGGAGTCAGCAGTGATGGTACCTGGTACCTTGACGCTGACCATTGCCCTGTGCGGGTTGGCTCTGACCAGCTCTCGGAGCCATAGCCTCAGTGCTGGATCTGAGGAGGTGGTGTTGGCTCAGAATTTTTCAGAGTCGTCCCGTCCATTTAGAGTCTTCGTGCCTGGAGGCTTAGGTCCAGCTCCCTGGTTGACAGAGAGTTACGGATCCAGTCTTGGTTCCAGCTTCCAGGGTTTGTTCTCCTTCTGCCTTTGACATGGTGGAGAGGGTTCTCGCGGCTCCTCAAGACCCTTGATGCTATCATCCTTAGAGTCAGTCCTGGCTCCCTCTTTGTCTGGTCTGTATTCCTCCATCCTGCTCCCACAGGGACAGCCTGTTGCTTCTCCGCCCCAGGTAGTTCCCCTATGGGACTAGCCAGAAGTTTTTGAGTCCTCCCCAGAGACTTCCCCTGAGGAAGTTCCTCGGAAACGCACTTGTAAAAGGAGACACTTGGACTCCCTGCCTTAGGCCCTCACAGAGGACACTGACTTGGAGGAAGGGGAGGGTTCCCCTCGGTCACCCCCAGAGGATGTCTCCTTTGGAGACATCATGGAAATCCTTTGCCAGCGTGAGGGGTGGTCTGCCCCAAAACCCAACCCTGAAGAGTGTGTGTTCCTGGAGGTATTTGGCACAGGACCCTCTACCTCCTGGGTGTCCCCTCCCACAGATCCACTTGTGAATTTGATTACATCTCAGGCATGCACCGTAGGGCAATGTCCATTGGTTGAAGGGGTCCCCAGTTGATGCCATGGTGATGGTGGCAGCCACCAAGAAAGAGCTCACTCAGGAGAGCTTGATGGTCCATCCTCCAGACCAAGAGTCTCAGGCCATGGACCATTTCGGGAAGTGGGTTTATGCTTCATCCACGTTTGCTGTACATGTGCTAAACTACTTGGCACGTGATCAGACTTCAGTGAGGCCTTGTCAAGGAGGTCACTGAGTCTGACCCAGGGTCCATATCGGCAGAGGAGGAGAAGGTTTTTTCCTCCCATATGGCCACCCTTACTTCCATTTCCAACACCTTTATGTGGCTCCTGTCCCATGCTACCAAAGACGCTGCTAGAGTTGCCAGTGCAGGCATTGCCATCAGGTGTCATGCCTGGCTCTGGCTTTGTGCCTTTTGGGAGCCCTTCAAGGTATCTTTTATTAATGCCCTGTATGATGCTTCCACTCTCCTTGGAAAGACAGTACGAGATATGTTGGTCCAGAGCAAGAAAGACTGGAAGACCTTGTCTGCCATCTGAATCCGCTTCTCAACCCCTCAATGATCCTTTTCCTGGAATCAACGAGGGGTGAAGAATATGTGGTTCTGGAAGTCTCATGGTTATTCCCAAGATGCTCAGGACTCGCCCTCCCCCAGAGGCAGAGGGAGATTTGACAGATGCCAGCCTCGCGGCAGAGGGGGTCCGAGGAATCAAGGGTCTCATGATTCCTTCCCAGGCTGGCACATGCAGCAGCCCTGAAGGGTTGCCCGACTGCTCATTTCTGGAGGCAGTCAGGGGATGCCTCTCACTACACCCAACAGCCTGGGAGTCGATCACAGTTGATGTTTGGGTGTTGCAAATCATATCCAGAGGATATTCAATCCCCTTCAGTCAAACACCACTTCCACCTGAACACCTTCTGAGCATTCCATACACGCAATGGGAGGAAGCAGCAGTGGAAATTTCCAAGCTGCTGGAAAAGCGAGTCATCCAGCCCGTCCCCCAGACCAGTCTGGATTAGCCATCTATTTCAGGTTCTTTGTAGTGTCAAACAAAATGGGGGACTTACTGGATCTTTCAACTCTGAACCTGTCGATTGCCAAGACAAAATTCCAGATGGTCACACTCCAATCTTTGTCCTTCCTGCAGGAAAATAACTGGATGTGCTCGGTGGACCTCCAGGATGCGTATTGTCACATGAAAATGGACAGGCGCTCTCAGAGGTTCCTCCACTTCTGGCTGGGGCCAATCGTTATCAGTTCAGCGCGCTACCCTTTGGTCTCACCACAGCCCCCAGAGTGTTCACCAAAGTGATGGCAGTAGTAGCAGCTCACCTGTGGCTGTAGGTGTTCCAGGTCTTCCCCTACCTGGACCATTGGATCCTTTTCTCTCCCTCAAGGCATCGACTCTGCCAAACCAGGGATTTCCTTCTCCAGACTGCCCACCAGTTGGGCATCACCATAAATTTCAGCAAGTCCCTCCTGGACCCAGTTCAGGTTCTGGATTTTATTGGAGCTTGGTTAGACACCATTCAGATCAAGGTTTTTCGAACTCCGGACGGACTTTAATCCTTCAGACATAATGTTTTGTGTATTCTTCAAGCTCCGTCTCCCCCAGCGGAGTCTGTTCTTCAGGCACTGAGGTCCATGGTGGCCATAGTCACCCTTATTCTCATGTCTCGGCTACACGAGGGTTCTTTAGTGGACTCTAGTGGTCCAGTGGTCCTTACTAGATCTACTATTAGTCCATCCTCTTCGTCTGTCTCAAGCCTGCAGGGATTCACTTTTCTGGTGGCTTCATTCCCCAGATCTTCTTCTGGGTCGCCCATTTATCCTTCCTACCCTGGTGACCACGGATGTCTCCCTACTCTGGTGGGGGGGGGGCATTGATTGGGAAGGGCAGTCCAAGGCACATGGTCTTCTCTGGAAACCCAACTGTATAGCAGCGTCCTGGAGATGAGGTCATTGCTCTTGGCATTGCAAGCCATTCATACCCATCTTCCCCTAGGAATGATTGCCATCAAGACAGCCAACGTGTGTAGTCTGGTACATCAGCAAACAGGGGATTCCAAGTCTTATCCCCTTTGCTGCAAAGCTGTGAGAGTAGGCTATCTCCAACAGCCATTTTCTGGTGGCAATGCACATTCTGGGGGACAGGCTCAGCAAGTCTTTTCTGATGCCTTATGAGTGGTCTCTGAATCCTTCAGTAGCAGAGCAGATCTTTCTAAAGTGGGGTCAGCCTTGCTGCGATCTCTTCGTCTCTCCTTCCAACTTGAAGTGCAGCAAGTATTTTGCTCTGAACCCCCCACCAGGGGAGTCCCCCAGAGATGCTGTGGTTCATGCTTGGCCCTCCAATCTTCTGTATGCTTATCCTCCACTTCCTCTGATTCTGAAATTCATTCGGAAAGCTCACCGGCTGGGGAGCTCAGTCATCCTCATTGCCCCCTTCTCGTCTCACCAAGTATGGATGTTCATCGTGCATACAGCTGCAGTCATAACAGATGGGTTCTCCTGCCGTCAGGCGGGTCCTCGGTCGGCCGAATTCCAAAGTCTAGGTCAGGCGTCGGTTGTCGTCGCTTCTTCCCTGACATCAGTGTGACAGGGGTATAAAAGAACCAGCCGACGCCATTTTCTTCAGTCTTTCTTGCCGCGCGATGCCCGAAGCAGAAGCAGAAGCAGTTCGCAAGTGCCGGTCGGCCAGCTCCTGAAATTACCAAAATTTTGCAACCGAAGTCTTCTTGAAAGCTAAGTACCCCGTTGGGGAAACTTTTCTTGCCTCAGACCGATGTCAAAGTTAATAATTGTATTTCATGTGGGAAGCAAATACCGCATAAGGATTTTCATTCCCTCTGCATTCCTTGCTTAGGCCCAGACCACTTACGTCTCGGTCTGTCGCTTTTGTGCTACATTCAACAAACGCACCATTAAGCCGCGGCGGAGTTCGCCCAGCACTATTTTGGCAAAAAATTTAACTATATTATGTCATCGGATACTCCGACTCCAGTTTTGTCTAAAAAACGCAAAGATAAGGACCGACACACAAGGTCCGCGGCCTCTACCGACACCACGCCAAAGCCGACTACAGGTGGTCCGGTTCTCAGTGAGGCGCCTACGCAGCCCCTGCCTACCAACGACACTTCATTGGCGGTGTCTTCTGTGCCCGAGGTCGCAGGCTCCTCGGCCCACACCCCGACTACAGATACCGAAGCCAATCTTGGTGGTGAATCTCAAAATGTAGACAGGTCTGCCTCCTCTCAAGGTGTCTTCAGACCTTCCTCTTCTTTTTCCATCAAGGCTTTCACTAAGTCTAAAGCAGCCATGCATTCTAAGAGACAGGCTACACAGGGCCCTTCTCCAGCCCCCATGCCTAAAAAACAGATGCTTAAAATGGCTGAGGATTTAATTACTCATCAGGGGTTCTCAAGCCCCCCCAGACAAAAGGCCCAGAGTGGAGGAAGAATCCCCCTCCTCTGACCAGGCCTCCATTATTTCAGAGCACTCTGATGAACAAGAACATTCTTACTCCCTTTTTGAAGATTCCGATGCAGAGGAGTCCATTCCCTCCCTCTCTTCCCCCCCCCCCCCAGAGGATTACTCATTTGGGGAAACCTTGCATACCTTAAGGGAACACTTCCGCTGGGAAGGCCAAGAGTACTCAGATTCCAAGAAAAGGCTTAGGGATTTTCTCTTGCTACCTCAGCACAGGCCTCTGGCTATACCTCCTGTCTTAGACATACTAGATGATGTGTACTCGGAGGCCTGCCTTAACCCAGATTCCTTACCTCCAGCCCCAGTCAAGCCTGACAGGTACTACCGGGTTCCTGACTCGCACCAATTTTTATACAAAAGCCATGCGGCTGACCCAGAAACTATCTCACAGGGCCCCAAGGGAATTAAGGCCTCCACTGCTAAAAATCCATTACCTTCCGAGAGAGATTCCAGATTCTTAGAAAGGTGGGGAAAAAAGGTATACACCTCGGCCACCTTAACCATGAGGGCATTAAACTGCCAGTTCCATATGCTAAAGTACCAACAGTTTCTGTTATCACAGTTGAGAAGTAAAATGTCACAACCTGAACAACCAGACTTGAAGGAGTTGCAGGATTTGATGCATAGTGCAGAAGAAGTGGGTAAACATACCTTGCAATGTGGTTTTGATGCTCTAGAGGCCTCATGTAGAGCTGCTGTTACAGGATCAGTCATACGTAGACATGCCTGGCTCAAGGAGCAAACCTTACCAGATCATGTCAAAGCTAAATTACTAGATGCCCCTCTACAAAAGGATGTATTATTTGGTGTTAAAGCTGAGGAGGTATTAAAGAAAATGGAGGAAAAGGCTAAATCAATGCAAACAGTGAAAGATTTTCTACAGGTACAACCTCCACGCTTCAGTAGAAATTGGCCTTCCAAAATTGGTCCTTTCCAGCCACGGACAGACCCCAAAGAGGTAGATACAGGCCGAGGGGCAGAGGGCAATCTCAAGGATCTTAGAGGCAGACAATGGCAAACTCCTACCCAAAGAGGTGGTGAGGATAGTTCGCAGCCATTCAGAAAGCAAGTCCAATGACTTTCCACTTTGCATGCCAAGCAAGGCTCAAATGCCAGCACCCTTAGGTGGAAAACTGGCATTATTTTCAAAAAATTGGCATATTGTCACAAAAGACAAATGGATCCTGGACATTATAAACAGAGGCTACAGATTCCACTTTCACACCCTTCCAAAAATGAGAGGCATGCCAAACCTGCCACACAATCAAAGGGCAGAGGCACAAAGACAAATTCCAGATCTCATGGACATGAAAGCTATTCAAGAGGTACCTACTCACGAACAAGGTCAAGTTTTTATTCCAGACTATTCCTGGTACCAAGGAAGGGAAAAGATTGGAGACCTATTTTGGACCTATCCATCCTAAACACATTTTTACTGCACTAAAATTCAAGATGCTCACATTACAGCAGCTACTTCCCATGCTGGGCAAGGAGTCTTGGCTGGTAACATTGGACCTCAAGGAGGCATACCTGCATGTCCCAATCAGACAAAATTGCAGAAGATACCTCAGATTTCTTGCAGGTTCAACCCATTATCAATTCTCTGCATTGCCCTTTGGCTTATCTACTGCGCCCAGAGTATTCACAAAATGCCTGGCATCAGTAATCGCCTACTGCAGACTTCAAGGGATACAAATATACCCATATTTGGACGACTGCCTGATCCAAGCGGACAGCAAGCACATACTTCTGAAACATCTGGCTTTTGTAATAATGTTGTTGAATTCTCTGGGATACACAGTCAACAAAAAGAAATCAAGGCTAATACCCTCTCAGAAAATAATTTTCCTGGGTGAGAACTTGGACACAAACACCCAGATGGTCTACCTCACGCCAGAGAAGCAGGGGCAACTAACTCAATACTTCAGAACACTAGCAAATTTCACCAGGCTGACTGCAAGGAAAATCCTGCAGGCTCTGGGATTCATGGCATCTTGCATCCTACTAATCCCATGTGCAAAGCTGCATATGAGGAAACTTCAATGGTACCTGAAAAACCTATGGTCTCAACACAGCCACAGTTTGGAAACAATAATACCACTAATTCCATGTCTTCAAAAGGAATTTCTGTGGTGGGCTCAAGCATGCCAAACAAACACAGGTCTCCCATTCTGCAAGCCTCAAGCAAATCAAGTCATCACAACAGACGCCTCGGACTACGCCTGGGGGGCGCACAAGACAGTTCGGTGCATTCAGGGCAAATGGTCCCAAAAAGAAAAGCACCTTCACATCAATCAAAAGGAAATGCTAGCAGTAATAAATGCTATTATAGCTTTCAAAGACCTTCTGCATCCAGGTCAACTATTGATAAGGACAGACAACACCACAGTAATGTGGTACATAAACAAACAGGGAGGAACTCATTAATACCCCCTATGCAGGCTGGCCATGTCACTTTGGAACATGGCTCTGGAATTACAAATCGAACTTCAAGCACAGTACTTGCCAGGCAAGGAAAACACGCTGGCAGACAACCTAAGCAGAAATATGACCGATCCACACGAATGGAAGTTGCATCCTCAAGTTTTTACAGAGATAATTCAAGCATGGGGAAGGCCAGACATAGATCTCTTTGCCTCCCACAAAAATCACCAATTGACAAAATTCTGCTCAAGGACTTTTCATCCAAAGGCCTGGAGAGTGGACGCTCTCTTTCAGTTGGACAACAATGACAGTTTATGCCTTTCCACCTCTTCCTCTGCTGCCCAAAGTTCTATTAAAACCAGAGCAGACAGACCAAAGATGATTCTCATTGCTCCAGACTGGCCAAGACAGCACTGGTACCCACTCCTGAGGAGCCTGACGATTCCTCCATGGACCCTACCTCTAATGCCTCTTCTTCTGACTCAGCACAGCTTCAAAACTCTTCACAGTCAGCTGAAAACACTCAATCTGGCCGCATGGAAGATTCCTTAACATCACAACAGACCCTACTCTCCAAGGAGGTGCATGATGTCATTTTGGAGGCCAGAAGGCCATCTACTAGTAAAGCTTACTCCGCAAAATGGAAACGGTTTTGTGCCTGGAATGAGAAAAGTGGCCAGAATCCTGGAAAACTGAATTTACCTCAAATATTACAGTATCTAGCTGAGCTGCTAAGCAGTGGACTTTCATTCTCCTCCATCAAAATCCATGCCTCAGCCATTTCTGCAGAATACAACACTGATCCACCTTTATTCTCTCACCCCCTCTTAAGACAGTTCCTCAGAGGGGCTAAGAATATAAAACCCCCAAGGAAACAACCAATACCTGCGTGGGACCTCAATTTCATTCTAGAAAAGCTGATCTTGCCTCCTTTTGAGCCAGCTGCCTCAACAGATTTGCAATATTTGTCCTGGAAAACAGCTTTCCTTCTGGCTATCACCTCAGCTCGTAGGGTATCGGAACTACAAGCCCTCATGGCTGTGCAGCCTTTTATCATCTTCCATCAGGACAGAGTTGCCTTACGAACCAACACGTCCTTTATGCCAAAGGTGGTATCCAGGGTAGCTTTGAATCAGGCTATACACATACCTACCTTTTACCCTAATCCTCAAAACAAAGGGGAGAGATTACTACATTCCTTGGACATCCACAGACAGCTGCGTTACTATTTGGACAGAACAAAGCCTTTCAGAAAATCAGCACAGCTGTTTGTGTCCTATGCTATAGGAGCTCAAGGGAAGCCAATTTCCAAACAGACAATTTCAAAATGGATAGCCCACTGCATACGCTTTTGTTACTCTTTTCATGGTAAAACTGTACCTGCAGGCATCAGATCTCACTCCACAAGGGCCACAGCTACCTCTGCAGCTTTCCTCAGAGGAGTTCCTACCAAAGATATTTTGGAAGCAGCCACTTGGAGTTCTGTGCATACCTTCTCCAAGCACTACCACCTGCCATTATACTCCAAAACTAGAGCAGGCTTTGCCACTGCAGTCTTGCAGGGCATCCTGGCTCCTCCTAGTTCCACCTAGTGCCTACCACCCCTTTCTTAGCTTTGGGATTCTACCCATCTGTTATGACTGCAGCTGTATGAACAATGAACATATAGTACAGTTTTGTACCTACCATAAATGTAGATGTTAGAGTGCTAATACAGCTGCAGTCCAGGTTTCCCTCCCTCCTTCCCCTCTTGGGACAGGCCTTTTGGCTAACACCTCCTCATACAACCTGATTGGGGTATTCATTTATGGTGTATTTGCTTGCAACTACTGTATTTTGATTATATGGCATTGCTTTATTACACAAATTTATGTATTGCCTTCCTTCTGGGGGCACCTGACATCTGGGGCAAGAAAAACTGAAGAAAATGGCATCGGCTGGTTCTTTTATACCCCTGTCGCACTGATGTCAGGGAAGAAGCGACGACAGCTGACGCCGGACCTAGACTTTGGAATTCGGCCGACCGAGGACCCGCCTGACGGCAGGAGAACCCATCTGTTATGACTGCAGCTGTATTAGCACCCGAACATCTACATTTGTGGTAGGTACAAAACTGTACTTTCCTCTCTCTGTGGTCAAATGTAGTGTGTTGTCCCTGGACGTTAGATCCAGTTATGGATCTGATCTCGCATCCCTCAGGGATTCCAGACTGAGATCTAGTCAGTCTGAAGGTTACAGCTTGGCTGCTCCAGTTCCAGTGATAGGACGCCCTGGCTTTCTTCTCCGGTTAAGAAGATTTTGGTAGCGGCTCATAAATCATCCACTAGGAAGGTTTATTCTAGTAAGTGGAAATGTTTTTCGATTTGAGCATATCGACATGACTTGGACCCTTTCACTGCTCCAGTTCCTGCTATCTGGGAATTTCTGGCTGATATTTTTCAACAGGGTGCCAGTTTTTCTATGGTTAAGGTTGTCAGCATAGGCACAACACAAAAAAACAGCCAGCACCAACTGGAATGGGAACTAAACTGACTTTAATATGTCAACCCGCAGTCAGCAGACCGGTTTTGGCCCAAAGGCCTTTCTCAATGCATAATATTAACTGCAGTCAACCACACAATATATATGTATCATCCAAATTAATTAACCAATTAACAAAAATAAATTATAAATGATCATTCAAACCAGGTGAAACAATCCACCCAGTCTCACAATCCATGATTTCTTCTTTTTATTCAAGATGTTATGCCAGCCTGTCTTAAAGCATCTATTGCCCAATATTTTATCCATGATAAATTTTCCACACTGCTGGATGGTGTGGAAATCCGGATATAGTTTATTTACATGAGTTTGTTCAGTATTTGAATGAAAGTAAATGGGGTATCAGATTTACGGTTAATTATGATCCGGTGTCTGTTTCATTTTTAGATGTGAATTTACTTAGGCAACAGGACGGTACATTGGCCAGTTCTGTATTTCGGAAACCCTTTCATTCAAATACATTCTTGCATACCTCCAGCTGTCATGCTAAGCATGTTATTAACATTCCTAAGTCTCAATTTATGAGGATTCATCGTATCTGCTCCAACACAGAAGATTATATGCATTTCAACCAGGAGTTGGTTAAACGTTTTAAGGAACTTGGTCATATCTCTCAGCCGTACTGAATTCCTCAGTAAATGCCAATTTTGAGGGTAAAATGTTGGGGTGCCATGATTCCCGCGTGGCCCCTTTAATTTCCCAGGGTTTTTTTTTTTAATTCATGATGTGCAGATGATGTCAGCTTCATGAGGGACAGAACTTAAATTTTAACCATGGGTTTAAGGCAAAAGAAAAAAGTATGTTGGGTGTTCATTTTGCTTAATTCCTGCTCTTGGTACCGGTATGTGGTGTATAATGTGTATTTCATACTAGTTTGCTCTTTGCTACCACAATCAGATGCTTTGCGTTACACATACTATGCTGCGAGAGAAGTTGGTGCTGCTGTATTGTGAGGTAACTGCTTGTATTTTACATTAAGGTATTACTGTTGCTGCTTAACAGAGAGAAAATGGGGTGTGTGAGTTCGTAGCTAGCTGTATTTTAAATTTGTAAGGAATTGCATTTGCTTTGGAGAGACCAGACAATTTGCGGCTAGCTGTATAATGTGTTTTATATTAGGAAGTTAGGAACTAGTTCCTAGTTCTCTCAGATGCTGCTGTTTTGCTTTCCTTATCACTGCTGTATCCAGTGAAGATACACAGAGTGACATGGCTGAGGGTAAGGAGAGAGAACTGGCATAATTTTGAGGGGCTAATTATGAGGCTAAGCAGGGAACATTTTGTTTTAATAGGGCTTTTTTTTCCACTTATGCTCTCCATTTCGTCCTTGTACCACAATTGGATATGTATGTTTATGGCTGCATTTGGTGTGGTGGTTTACCTTTGCAGTTGTTTCTCTCCAGAGAGAGCACAGCATTGCAAGAGGTGGTGAAAAAAGGCTTTAAGGTTCCAGAGATGAAGCATATTGTGGGACTAAGGCATTTTTAGTGAAGTTGATGACATACTGGCTTTATTCTTCCACCCAGCTACGATGTAAGCAGTAAACTGATTTTATCACTTTAAGTTTAAGATGGAGCATTTTGTTAGTTTCGATTTTGTATTCTGTAAAGCAGATATACTTTGATGCCCCTTGTCAAGATGTGATGAGTCTGTGTTATGATGGTTATTAGACTGTTAGTTTTAATGTAAAGATGATAGCATTCATGCCGTTGACATCCGGATATGTCTAAGTATACATTTTGGGGTGCACTTCCGAGTAACGGATGGAGAACGTGTTTATTTCAAGTAAAAGTTATGTTGGATTCTGAACTCTGATCATGCTGTGGTGATGTTCTGTGTTTAATGGATTCTTGTATTCCTGTCTGAGAAGGGAGTGGGATCAAAAGTGACTCCGGAAGCCGAGGCGGAATATTTTTGTTGGGAAGTCCAGGGAAATAGTGAAATAAGTGTTGAACCTTGGCAGCTGGACTGGAGTGAAATGCTTGCAGGTAATAGTTAAAATTGGAAAATGCTAGCATAATTGATGATTGGGGTGAGGGATTTGTGGTGGTGATTGGGAACCCAGCAATCCTATGGTGGTGGTAAGGACCTCAGAAATTTTGAAAAAAAGATGCTTGTCTTTCAGATTCAGAAGTTAAACGCACTGTTGAATACCATTCCTAAAGCAAGATGTTCTTCATGTTTCACTGTTGCAGTCATCACACTTGGGTTATCTGCCTGCAGATAGCCCTCAGTTGGCCGGAATAAAAGAGTCTTGGGATTTCTGCGTCGGATGCCTTCACTTCTTCCATGACGTCAGGTCATCAGGGGTATAAAACAGGCTGCTGACACCATTACATCAGTCTTTCTTGCCGAGAAGGAGCCCGAAGCAGAAGCAGTTCACAAGTACCAGTTGGCCGCTACCTGAAATTTTCATTTTTCGAGTTTCAAACCTGAAGTCTTCTAAAGCTAAGTACCCTGTTGGAGATACTTTTTTCTTGCTCTAACCGATGTCAGAAAAACTTAACAATTGTCTTGCCTGTGGAAAGCAAATACCTCACAGAGATTTTCATTCTTACTGCATCACCTGTTTAGGCCCAGACCACGGCGTCCCTCGCTCTAGGTTTTGTGCCTTGTTTAATGCCCGAACCATTTGCCGTCGGGCTATCTTTGTCGCTAAATTCTTTAGCTTTCATTCTCCGTATTCTGAAATGGCTTCGATAAGCCATCTGACTACTGATCTTCTGACAAAATGTAAAGGTAGAGACAGAGACAGACCGCATAGGTCCAAAACTGCAGACAACGGTTCCGTTAAGCTAGTTGCTAGTCTGCCGGTACTCAGTGAGGCGCCTTTGCAGCCCCTGATGCCTGCTTCTACAGATTCGCAGGCCTCTGCTGAGACCCATTCAGAGTCCGGTATGCCACGAGATGCTTCTTCAACTATGGAACCTGCAGATGTCTCTACCTTGGATGGGTCCAGAGCCGCTGTGCAGGCACCGGCTTCTGAGGGTGTAGTCTGACCTACCGATGCTTGCATTAAACCAACAGCTTTGTTTTTAGCTAAAACTACAGAGTTTCTCAGGCCCAGAGTATGGACTAAGCCTAGAAAACCGATGACCAAAGCGCATGCTCAAGCTCCCATGCCACAAAAACAAATGCTTAGAATGGCTGAAGACCTTATTACCCTAATTAGGGGAAGCCAGCCTTCCCCTGCTAAAAGACAAAGGATTGAGTTTCATTGTGATTCTACAGACCAGGAGTCCGATGACTCTGACCCTTCTGATTACCAGGACATACCCTTATTAACCTATGAGGATTCAGATGCAGAGGAATCCATTCCCTCTGCTTCCCCTCCAGAGGATTTTTCTTTTGGTGAAGCCTTGCATACTTTGAGAGCATTTCTACTGGGAATGCCAGGACTACCCCCAGTCCAAAAAGAGACTTAGAGAATTTTTAGAGTTGCTACAGCACAGACCTCTAGCTGTGCCCCCTGTCCTAGAAAACCTGACAAGTACTACATAGTATCTGATTCTCCCAAATTTCTCTTTAAGAATCCTACTACAGATCCAGTGACCATTTCCCAGGGACCTAAAGGTATTAAGGCTACTACAGCCAAAAACCCTACCCCTTCAGACAGGGATTCCAGAGCTTTAGACAGATGAGGTAAGAAGGTATATACCTCTGCAACTCTTGCCATCAGGGCATTGAATTGCCAGTTTCACTTGTTGAAGTACCAGCAGCATATTATAGAACTAATTAAACAAAAAAATGGTGTTACTTCCAGATCGTGCAGAAAATAAAGATTTACAAGAATTATTGCATTCTGCAAACCAAGTTAGTAGGCATACTTTGCAGTGTGGCTTTGATGCCCTAGAAGCATCTTGCAGGGCTGCAGTCACGGGGTCTGTACTGAGAAGGCATGCTTGGCTGAAGGAACAAACCTTGCCAGATCATGTCAAATCAAAAATTACTAGACGCTCCTTTAAATCTGGAACATTTGTTTGGTACCAAAGCAGAAGTTGTTCTTAAAAAGATGGAAGAAAAAGCTAAATCTATGCAAACTGTTAAAGAATTCTTACAAGTACACCCACCTAGATTCAGTAGGCATTGGCCTTCTAAAAATTGGTCCTTTCCAGCCCCTTCCAGGCCTTCTCAGTCCAAACCCAGGGGAAACAGGCCACCCAGACTACAGTCTCAAGGTATGCAGAGATCTAAACAATGCAGTTCTCCCACCTCAAAAACAGGGAGTGGTAAGCCATCCCCTTATGGAAAAAGTTCACAATGACTTTTCAATTATCCTTCCCAGCCCTGCCAATTACTTGTGCCCCTAGGAGGAAAACTTGCCCTTCATGCAAAAAACTGGATGTCCATTACTCAAGACCATGGGTCCTAAACATTGTATCCCAGAGGTACAGATTCTACTTCCACTCACTGCCAACCCCAAGCGGATTTCCAGACCTTCCTCCAAAACAGTGGGCAGAGGCTCAAAAGCAGGTGCTTTCCGTGCTCAATATCAGAGCTATTCAACCTGTTCCAGTAGAACAAAGGGGCAGGGTTTCTACTCCAGACGATGTTCATCATGTTTCACTGTTGTAGTCATTACTCTTAAGTTATCCTGCTGGCAGGCTACCCTCAGTCGGCCAGAATTCCAAAGTCTTGGTCCGGCGTCGGTTGCTGTCACCTCTTCCCTGACGTCAGTGCGCCAGGGGTATAAAAGATGCAGCCGACACCATTTTCTTCAGTCTTTCTTGCCACATGGTGCCCGAAGCAAAAGCAGTTCGCAAGTGCCGGTCGGCCGACTCCTGAGATTTTCAAATCCGAATTTCAGAACCAAAGTCTTCATTAAAGCTAAGTACCCCGTTGGGGTAACTTTTTTCTTGCAACAGACTGATGTCAGAAAAAGTTAACAATTGTATTTCTTGTGGGAAGCAAATACCTGATTTTCACTCTTACTGTATTCCTTGCCTAGGCCCTGATCACAACGTTGCTAGCTGTTGGTTTTGTGCTAGATTTAACCAACGCACTATTAAGCATTGGTTTGATTTTGCATTTCATTACTTTGGCCGAAGATTTAATTATATAATACCGTTGGACCAGCTGACAACTGGAGTTTACAAAAAGCGCAAGGACAAGGAAAAGGATAGGCATCCGAGGTCCAAAACCGACGACAAGGCCTCTGCTAGGCCAGTCGCCGGTTCTCAGTGAGGCGCTTTCGCAGCCCCTGGCGCCCGCTACCTCAGAGCCACAGGCCGCTTCCGACTCCCACGTGGAGCCGACTGGGCCTCTGGATACTCAAGGTATTGGACACTTGGAAATCATTCCCTCAGATGGGTCCGGAGACACTGAGCAGGCATCGGCTTCTGAGGGTGTCTTCAGACCTACACAACTATATATTAAGCCATCTTCAGCTTCAAAGACAAAGACTAAAGCAGCTCTAAAGACAAAGAAACAAGTACAGCATTCTCCTATTCAGACTTCCATGCCTAAAAAACAGATGCTCAAAATGGCCGAAGACCTAATTACTTTGATCAGGGGCTCCCATCCCCCCTCCTGATAAGAGGCCAAGGCAAGAGACAGAGTATGATTCTTCTGATCAGGTTTCTATTTCCTCTGATTCCTCTTCTGAACAGGATTACTCCATGCTTCCCTATGAGGATTCTGATGTTGAAGAATCCATTCCTTCAGCCTCTCCTCCTGAGGATTATTCTTTTGGGGAAACCCTGCATACCATGAGGGAGCATTTTCACTGGGAGAGCGAAGATTATTCTGAATCTAAGAAAAGGCTCAGAGACTTTCTGCTACTTCCTCAGCATAGACCCCTTGCTATTCCACCTGTTTTAGACATTGTAGATGATGTATTTTGAGAGTCTGGCCTGTCCCCTGACGCTCTACCCCCTGCACCTGCTAAGCCAGACAGATACTACAGGGTTCCAGATTCTCATAAATTCCTATATAAGAACCCCGCTGCTGACCCAGAAATTATATCTCAAGGTCCCAAAGGGGTTAAAGCTTCCACTGCAAAAAACCCTGTCCCCTCTGATAGGGATTCTAGGGCTCTAGACAGATGGGGGATAAAAGTCTACACTTCTGCTACCTTGGCTATAATGGTTTTAAATTGTCAGTTTCATATGCTTAAATATCAGCAATATTTGATGTCACTGCTTAAACAGAAATTGTTGACAAATACTGAATGTTCAGAGAACAAGGAATTGCAGGATTTGTTGCATGCAGCTGAACAAGTGGGAAAGCATACTTTGCAATGTGGTTATGATTCATTGGAGGCCTCTTGCAGGGCCGCTGTTACAGGTTCTGTCATTAGAAGGCATGCTTGGTTAAAGGAACAGAATCTGTCTGATCATGTTAAAGCAAAATTATTAGATGCACCATTGCAGCATGATACTTGTTTGGTACTAAAGCAGAAGAGGTGTTGAAAAAAATGGAGGATAAAGCAAAATCCATGCAGACAGTCAAGGATTTCTTACAGGTACAGCCACCCAGGTTTAGCAGGAATTGGCCTTCTAAAAATTGGTCCTTTCCAGTGTCAGACAGACCACAAAGAGGCAGATACAGGCATCCTAGAGGCAGATCTCAGCCCCAAGGCTCATACAGGCCTAAACAATGGGGTGCTCCTACCTGCAAAAGCGGAGAAGACAAATC
Source organism: Protopterus annectens (assembly GCF_019279795.1). Taxonomy (NCBI): domain Eukaryota; kingdom Metazoa; phylum Chordata; order Ceratodontiformes; family Protopteridae; genus Protopterus; species Protopterus annectens. The sequence continues at coordinate 1,584,927,799 of NC_056744.1, forward strand.
ACAACCTTACAGGAAACAGTCCCAATGACTTTCCTCTGCCAGATCCAAGCACTTTTCTTTTGACAGCCCCCTTAGGGGGGAAAACTAGCACTTTTTTCATCAAATTGGCAAATGGTTACCCAAGACAAATGGGTCCTGAACATAGTGTCCCAAGGCTACATAGTCCAATTTCACACTCTACCAAGGTCAAAAGGTATGCCAGACCTGCCACACAATCAGTGGGCAGAGGCACAAAAACTAATTACAGCCCTCATGGACATGAGGGCCATTCAGCAAGTATCACAACAAGGGCAGGGGCAAGGATTTTACTCCAGACTTTTCCTAGTACCCATAAAGGACAGAACCTGGAGACCAATACTGGACCTGTCTATACTAAATATGTTTCTGGCAGTTCCAAAATTCAAGATGTTGACTCTACAGCAGCTACTGCCCATGCTAGGCTTGTAACTTTGGACCTAAAAGAGGCATACCTGCATGTTCCAATCAGACAATCTTGATTCATAGCTGGCTCAATGCATTACCAATTCTCTGCACTGCCCTTTGGCTTATCTACTGCGCCCAGGGTCTTCACAAAATGCCTGGCACCAGTAATTGCATTTTGCAGACAAAGGGGAATTCAAATATATCCCTACTTGGATGATTGCCTAATTCAAGCAGAGTCCAAAGACATTCTTTTAAAGCATCTGGCATTTGTAAAAAGATTACTAACTGGCCTAGGGTACACAGTAAACGAAAAAAAATCAAAACTAGTGCCCTCTCAAGAGAATAATATTCCTGGGTGCAAGCTTAAATACAACTGCCCAGATGGCTTATCTCACGCCAGACAAACAAAAGCAACTGACTTCTTACTTCAAGAAATTGGCAACAAAAACCCACTTATCTGCAAGGAAAATCCTGCAGGCCCTGTGTTTCATGGCATCCTGCATTCTACTAATTCCATATGCCAGACTGCATATGAGGAAACTACAGTGGTATCTAAAAAGTGTTTGGACTCAGCATTGCCACAGCCTGGAGACAGTAATTACACTCATTCCCTGCCTGCAACGGGAGTTTCGATGGTGGGAAAAAGCCTGTCACCACAACAAAGGTCTGCCATTCAGTTTACCCACAGCCAGACAGACACTAACAACGGATGCATCAGATTATGCTTGGGGGGGCCCATATGGCAGGAAAATGTATTCAAGGCACATGGTCTGCAAACCAGAAGCATCTTCACATCAATCAAAAAGCGATTCTAGCTGTTCAAAATGCCCTGACAGCTTTCAAGGACCTGCTTCGTCCAGGACAGCTACCGATAAAGACAGACAATACTATGGTCATGTGATACATAAACAAGCAGGGAGGTACACATTCCTACCCCCTCTGCAGACAAGCAATGAACTTATGGGACACAGCATTGGCTTTTCAAATTCATTTGCAAGCACAATTCCTGCCAGGAAAAACAAATACTCTGGCAGACGAACTAAGCAGAAACCTCATGGATCCCCACAAATGGAAACTGGATCCACAAGTCTTCAGTATGATAATAAGGAAATGGGGATGCCCAAACATAGATCTATTTGCCTCCCCTCACAACTGCCAATTGCAGAGATTTTGCACAAGGATTTATCATAAGCAAGCATGGAAAGTGGACGCCCTATCCTTCAGCTGGAAAAATCTAACAGTATATGCCTTTCCTCCACTGCCCCTCCTTCCCAGGGTACTCCTAAAGGTCAGACAAGAGAAGCCAAAAATGATACTGATTGCACCAGACTGGCCACGCCAGCACTGGTACCCAGTCCTAAAGAGCTTGTCTCAAGGTCCAGCATGGATATTGCCTCAAACGTCTCACTTGCTGACCCAACAAAACAATCAGATCCTGCACAAGCCAACTCAGAACCTTAAATCTGGCTGCATGGCAGATAATGTAACCATTCAGAACACTCCTCTTTCAAAAGCTGTTATGGATGTTATCTTGGAGGCCAGGAGGCCCAGTACCAGAAAATCTTATGCAGAAAAATGGAAGAGATTCTGTGCTTGGAACCAGGAACAAGGCATTGACACGTGTGTACCAAATATCCCTCAGATTTTACAATACCTAACTGAGATGCTGAACAAATGCCTTTCTTTCTCATCAATTAAGATTCATGCCTCTGCCATTTCAGCCCATTACAAAAAGGAACCACCTATCTTTTCTCATCCTTTAATAAGGCAGTACCTCAGAGGGGCCAAAAACATTAGGCCTCCAAGGAGAGCACCAATTCTGACCTGGGACCTCAATTATGTTTTGGAAAAACTCACACTGCCTCCTTTCGAGTTGGCTTCAACCGCAGATATAAAATTCTTATCCTGGAAAAAAGCTGTACTCCTAGCAATAACCTCAGCAAGGCGAGTCTCGGAGTTACAAGCACTCATGGCTGTGGAACCTTTTTATCATTTTCCATCCAGACAGGGTTTCTCTGAAGACAAATCCTACATTTATGCCTAAGGTGGTATCCAGTGTGGCCCTCAACCAAACCATTCACTTGCCTACCTTTTATCCAAATCCACAGAACAAGGGTGAGAAAATTCTGCATTCTTTGGACATACACAGGCAGTTACGCTTCTATTTGGACATAACTAAAGCTTTCAGAAAGACTGAGCAACTTTTAGTGTCATATGCTGCAGGATCACAAGGAAAGGCTATCTCAAAACAGACTGTTTCTAAATGGATAGGCCATTGCATCCATTTCTGCTATTTTCAACATGGCAAATCAGTGCCTAAGGGCATTAGGCCTCATTCCACCAGAGCAGCAGCCACTTCAGCAGCCTTCCTCAGAGGAGTACCAATCAAAGATATCTTAGAGGCTGCAACTTGGAGTTCAGTGCACACTTTCACACAGCACTACCACTTTTTACTCTAAGTCCAGAGCAGGCTTTGCCACTGCAGTTCTGCAGGGCCTCATAGCCTCTCCTAATCCTATTTAGCCCAGCCACCCATCCTCAGCTTTGGGATTCAACCCAAGAGTAATGACTGCAACAGTGAAACACGATGAACATAGTGTTTCACTGTTTCACTGCAACAGTGAAACACGATGAACATAGTACAGTTGTGTTTCACTGTTGCAGTGAAACACAACTGTACTATGTTCATCGTGTTTCACTGTTGCAGTGAAACACGATGAACATAGTACAGTTGTGTACCTACCATAAATGTAGATGTTCGAGTGTATTCACTGTTGCAGTCCAGGTTACCCACCCATCATCCCCCTTTTTTCTTTGCTGGGACTTATCTGCACTTCTCTATCCTATACAACCTGTTTGGTGCATTTGCTTGTAGATGAAGGAAATGTTATTTTTGTGCATGCATTTTTATTGGCATATTTTTCAGCCTACCAATTTGGGGGCACCTGACATCTGGGGCAAGAAAAACTGAAGAAAATGGCGTCAGCTACATCTTTTATACCCCTAACGCACTGACGTCAGGGAAGAGGCGACAGCAACTGACACCGGACCTAGACTTTGGAATTCTGGCCGACTGAGGGTAGCCTGCCAGCAGGATAACCCAAGAGTAATGACTGCGACAGTGAATACACTCGAACATCTACATTTATGGTAGGTAAACAACTGTACTTTTCCTGGTGCCCAGAAAAGAGGGCTCTTGACACCCATTCCTGGATCTATCAGTTCTCAACACCTTTCTGGTAGTCCCCAAATTCAAGATGCTTACCCTGCAAAAGCTTCTCCCTATGCTAGGCAAGGATGCCTGGTTAGTCACTCTAGACTTAAAAGAAGCTTATCTGCACACCCCCATAAGGGAGTCATGCAGGAAATATCTACGCTTCAGGGCAGGCTGTATGCACTATCAGTTGTCTGCACTTCCCTTGGCTTATCTACTGCGCCCAGAGTATTCAAAAGTGCCTGGCTCCAGCCTTTGCATATTGCAGGCAGAGAAATATCCACATTTTCCCATACTTGGACGATTGCTTGATTCAGGCAGACAGTCGGGAATTGCTACTTCAGCACATGGCATTTGTAAAAAGCCTTCTCACTTCATTGGGGTGCACCATCTACGAAAAGAAATCACAACTGGTGCCCAATCAAAAGACTGTATTCCTGGGAGCAAGCTTGGATATAACTTCCCAGATGGCATTTCTCACTCCAGAAAAACAGATCTATCTCACCAACTACTTCAAACAAATGGCCACCAGAACCCAGCTATCTGCAAGGAAAATACTGCAAGCCCTAGGGTTCATGGCCTCATGTATTTTGCTAATTTCATATGCAAGACTGCATATGAGGAAACTTCAGTGCTACTTAAAAAGTCTTTGGTGCCAACATTCCCAGAAGGGCAGAGTTCCTTTGGTGGGCAGAAGCATGCAACCACAACAAGGGACTGCCTTTCACTCTACCCCTCGCCGCTCAAACCCTGACTACAGACGCATCAGACTGCATGGGGAGCTCACATGGCAGGCAAATGCATTCAGGGGCTCTGGAGCCGAGGCCAAATTGTCCTGCACATCAATCAAAAAGATGCTAGCTGTACAGAATGCTATGACAGCCTTCAAATACCTAATCCTTCCAGGACAGCTGCTGATAAAAACAGACAACACCACAGTTATGTGGTACATAAACAAGCAGGGGAGAACCCATTCTTACCTACTCTGCAGGTTAGCCATGGCCCTGTGGAACACAGCCTTGAGCAACCAAGTGCATCTACAAGCTCAATTCCTGCCAGGGAAACAAAATTCACTAGCAGACGACTTAAGCAGAAATCTCCTAGACCCACACGAGTGGAAATTGGAGCCCAACACCTTCAAACTTCTAATCCAGAGGTGGGGGACACCAGAGGTGGACCTCTTTGCCTCCCCTGAGAACCATCAGTTGAGCAAATTCTGCACCAGAAACCCTCACAGCAGGGCCTGAAAAGTGGATGCCAATTCCTTCCAATGGGAAAACCTCTCAATTTATGCTGTTCCCCCTCTGCCCCTCCTCTCAAAAGTACTACTCGAAGATCAAACAGGACAGGCCAAGGGCAATTCTTAATTGCCCCAGACTGGCCACTCTTACGCAGTCTGACAACAGTGCCACCCTGGCACCTTCACCAGACTCCTACCCTGCTGTCTCAGCAGAAGGGGCAGATTTTGCATCCACAGTTGCAAACCCTAAACCTTGCAGCTTGGCTTATCCCCTGAATACACCACCAGCAACCCTCAGCAAACAGGTGCTGGGCGTCATTCTTGAAGCCAGAATGCATAGTACTAGGAAATCCTATGCTGAAAAGTGGAAAAGATATTGTTCTTGGAATCAGTCTCAAGGAAAGGACACAGCAGTGCCCTCCTTACCTCTAATCCCAGATTACCTAGCAGAGCTACTCCACAGAGGCCTATCCTTCTCCTCCATTAAGATTCATGCCTCTGCCATCTCAGCTCATTATAATACTGAGACACCTCTTTTCTCTCACCCTCTCATCAAACAGTTCCTGAGAGGGGCTAACAAATTAAGGCCCCCTAGGAGAGCACCCACCCCTGCCTGGGACCTTAACTTTGTACTGGAAAAGGTCACACTTCCCCTTTTTGAACCTGCTGCGTCGGCAGAGTTAAAATTACTCTCTTGGAAAACAGCCTTGCTTTTAGGCATAACTTCAGCAAGAAGAGTGTCTGAGTTACAGGTGCTAATAGCCGTGGAACCCTTCATTATTTTCCATGCTGACAGGGTTTCCCTCAGGACTAACCCATCCTTTATGCCTAAGGTGGTGTCCAGTGTGGCTCTAAACCAATCCATCCATTACCAACCTTCTTCCCTAATCCTCAGAGTAAAGGGGGAAAGGATCCTGCACTCCTTGGACGTGCACAGACAGCTCAGGTTCTACCTTGACAGGACTAAACCTTTCAGAAAATCTGACCAGCTGCTAGTCAGCTTTTTACAGGGGCAGAGGGTTGAAGTTTGAAATCTATTGATGTTACCAGGGTTTTTCAGGCTCAGCATATGTATGTATTCTCTCTATGAGAGATGTTTGGATAGAATTGAAAACTGTAAAAAGGCAGGTTGCCAGAGTGTGTTCTAGGGATGATGCTAAGCGCATGTATTGGTTTGGTTGATTGGGTCACTGTTAAGCATTTGGAATGCAGAGTTTTGAGTTCTGGGTAATATACATTTGGTGTGTACGTGTAGTTTATTTAGTTTGTTAGGACTTCATTGGAGTGTGCAGGGTGCCACATTGTGCTCAAATTGGGTGCTGCTTTTTGTGTCCTTTTCCAATCCTTGGATAGAAGTGTTTAACTGTTTGTGCATATTTTCAGATGAGCATTGAGGTTACCAATAAATAAGGTCTACCTTCACAGTTTGGCTGTGCTGAATTGGTTAGTCAGTGTACATGAATCCTATAGAGCAAAGGTTGCTTAGCAGGCCCTTGCAGTTGGCTCTGTAATATCCATGTGTTGTAAGCAAGCAGTGTCATTAACTTTTTAGGCTATAATGTGAGTAGTATTGACAATGCACATACAGTAGTTACGCTGTGATCTGTTCATACTTTCTACATGATTTTTGTGTATGTGTTATTAACGATAGTATACACTTTTGCAATAGGGGGAGGGAGGTGATAGGCTGCTTTGGAAAAAGGCGTCCAGATTTTTGTTGTCATCCTGAAAGTCCATGGTTTGCTTAACCACACACCACTGCTCTTCAGTCTTCTTCACGGATTAACAAAAATGCAAAGCCCAGCCCTGTCCATGATTACGAATGCCACTGCAGGACATTGTCTTGCTGAAGGGATTGGTTCAATGGGTGAAATGTTTCATGTTGGTGCTTGTACATACTTTGAGACATACTGATGAAGGGATTAGTGGGGGGGGGTCTGGGGGAAATGTTTCATTTTGGTGCTTGTGCATACATGAAAATACTGAAGGGAATAGATTGCTGGAGGAAATGTTTCATTTTAGTGCTTGTGCATTCTTGAAAATACTGAAGAGGCTGGATCGTTGGGGGAAATGTTGCATTTTGGTGCTTAAACTTGTCTAGTACAATTCCACTCGCAATAGCACTTATGTTCATGCACTGTACTGTTACATTAAATATAATCAATGTCAGGTTAAAAAGTACTGTATTATATAGGAGAGGTCATGTTTTGCATTTAATTCTTTGTATGTTCTTCAGTTTGTGTTTAAATATATCCCACAATTCCATTGGAGTGGGTGGGGTTACATAATTATGTATGCAAATTTTATGTTAATCGGCACACAGATTTGTACCTATTTTCATAGGCCTTTGTCCAGATTTTTGATTGTTCCAGGTTGAGAGGTATGAACGTGGTTATCCTACAGCTAAATTTCTTAATACCAGCAAGGAGGTCCAACAACTTTGTAGAAGTGATTTACTTAAATATAAGAAACGTGATGATCAATATGATAATATCCAAATTAGATTCACTACAAGTTATAGCAGGAATATGCATCAGTTTATGGATTTGGTCCAACACCACTGGGACATCTTATTGGCTGACAAAAGATTGCATGAACTGTTGGGAGACAGATGCTCATTTTCATTCTGTAGGGAAAATATTTTGGGTAGCCACTTTAGTCATTACAAGTGTAATATACCATCGGACCATTTGCCGCAGGTCAAATTGGCTGGTACTAGGGCAGCTGGGTGTTTTCCATGTGGGCATTATTCTTTTTGCAAATACATTCATCAGACTAAGGAATTCACTAGCAAAAATACTCCACAGATTTTTCTCTATAAACACTTTTTCTAATTGCAGTAGTGACTGGGTTGTTTACCTTGCGGTATGTACTTGTTCGACTTTCAAATATACCCTTACCTGGACGACTCGCCTTGCCATACAAGCAGACAGCAAACAAACGCTTGATAAAAACTTGGACTATGTCATTCCAGTTGCTACAGGCTTTGGGATACACAGTCATCATTCAAAAAATCAAGACTATTGCCATCCCAAAAGATTATTTTTCTAGAAACAAAACTGGACACACAATCACAAATGGCTTTCCTCACAGAGGAGAAACAACAGCATTTACCAGATTACTTCAAAGCCTAGCAAAAACTTTACCCGGCAGCTGACCCAAAGGAGAAAGATCCTGCAGGCCCTGGGTTTCGCCCCATGGCATCTTGCATTCTTCTGATCCTCTGGCAAGACTACACATGAAAGCTACAATGGTACCTAAAAAGCTTATGCAGTCTCTCAACACAGCCACAACCTAGAAGGCGTAATACCACTCATTCCATGCCTGCAAGGGAATTTTTGTGGTGGGCTCAAGCAAGCCATTTAAGCGAAGGCATGCCTTTCAGCAACAAAGTTCAAGCAAGTCAAACCATTACAACAGACGCCTCAGATCATGGATGGGGGCACACATGGAGGACAGTATGCATTCAAGGTCAATGGACTCCCACGGAAATGCCTCTGCACATAAATCAAAAAGAGATGTTGGCAGTGATACATGCAATAGAAGCCTTTGGAAAATCTCTTCCAACAAGGCCATCTGCTAATAAGAGACAGACAACACCACTGTCAATGTGCAGTATATAAACAAACAAGGAGGCACTCACTGGCGTATCCCCTCTGCAGACTAACAATGGCTCTTTGGGAAAAAGTCCTGAAACTGAACATCCATTTGCAATCCCAGTTTGTTCAAGGCAAGACAGACAATGTTCTGGCAACCCGACAGGTTGAGCAGAAATTTAAGGTGGATCCCACCACGAATGGATGCTGCATCCACACATTTTCTCTGGAAAATAACTGCATGGGGAAGACCGGACATAGATCTCTTTTGCTTCTCATCTCAATCACCACCTGGACAGGTTCTGCTCAAGGACACACCATCCTCTAGCCTGGAGAAGCGGATGCTCCTGCTCCTTCAGCTGGAATACCCTAAAAAATCTAAGCATTCCCTCCTCTACCATTACTGACCAAGGTGATATTTGAAAAGATCAAAGCAGAGCAACCAAAGGAATATTGATAGCTCCAGACTGGCTGAGGCAGCATTGGTATCCCTTTGCTACTGAAACGCATAACTCACCCAAACCGGGTGGCCCCTTGCCCCAATGGCCTCTGCTCCTAACTCAGCTTACAATTACAGGACTGTTCATCAAAACCTGCAAACATTACAACTGACAGCTTGGAGGGTTCCGCTGACTTTGACCCATGTCCCCTCTCCGAAAAGGTTCAGGGAAATCTTGCTGGAAGTGACACGCATGAAGACCTTCCACCAGAAAACCTATTCGTCCATGGAGTGGAAGAGAGATTCATCATCTGGAATGCCAAAAAGGGCCAGGATGCATCAGTGATGAGCATACCTCAGATATTAGAATACTTGGCAGAAATGTTTCATAAGTGGCCTCTCCTTATTCTTCCATTAAAATTCACGCTTCAACAATCTCAGCAAATTACAACTGTGCCCCACCTGTGTTTCCAAGCATCCCTTGCTAAGACAGTTTCTAAGAGGGATAAAGAATTATCAAACCTCCCAGAAAACCACCAGTTCCTGCATGGGACCCTCAATTCACGTCTTGGGAAAATTAACTCTTCCTCCTTTTGAACCAGCAACATCTTCAGGTAAATGCAATTTCTCTCCTGGAAAAATGGTCTTCCTGTTGGCAGTTACCTCCTTGAGCAAGAAGAGTCTCGGGAGATACCACAGGGCCCTCATGGCAGTACCTCCCCTTTCTCATTTTTCATCAGGACAGAGTTTCTCTAAGGACCAATCCTTCATTCATGCCAAAAGTGATATCCAGGGTGTCTCTAAATCAAGCAATTCCTTACCTGCCTACTTTCTTTCCCAATCCTCAAAATAAAGGGGAAAAGCTGCTGCATACTTTAGACATACACAGACAATTACGCTACTACTTGGACAGAACAAAGACCACCAGGAAGTCTGACCAACTATTTGTAGCCTATGCTGCCGGAGTGTAAGGAAAGGCAGTCTCCAAACAAACAATTTCAAAATGGATTGGACACTGCATCAGATTCTGTTACTCCTTCCATGGAAAGGGTGTGCCAGCCAATATTAGGCCACACTCAACCAGAGCTATAGCCACAGCCTTTCTAAGAGGAGTGGCTACAAAGGACATTCTAGAGGCTGCTACATGGAGCTCCGTGCATACATTGCAAACACTACAACCTGCCTTTATACTCCAGATCCTGAGCAGGCTTTGCTTCTGCAGTCCTGCAGGGCCTTTTAACTACACCATCCCTTGCTTAGATCCTACCACCCCAGCTTGGCTGTGGTATTCAACCCATATGTCAGGACTGCAGTTGCATTCTTGAAGGACATAGTACAGTTTGTACCTACCATAAATGTAGATGTCCGATAGATATGCAACTGCAGTCATTTTCCTCCTCCCCCTCTGCTTTTCCTTGGGTCCATTCCCCCTCTCCTTTTAGCTGGGGATATCTGTTATGGTGTATCTGTTTATTACTGTTGTGCATGTCTGGAATTTTGTATCCATTCACAAAATTTAGCCTTCCTTGGAGGCACCTGGCATCTGGGGCAAGAAACACTGAAGAAGATGGCGTTGGCGGATGCCTTTATACTCCAGCCGCTCTGACGTCGGGGAGGAGGCGACATCGGCCTGACGCGGACTTGGACCAGATTTTGGAATCTGGCCGACCGAAGGGCTGCCTGAGGCAGGACAACCCATATGTCAGGACTGCAGTTGCATATCTATCGGACATCTACATTTATGGTAGGTGCAAAACTGTACTTTTTGAGTTCTGGGTAATATACATTTGGTGTGTAAGTGTAGTTTATTTAGTTTGTTAGGACTTCATTGGAGTGTGCAGGGTGCCACATTGTGCTCAAATTGGGTGCTGCTTTTTGTGTCCTTTTCCAATCCTTGGATAGAAATGTTTAACTGTTTGTGCATATTTTCAGATGAGCATTGAGGTTACCAATAAATAAGGTCTACCTTCACTGTTTGGCTGTGCTGAATTGGTTAGTCAGTGTACATGAATCCTATAGAGCAAAGGTTGCTTAGAAGGCCCTTGCAGTTGGCTCTGTAATATCCATGTGTTGTAAGCAAGCAGTGTCATTAACTTTTTAGGCTATAATGTGAGTAGTATTGACAATGCACATACAGTAGTTACGTTGTGATCTGTTCATACTTTCTACATGATTTTTGTGTATGTGTTATTAACGATAGTATACACTTTTGCAATAGGGGGAGGGAGGTGATAGGCTGCTTTGGAAAAAGGCGTCCAGATTTTTGTTGTCATCCTGAAAGTCCATGGTTTGCTTAACCACACACCACTGCTCTTCAGTCTTCTTCACGGATTAACAAAAATGCAAAGCACAGACCTGTCCATGATTACGAATGCCACTGCAGGACATTGTCTTGCTGAAGGGATTGGTTCAATGGGTGAAATGTTTCATGTTGGTGCTTGTACATACTTGGAGACATACTGATGAAGGGATTAGTGGGGGGTCTGGGGGAAATGTTTCATTTTGGTGCTTGTGCATACATGAAAATACTGAAGGGAATAGATTGCTGGAGGAAATGTTTCATTTTAGTGCTTGTGCATTCTTGAAAATACTGAAGAGGATGGATCGTTGGGAGGAATGTTTCAATTTGGTGCTTAAACTTGTCTAGTACAATTCCACTCGCAATAGCACTTATGCTCATGCACTGTACTATTACATTAAATATAATCAATGTCAGGTTAAAAAGTACTGTATTATATAGGAGAGGTCATGTTTTGCATTTAATTCTTTGTATGTTCTTCAGTTTGTGTTTAAATATTATCCCACAATTCCACTGGAGTGGGTGGGGTTACATAATTATGTATGCAAATTTTATGTTAATCGGCGCACAGATTTGTACCTATTTTCATAGGCCTTTGTCCAGATTTTTGATTTTTCCAGGTTGAGAGGTATGAACGTGGTTATCCTACAGCTAAATTTCTTAATACCAGCAAGGAGGTCCAACAACTTTGTAGAAGTGATTTACTTAAATATAAGAAACGTGATGATCAATATAATAATATCCAAATTAGATTCACTACAAGTTATAGCAGGAATATGCATCAGTTTATGGATTTGGTCCAACACCACTGGGACATCTTATTGGCTGACAAAAGATTGCATGAACTGTTGGGAGACAGATGCTCATTTTCATTCTGTAGGGAAAATATTTTGGGTAGCCACTTTAGTCATTACAAGTGTAATATACCATCGGACCATTTGCCGCAGGTCACATTGGTTGGTACTAGGGCCGCTGGGTGTTTTCCATGTGGGCATTATTCTTTTTGCAAATACATTCATCAGACTAAGGAATTCACTAGCAAAAATACTCCACAGATTTTTCTCTATAAACACTTTTTCTAATTGCAGTAGTGACTGGGTTGTTTACCTTGCAGTATGTACTTGTTCGGCTTTTTATATCCACCAAGCTTCCAGATCTGTTAGGCTTCGCATTTTTGAACATCTCAATAATATTAAAAATAAATACTCTACTAATGCACTATATAAACACACGATTGCACACACCTCTGCAAGTTTTAAATTTATTATCATTGATAAAATATTGGGCAATGGATGCTGTGACAGGCTGGCATAACATCTTGAATAAAAAGGAGAAATCATGGATTGTGAGACTAGGTGGATTGTTTCCACCTGGTTTGAATGATCATTTGTAATTTATTTTTATTAATTGGTTAATCAATTTAGATGATACATATATATTGTGTGGTTGACTGCAGTTAATATTATGCATCGAGAAAGGCCTTTGGATCGAAACCGGTCTGTTGACTGTGGGTTGACGTATTAAAGTCATAATAAAATACCACTAAGACCACCAATCCAAGAAGTAAGTGAACTGAAGTCAGTTTAGTTCCCATTCCAGTTCGTGCTGGCTTTTTTTTGTGTTGTGCTTTACTATTTTGAGCCTTTGCACCTCCTGTCCATGCTGAGCTTCAGTTGCTGAATCAGCTGGCAGCTATCTCTAACTTTCATATAGGATATAATTTGGCTTCCCTGGCTTCTTCAAAGCTTTGTAAATTCTTTTTGAAAGGTACCTTTTTACTTAGGTTTCCAGTCAAGAACCCAACGCTGCCTTGGGATCTTACTCTGGTCCTTCAAACCCTGGTTTCTTCCCCCTTTGAACCCACAGATACTGTGGATTTGCACTTTCCATCTTGGAAGACATCCTTTCTGATTGACATTACCGCTAAGTGTGTCGGAATTTCAGGCCTTATCTGTTAAAGCCCCCTTATATGGTGTTCCATAAAGATAGGGTGTCCTTACGCACTAACCCTTCTTGCCTTCCAGAAGTGGCTTTGGAATCCAACATTAATCAGGTTATCAGTCTCCCTGTTTTCTTTCTGAACTTCCAGAATAAGGGAGAGTATAAATTGCACTTGCTGGATGTTCATAGGCAATTGCGATTTTATTTGCATAGAACAAAGTCCTTTCATAAGTCCGATCAACTTTTTGTTTCCTTCTCTAAGCCCTTCTTTGGGAAACCTGTGTCAAAGGTGGCCATTGCTTGTTGGCTCTCTCAGTGCATAGCTCTGGCGTATACAGCCAAAGGATTATTTCCACCAGGTTAGGTCGAGGCACATTCTACAAGGACTATGGCTACTTCAGCGGTCTTTTGATCTAGAGTTTATTTGGATGACATTTGCTCTGCAGCTACTTGGGCATCTTCGCACATGTTTATCTCGCACTGTAAGTTGGATTTCCTGTCCAGAGGCAGGGCAGCCTTTGGCTCCACCATGCTCCGGAAGGTCCTTCCATGAGGACCTCCCAGGGTTTTTGGTAGCTGGGGACTCTGTCCCACAGGTTGAAGAGCAAATGAAAACAACAACTTCAGATAAAAAAGTTATGTACTCACCATAATGTTCCATCTAAGTTGTTGCTTTTCATTTGTCTTCAACCGTCCCTCCTTCCTTCCCCCTTGCCTTATGTGGGCTGTGTGGTAGACTGGGTGGAAGAGACATAGCCCTTACTTTGGCAAACCTTTGTCTTTCCTATGGTGTTCTCAGGGTACTACTGCCACAAGGTGTAAGGTTTTTTGTAAGGTTGGGGGTGCTACGGTCGGCAGCAAACAGGATCTGAGGGGAGGAGGGAAACAGAGGCATTATGAGTAGGGAAGGAGCTTGAAGCTTGGATCCGATGCTGGAAAATGCAGCCGATTTGGATCCATCCTGGATCCATATTCCCACAGGTTGAAGACAACTCAGATGGAATGTTATGGTGAGTACATAATTTCTTTTTATATGTTCCAGGGTTGTCTTTATTGTCACAGTTGCACAGTCTGTAGTATTAGTGTTATCACTGAACATGTAATAATCACAGGTCTCATAACTATCTTTATTCCCTATCATAACACCTCCACCTGATTTTTGTTAGAATGCCTGTTACAGTAAAAACATTTGTACCTTGACAGAACGGGTTTCTAGTCATTATTCTTTAACCATGTTTCACAAACAATAAAGTCTTGTGGGACATGCACATTTTCAAACAAAATAAAATGTATTATTTATGCTCCTAGCATTAACAGCCATCAGATATGCTTTAAATATCTGTGAACTGTTAAAAGTTTCGACTTGGAAAAAATCCTGCTAGTATTTGTTGAATATTGCAAAATATCTGCTGCAAAAATGTTCTTCCCTGATCTTGACAAATACATTACCATCCTGTCTGAACATGTGTGCCCAAAACTAGGCTTGGATGCTCTACACATTTCCATTTTTTAAAACCGGACATTTTTTCTGTGTAGGCATTTACCCAAAAAATCTTTTCATTCACAGTGACCCAACTATCCTTTCTGTAAGTGATTTATGAAAATTATGTCCTAGCACCAGTACAAACTATATTAAGAGGGCTGTCAGTTCCCTACTTAACAGATAGAGAGATGACATCATTTGTACCAACATGAATAAAAACAGATCCGTACTTCCTTACATTAAGACATTCCAAGGCTTCTCTCACATTCTTCTATTTTTGCTCCTGGCAAGCATAACACTGTTCATAGGCTCATAGGTTGGTACTAGGCTATCAGCCCTAGGGCCTATACAAGCCTAGCCATAACAATTCCCTGGCTATTTCTTCCCACACTATTTACTTCCCTGGACCCCTGTCTAGCAGGGAGACTGACGTGATCCCCGGGGTGAATTTCGTTTCTCCCATCCAATCGTCAAGGTTCCTTTTGAAGAGGGCCAAAGAGGCACTCTGTTTGACATGTATGGGCAATCTATTCCAGAGTCTGGGGAGTCTCTGGGTCAGGAATCTATCCCTCCACGATGTTTTGTTTATTGTGATGACAAGGTTTAGATCCCTGGAGCATCTGGCTCTGAGGGATTGGGATTTCTTTAAGTGCAGCATGTCCAGCAGCTCTGGGTTTGACATGGCCTTGTATGATGAGCAGAGATCACCTCTGAGTAGACGATATGTGGCAGAGTATAGCTGGAGTTTTTTAAGGCGGTCAGCGTAGGGCATCTGCTTTAGGCCTGTGATTCTTTTAGAGAGGTATTTCTGCGGCCTTTCCAGTTGTTGCAGATGTCTTGAGAGGTACATACCAAATGGGGCGTTGTATTCTATAATGGGTCTAATGAGAGATGAGTACAGTGGGACAATGACCACCTTTTTTCTGGATGAAAAGCCCTTAGTGATGTGGTGTGCCACATAGAAGGATTTCCTGACTGTTGTGGCGATGTGGTTATCGAAGGTGAGACCACTGTCCACCTGTGTCCCTAAGTCTCTTATCACACTTTCAGTGTTTAGTGTACTGCCACCTATATGGTAATTCACGGGTACATGTTTCTTCCCAAAGGGGATAACTATACATTTCTTGGCATTGAGCTTGAGCCCATGGCTCTGGCACCAAGCATCTGTTTCTGTAAGGCCCTTTTGTAGAGTATCCACATCATTTGGGGATTCAATAATGGCTCCCAGTTTGCAGTCATCTGCGAACTTTGTTAGCCAGAGTCCCTTAGTGTTGGTACTTCAGAGAAGTAGATGCCAAACAAGAGCGGTCCCAGGACTAAACCCTGAGGTACTCCACTTGTCACTTGTCTGGAGTTGGATTTGGAGTCAGCTACTTTTACAGTGTGAGTTCTATCAGTAAGCCACTTAGCAACCCATTGGGTGACGTAGGGATTAATGCCCAGCTTAGAAAGTTTACCTATGATTCCAGTGGGGGATGGTGTCAAAGGCCGTGGGAAAGTCTAGATAGGCTGTGTGAACCACCTTACCCTTGTCTATGGCTCTGGAGACTGATTTGAAGAAGTCAGTCAGGTTCAGGAGACAAGATCGGCCCTTCACCAACCCAGACTGGGTGGGGTCCAGTGTTTGAAGGTTGCCAATGTCTTTGTTTATAAGTTCCATGATAATACGCTGCATGGCCTTGCAGATAAGGCTTGTCAGACTGATGGGACAGTAGTTTCCGGGATCCAAGGTGGATCCCCCCTTGTGGAGTGGGATAACTGTAGCTCTGCACCACTCAGTCGGCATGAAACATGAGGTGAGGCTATGATTAAACATGACACTTAGGCGAGGTGCCAGTTCATATTGTAGTTCATGTTATACCACAGCCCGGGATGTCATCTGGTCCCATGGATGCTGTATTCTTAGCTTTGGAGAGTGCGTTTTTTACCTGTGTGGCCATTATTACCGGAATTTGGCAATCTTCCGGTATTGAGATGGGCCATTTAAGGGGTGAGAGGGGGGTGAAGTTGGCACTGAATCGATCTTCCAGGATATTGGCAATATCCTTGGGATCAGTATATTTAATGCCATTTTGTTTTAGCTCAGAGCAGATCTGAGCATTGCCATTTAGATTCTTGACATAGTTATAGAATGCCTTGTGGTTGTCTTTGGAATCTTTGGCAATTTTATTTTCGTAACTAGCTTTGGAGGATTTTATGAGGGATCTCAGTTTCTTACTGAGGCTGGTAAGGGAGTTTTTTGCCTCCTGGGATTTTCCTCTTTTCTGCAACAGTTTCTTCCTTTTGTTGTAAAGTTTGTTTATGGCAGGGGACCACCAGATTGGCTTCCTTTTTTTGGATGAGAGCATCTTGGTTCTATTTGGGATGGCACGATTCATGCATGAGTGGATGTGCTCGTACAGTGCCTTAATGTAGGATTCAGCAGTTGAACTTTAAGTTCCTGTCTGCCTGGGTGTCATGACGTTTGTCACTTCTGACTTGATGGATGTTAGTTACCTTCTCTGCAAATATAAGTGTCAGTTCCTCTAATAATTGAATCTCCAATTATAAGAATATCTTTTCTGGCCAGCTCTGAAGAATCTTCTGCTTCTAATACAGTAATATCTGCTCTGTCAGTTGTTACAAAGGATAGAACTTCATCACCGTTAGTCTTATTAATCCCACTGTTTTCATTGTGTATTAAATTCTCATCCACCTGGTGTTGTAAATCCATAGCTTTGAGCCACGTAGTCAACATCCGTCTCTCTTTCTTACTGCAATGTTCTTCAATCCTTCCTCATTCAGTTTTGATTTCTTCCTTTTCACCTGCCCAGTGCCTCTTTTTTTACCTTCTCTGTTGGAAAAATGATGCCTTTTTCTGTAGACTGAAGGTTTTCTGATAGAAAAATGTTATCATTCCCTGTAACTTGTGTGTTAAAAGCATTGTCCTTTTTATTACGTGTTCTCTTTCCTTTACACTCATTAATCGGGTTCTTTTTTTTCCTTGTTATTTGTTGTGAACTTCTTCCTTTCTTTCATGTTTTGTTTCATCCTAAACAAACTGGATCCTCAAATTGCTGAATACCTGCATCCAGAGTTCCAAAGTTGTCAGGGTCATTGTCTTGTTTCGTAGGGATTGAATGATCTTTGCAGAAAACAGATGCATCATTTCCTAAATGTGTTCTATTTGTTCTATGCCTAACATTATTTAGTTCATCAGTCTAGTCATTAATATATGAAACCAACAGTTCTCCAAGCCATGCCACTTGCACAGGTGTAATCATCACCATTAAGTCTAGATTTACTTCTCACAATGGTAAGCAAATCCTCCAACTTTTGACACGAGGAACACAGATCACCAGTGTAATCAGCTGTTACCCTAAATATGCATAGCATTTAATACACTGTACAAAATAGTTGTGCATTAGCAAATTGTTCATTGCGTACTTATTTAAGGAGTCCATATTCAGCTTCAAACTAGTTAAATATTGCAAAATAATAGAATCAAAATCAGTAACCACAGAATTCAAAGAGAACTTAAATCAACTTCTATGACAAAAAATTGCACCAGCAATGTACAACTAAATAATAAAGTACAGTAAAGGTTTTCTGACCATACAAGTTCTGTTAGCCAGACAAAAGTTATAATTCCTTTATGTAGTAGCATCTGCTCACTATAGCTCGCAGTTGCACTTCTTTTTAACAGTAAAGGTAATTGAATCACAAACCAGGGTAGGATTGTTTAGATAAGCTCAGTTTTTTCTTCCCTGCAGTCTGTGTGAATTTATAGCTGTCTAGGCCCCTTGGAGTGGCTAGAGCTTGCCTGTCTAAAACCCATCTCTTTCTAACAACCAACAGTGAAATTAAAGGTAAAACAACAAAATATCAATCAAATTAAATCTTAACAAGCTATCCCTTCCAACCTGCAAAAATACAGTATAAATTAAAATAAAGCTTCTCTTACCAGTCAATTCCACAGCAAATCACAAACCAAGGTAGGATTATTTAGATGTGCCTTTTGGGCTCATCACAGCCCCCTGGGTGTTCACCAAGTGTGTGGTAGTCATAGCAGCTCACATGAGACTTAAAGGATTTCAGGTGTTTCCATACTTAGAAGATTGGCTTTTCACTGCCCCCATGAGGCATCAACTTCTCCAATCCAGAGATTCAAAAATCACTATAAATTTAGACAAGTCCTATCTGACTCCTGCGCAGAACCTAGAATTCATAGAAATGCAGTTGAACATGAAGAATCAAATAGCCTCTCTTCCCCTATACTGCATAATGAAACTAAGGAGTCAAGTTCAGGAACTATTATCCCACCAGTCCCCCCCGACACTTCTAGTCTTGCAAACCTTGGGGTCCATGTCAGCAGCGATCTTGTTAGTTCCTCTGGCTAGATTTTTTTATGCAAACCCTTCAATGGATGTTAGCAGTATAGTGGTCTATACTCTACCAACTTCTACCTGTTCCCATCAAACTGACACCAACTGGCAAATGTCATATTTGCTGGTGGATTCAATTGGACGATCTGTTTCTAGGCACACCCTTTTCTCCTCCCCCCATAGCGACAGTGACTATGGATGCTTCTCAGTTGGGGTGGGGCATTCCAAGGGAAAGATGGTTCAAGGTATGTGTTCCCCCCTTCCCCGGAGACCAGGATGCACATCAGTGTCCTCAAGATGAGAGTAATTCTCCTAACGTTGCAAGCCTTTCAGGACGTTCTCCCTCTAGGACTATTGCTGTTTGTACTGACATGTCTGTTGTCTCGTACATCAACAAGCAAGGAGGAACCTGGTCTTACCTGTTGTGAAAGGAGGCCATGAGGGTATGGGAATGGGCGATCTCTTTGGACCACTTTCTGGTTGCAGTGCACATTCTGGGGAAAACCAGTAAGCTGGCAGACAGACTCAGATCATCTATGCTTATTCCACATGAACATGATCTTCAAATGCTGGGTTCAGCCTTGCTGCAACCTTTTTACCTCTTCCCTCAACAACAAATGCAGCAAGTTCTTCACTCTAATCCCCCCTCTGGGGAGTCTCTGAAGGATGCTCTAGTGCACAGTTGGCTCCTGGATTTCCTGTATGCTTACCCCCAACTCTTCCTCTTTCCCAGACTGTCTGCAGAAGGCAAGCGGCAAGCAGGTTGAAGAGTTCAGTCATCTTCATTGCCCTCTTCTGGCCTCTATAGATTTGGTTCCCCTTCCTCTGGTCACATCTAAGATATCCTCTGTGGATACCGGAGCCAAGACAGGATCTTTTCTCACCCATTAGGATTGCAGCATCGCAATCTTCAGGCTCTCAAACTGACCGCATGGTTTCTCCAGTTCTAAGCAGAGTAAGACAGTCCAGGCTTGCCTCCCTGGTCCATAACATCATTCCAGCCATTCAAATAGTGTCCACCAAGAAGGTCTACAACAGTAAGTGGAAACATTTGTTGTATGGGCTGCTAGTAAAATTACATATCCTGTCCCGGCACCTGTTTCAGACCTTTTGCTTTTTCTCAGTACTTTTAGAGAGGGAGCACATTTTTCTACCATCAAACTTCTTCAACTAGCAGTAATTTCCAATTTTCATGAGAGTAGCCAATCTCAATCCTTGTCTACCTTTAGGTTATGTAAAGCTTTTATGAAGGGAATTTTCTTGCTAAGGTCGCCCACTAATGATCCATCCTCTCTGTGGGACTTCACTGTTGTGTTAGAGTTTAACTCAAGGACCATTCGTTCAAGCCAGTAGCTACTTGTGACTTGAAATTTCTGTCATGGAAGACAATTTTTCTAGTAGCTATTACTTTGGTAGGGAATTTCTGAATTGCAAGCATTATCTTCCAAGCCTCCATACATATTTTTCACAAGGACAGGGTTTCTGTAGTACCAATCCCTCTTTTATGTCTAAACTAGCCACAGCGAATAATATAAACCAATCCATTCAGTTGCCAGTATTCTTTCCAAATTTTGCCAACAAAGGAAAGTGCACTCTTCACCTCCTTGATGTTCATAGACAACTATGTTTTTATCTGCATAGAACAAAACACCATAGGAGATCAGAACAATTGTTTATAGCTTTCTCTAGCAGCAACCTAGGTTGTGCAGTATCTAAAATCACTTTGGCTAAGCGAATCACTGTATCAGTTTCATTTTTTCACAGAGGAGCTTGGAACTGCCTCGACCTCTAAGAGTGCCTTCAGCTAGATCTATGGCTACTACTGCTTTTTCTTCCAGAATTCCCACTGATGATATTTGTGCGGCAGCCACGTAATCAAACAGTCACACCTTTGTTGCGCACTACAAGTTAGATATCATTTCTAGGAACAGCACTTCCTTTGGCTCAGTGGTGCTCCAGCACATCCTTCCATGAAGGCCATCCAGGAATCACATAGCTGGGGACTCTGACCCTGTTGCGAGGAGAAATGAAGAGGAAAACATAAGATTAGAAAGTTATGTTTTACTGTAACTTGGCATCTGTGTTGTCCAGCTTTATTCCTCCTCACTTTTCCCACCCAACTATCCCCCCTGCCTTTTTCTTCTAGAGGATCTATGAAAGATGCCAGGACACTTGGGTTCCATGTTTAATCCTCAGTTGCCTTTCTTTCCTTTCTGTCCTGATTTCCTGGTGGGATGATGGATCATTAAACTCGATTTGAGGTGCTTTGGCAGGTGTGGTGTATTGTGGGTATGAGGGAGGAGCCTGAGAGGTGGATCTATGACTGGAATTTGTGGCTCAGCCGGATCCGAGGTTCAGGTTCGAGACCCCATCGTGAGGAGGAATGAAAATGGACAACACAAATGCCAGGTTATGGTAAGACATAACTTTCTATTTCTCTCTTGTAGACTTAATTTTTTCTGATAACTATCTGAAATAAGAGTTTTTTCAGTGGGAGCAGAATGAAATTCCTATTGCACAGAAAACATGTTCTAATTTATTACAGTTGGAGATGTTGCCTACCTAGAGAATGTTTTTCTCACTGCCTGTAGCTTGCCTTAGTCTTCCTCCTGCCCCTGGAAGTCTGATAGGCTGAACAGGTACCTCAGACTGTTTGTTTTCTAACCCTAAAGTAGATCCATTAGTAATTTCTGTATCTAAAATTGCCCCTCTTAAACAAATTACTACTGCTAACACCATTCCATCTTACAAGGGTAAGAAAGCTTTGACAAGTTGGGGAACATTCATTCTTGCACTACTTTCTTTCATGGTTTTAAACTGTTAAGCTAATTATGTTTAATGTATTTGGTTTTATGTTTGAGAAACTGTAAAAGTTAATTGTAAACCTTCCTTCCTTTTGAGGTAAAAAAATATGCCTGGTTACGGATTCTTTTTTTTTTTTATATATATACATAAAACATGCCTTACGCACCTCAGTTATGTCTGCTTCTCGTGTTACTAAGCATGGTTTTAAGTGATGATTCTTCTAGAACTACTACTTCTCTGCTTCAGTAATAAGAAGACTTGTTTACTTTGTTCTCAAAACCTTCTTAAAGATACCAAAACTGAAATTCTATTTTAAATTAAGAAGTTCTGTTTGACTCTCTTGCAGTTGAGGTACTCACGAAGTGGGATGAAAGGGGAGAGTTGATTCAAGGAGATAGTCACATATTTGAGACCTCCTCCTTTAAAGCAAATAATTTCTGTTCCTCCTCTGCTTCCTTTTTCAATAACTACTTTAAGCAGCAAGGTGCTAATAAACAGGTTTTTAAAAACTAGTGGCAATGAGTTTCCAAAAAGAAAGGCTTCATTTTCCCTGTGGTTTCAGATTGGTACAGACATATGGGTTTAGAATGCAATTCAGCAAGGGTGTACTTGGCCATATAGTCATATCTAGATGTTTAAAATGGATGAAAGAAGAATTACAAATGTGATGGCATTGCTTACAGTGTCCACATTGGAAAGTCCCTGGGGGGGTAATGATTATCTTTTCTTTAATTCCAATTTATCATTCCTCTCACATAATGGTAATCCCTCCCATGTTCCAGAGAATTTTTCCTTGCCCTGTGAGTCACACCTCCTTTTTTTCTTCCCATCCTGCAACACATGCTTGCTTGGGGGTAATAGAACCAGTGTTCCCCTACAAATGGGCAAAGGCTTTTCTTCAAGGATTTTTCTGGAACCAAAGAAGGAAGGATCTTCGAGGCTTGAGCCGGACCTTTCCTTTCTAAATCTTTTTGTCAAAATTCGGAATGCTTTCCCCTTCATTGTCTTTTATCTTGGATTCATTCTCAAGCTTTCCTGGTAAAGCTAGACTTGAAGGATGCATGTTATCACACCCCCATTGTCAAAGTGCTCACACTTTGTGATAGTAGTCTGTATTAAAAAAAACAAGGCAAAACTATGACTGAAATAGAACCTGAGAACACTTTTTCTTAGCGCTTTCATTCTCTTTGTTTCAACAAGAACTTCATCAGAAAAGTTTGTAAAACACATACACACACCACTTAAAAAGACATTCAGATAATTGTGATGAAGACAGCCAATGCAATCTAAAAATAGGCTTTGCCCCAAAATCATACTACTATTGGTTACTATTATTTCATGCTCTAAAGTGCATGCAGTTAAGTTTGGTTAAGCAGTATTACTTATTAACAGTTGATTTGTAACTAAAATACCATAAAAAATCTCATCTTCAAATCTTTTGTCTTAGTAAAAAATACTTGATATTAATTGATTCATTTAAACTACACAGTCTGCATTCAGCCTGATTTGCCAAAGTGTCTCTCTACACTTTAGCAATGTTTTGATGTCACCACTGAAATCCTCAACAGAAACAGAATCTAATACAAAAAAAGAAAATTTCTTAATCTTTGCATGTAACAGTGTGCTTAGCCAAAGCATTACAAAAATCATTCTTTTTTTTTTACTCAACAAATTTTTATTTTGTTTTTTGAGAAGAAATAAAAAAACAGTAAAATTAGATTACAATTCAATAATAGTAAAAGGAACAAAAACATTATTTACAATATTTACAAGTGACCCAAAGGAGAAACAGTACAATAATAATTAATAAAAAATCCAGAGAAGAAGAGAAAAAAAAAAAGTCCACAAAAGTCTATATCTCTTTGAACTCATATGATGGAGATTGTGTCTAGTTGCATTTCTTCTATGAGTGTAAGTATTTTATTCTAGGGGTTGTCTGACCATTTTCTGGGGAGCATTCTTTCTTCCTTGACTTTTATCTCCTTTTGTGCAGTCTCCTTAAGTAGAAATATAAAGTCTTCAAAACACAGAGGAGTTGCAGATTTCCATTTCCTTGTGATACACTTTCTGGCAACCGCCAGAATAGTACATAAAAGATATTGATCTCTTTTATTCATAACTACTAATTCATCTATATTCAAAAATTAAAGACTTTGTTAAAACAAATGTATCATTATAAATAGCTTGAAGAAAATTGCCAATTTTCTCCCAAAACATTTTAATACAATCATAAAATATATGAGACCAATCCAGCTTCACAGCTTAAAGAGCATCTCCAACAAATAACATTTTGTTTTGAGTTGAATTTAGCTATTTTATTTGGAGTATAAAGGCCTCTATGCAAAAATTTCCAGGTGAAGATTCGCCATGTTTGTGTATTAGAGGTTAGTTTAATGGAGTATAGAAGATTATTTTACAATCGTTTGACAGATTTGTTGATAAACCTCTAGATATAAAATTCCAAGTGCTTTGATCTATTTTAGCCTTGTAGACTATTAAAATCTTGTATAGTTTAGATGTTGAATTTGGCCAGTTATGGTTATCATAAATCAGTTCTTGAATATAGTTTATAAGTTTTGGCTTAGACTTGAAGGACGAATCATTAATAATTTTGCATAAATTTTTAGAGTAGAGTAAAATTTTCTGGAGACTTACTCTGTCTACATTTATTATATTAAATTCATTTGTAACTTGTTGACTAGTTAATGTTTTAAGATTATTTATGCATTGGGCCCAACATATGAGATTATTAGATTCCCAATTAATGAGGGTGTTATCATGAATTTTCTTGTTAAATTTCTTTGATGTATTAAATGGTAATAACAGTTCAAACCATACTTTTATGTCAGGATTTGAGTTTATAAAGGATCTGAATAAATTATAAATATTATTTAAATATGATAGATTAGTAGGTTTTGTTATGTTATTTTGAAGATTAATGCATAATATATGCCAAAATCTATTTTTGTGAATATAGTGTGATGTATTATTTATTATTTTGTTTTTGTTTAAAAAAATAATCATATGCAGAGATTTCCAAGCAGAAGAGAAATTTGGATTTACCCAGTTTAAAACTAGTTTAAAAATGGAGGCTTTGATATACGTCTCTATATCTGGAAAATTAATTCCCCCTAATTCCCATGGTCTAATGTGATGAGAAAAAGCAATTCTATTCCTTTTTGGATACCAAAGAAAACATAATAGGCTTTTGCTAATTTCTTTCAGAATTTTTATTTGGAATTATAGGTATTGCTAGTGCTATATAATTTATTTGTGGTAGAAGAATCATTTTTATTAGCTGCAATCTGTCCTCAAATTTTAGAATCAATTTATTCCAATTTTCCGTACGTGTTCTTATTGAGTTTAAAATTTTATTATAGTTTAGTGTCAGAGTAGTATATATTTTATCAGATATAATAATTCCTAGATATTCTAAAGTAGAGACTTTTTCTCCAAGTATATGATATCTACTCAAGTGAAGGTCCCCCTTTCTGTTAAATAAAATATGTTTTGATTTAGATTTATTAAAACAAAGGCCAGAATTTAGAAAAAAAATTTCCACTTGCATTTCTAGTTCATGAAGAGATTCATTATTTGGTGATAAAGTTAGTAGTATATCATCGGCAAACAACATAACCTTGGAGTTAAATTTATTATGAATACTTAAGCCTTCAATTTTTGAGTCACTACGTATTGTAATTGCAAATAGCTCTATTGATAAGGCAAAAAGAATGGGAGACATAGGACAACCTTGTTTAGTGCCTTTAGTTATTTTGAAAGCTTCTGATGTAAATGGACCTAATTTTACATAGGCCAAATTATCTTTATGTATATTCTTTATCATATTAATAAAATTTAGAGGAAACTCAAAAAGTTCTAGAATTCTAAATAAGTAGTCCCAATTCACTGAATCAAATGCTTTTGTATATCTAGCGTGATTATGAGAGCCTCTATATTATCTCTATTTAATATTTCAATAATGGTTAGGATTCTTTGTATATTGTCGTAAGCATGTCTGCCATAGATGAAGCCTGTTTGGTCCTCATTTATGATTTGAGTC
Source organism: Protopterus annectens (assembly GCF_019279795.1). Classification (NCBI taxonomy): domain Eukaryota; kingdom Metazoa; phylum Chordata; order Ceratodontiformes; family Protopteridae; genus Protopterus; species Protopterus annectens. The sequence continues at coordinate 1,584,953,663 of NC_056744.1, forward strand.
AAGGATTTTTTAATTCTATTGACTAATATAGACATAAACAATTTGTAATCGTTATTAAGTAGAGAAATCGGTCTATAAGAGCTACAATGGGAGGGGTCCTTGTTCTCTTTTTATTGGAGTAATTAATGAATATCGCCAGGAAGGTGGAATTATGTTTTGAGCTTGAATTTCATTTAGAGACTTATGAAGTAAAGAAATTGCAGAATTTGGGAATATCTTGTATAATTCCATTATTATTCCATCTATTCCTGGGGCTTTATTATTTTTACTCTCCTTAATTTTGTCATTTATTTCCTTGAGGGAAATGCTTTCAATATCAATTTTAATTTTTCAGGTAATCTATTTATTATAGGATTGCTAATTTTGACTCTATTAAAATAGTATTGTCTTTATTGTTTCCAAAATGATTAGTATAATGAAATTTAAAAGCTTCTAGGATATCATTTATGTCTGATACTTTTTTATTACCTTTTCCTTCATGTATAATATTTGTAATATTGTTTTCTATATTTTGCTTCTTTATTCTCATTGCTAAGTTATGTAAGTGTTTTGGAGATGTTGAGAGTGAACTAAATTTTAGTTTTTCCAAAGCCAAATTAGTCTTATGAGTTAAAATTTCATTATATTTTTTATTTAAATCGTCAATTTCTTTTTTTATTACCTGGGAATTCTTTACGTCAGAAGTATTTGTATTAATTTCTGTTATTTGTTTTTGGATACTGTGCAATTCTGATTCCCATTCTTTTGTTTTGTTTTTAAACCAAGATATGATCCTACCTTATAAGAAGGCCTTTAGAGTGTCCCATATTATTATATTCTTTAAATCATCAGTAGAATTTATTTCTAAAAAATATTGAATTTCTGAGTCTAGCCATGGTTTAAATTGTTTTAATTTAGTAATGTAAGTTGGTATTCTTGAGGCAAAATTTAGTCTTTTAAAATCTATTTGTAATTTAAGGATTAGGGCATTATGATCAGAGAGTGGGCATGGGATGATAGAAAATTTTATTATCTTCCTATTTAAGTCTGGGGATATAAAAAATTGATCTATTCTTGTTTTAGTATTAAAACGATAATCACTATGTGAGTATAATAATGAGTTAGATTCTTTGAAACTAAATGTATCAATTAATTTTAAGTTTTCTGTCCATTTCTTAAGGTATTTACCTGTGGAAGAGAGACATAGGTTCCTCTTGTTGGTTGTCTCAGAACTATCTAGAATACAGTTAAAGTCTCCTCCTACTATTAGAATACCTTTATTTACCCTATTAATTAGCTCTATCTGCTTTTTAACTGTAGATAGTCCTATTCCAGGAATCCAATACACATTTACCAGTGTCCAAATTCTATTTTGAAATTTTATTATTACAATTGAAAGTAACCCTTCTTTATCCTCATAGTTGTAAATAATTTGTGGGTTAGTTACACTTTTCTTCCATAAAATTAAAGCTCCCTAGTTTTTTAATATGAGGAGTGAGAGAGAATTAAGTAGTTATTAGGTATCCAGGTGAAGTTGTCATCAGTTTTAAAGTGGGATTCCTGTAGAAATATAACTTGCACTCTGTAATTTTAGATATCGTAGTAAATTTGATCTTTTATAGTATTATTTAAGCCATTGACATTTAAAGACAACAATGTTATGTCTGTCATTTCTATAGGATATTATATTATAATTTTAAAAGAATACATTGGTAAAGAACTAATATTTATGAGGACCTGTGAAAACATATATGTTAATTTTCCCCTCTTTCCTCTGAGAAGAACACTGAAATGAACAAAACTGTTTCTTTGATAGTTTAACAAATGTTTCAGTTTGGGCCACTGAAAAAAATAAAAGTGAAAAATATTGTAACAACATACTTTATTTGACTGAAAATAACTTTACTACATAGTTCCACAAACATGAAGTGCACAGCACTTCTAATCTGATTGATCTGATAAGATCAAACAGATTTTCCTCAACGCCGACAATCGCATGGAAAAGGATATTCAAAGTTGAGCTCCATTAATTGGATCCTGAAGATATCTTAAAATATTAATATTTGATGAAAGAGTGTATCATGCATTAGTACTATGTTCCTTGCTAAATCAACTCAATAAAGTAATTAATCTTTTACTAGAAGTTTGTACTTATACTAGAGTTAATGTTACTTTTTTAATGAATGTTCTAAGTAGATGTCTATTACAGCTGAAGTAAATATTTCAGCATATCTACCTTCTATAAATGTGGTTATGTTACATGAAGTATGTCAGTTGACCTTCTCTTAACAGAGATAAAATGCATAATAATATATACATTTAGATTATATTTGCATTTATTTTGTTGAACTTCACATTTAAAACAGGTTATTAGTGTGACAGATAGTATTACTATCTTATAGGGACTAGTCCTCTTTTTTAATTCTTCCTTAATTACTATTCTAAGTAAATTCTATATAGCTTCTCTGTGTACACATGTATAAATATACTCCTATATCTACACCAAAACATTTTCACATATAAACACACATAAATATTAAATAATCTTAATGGGTTACCTAAAAATGTGTGCAATATAATTGAGAATTTGTGTGAGCACTCTTGAAAGGGTTGGTACCTTGTTACTGCTGGGATATGCCTATTTACTGACCTTATTAACCTTATTAGTAGATTAAGTGGCCCATCAAAAGATGCGTGAATATTGTGAATGAATATTCTTAATTCTTATCTCTAAATCTTACAGCAATTAGTGAAGAGTACCTATATCATTTAACTATATTATTTATGAAGTTTCTTAGGAGTGTGATGGGAGTACACAACATTTCAGACTTGGGGTTGTTAAATATTCAGTAACAGGACTCAAGATTGTTCAATACTTGTACAAAAATCATTCTTGATCGCTAACAGGTGTTCATAGATTCTTCTTTTTAAATGCCTAATAGTTTTGCCTATGTAAAAACAACAATATGATTCACAAATAGCTGCATACACGACATGGTTGGATGGACAGTCATATTGCTGTCTAGCCCATATAGTCATGTCTAGATGTTTAAAATGGATGAAAGAAGAATTACAAAAGTGATGGCATTGCTTACAGTGTCCACATTGGAAAGTCCCTGGGGGTAATGATTATCTTTTCTTTAATTCCAATTTATCATTCCTCTCGCATAGTGTTTTAATGTTGACAGTTTTCTTTAAAGAATACATAGGTCTATTTCCTATTTATTTCGCTAAATCATTGATGTGTGTGTGTGTCTTTATATTTAAAAAGTAAACTGTCATAGCCTCCAGTTCTTCTGGAGAAACTTTCAGATTGACATCTGCTGCCAAGAAATCTAAAACTTCTCCAAATTATAATACTATTAATAATAAAGATGTTTAAGTGGTACTTGATGGTTTTACACATGAGCCTGTTCACTTGTATAGATCTTATTCTCAAACTTCTCACTCTTCCAACCTCCCACCATTTTATTTTGAAATTGTCACTACTAAATCTGTTAGCAATCTGTCAGGTACATTACAAAACACATGTAATCCTAAATCTGCAACTTTGCCCCCTTTCTTTTCTTAGTATGTTGGGTCACATAATTGCTAAGGTCTTTTCAACATTTCACTTAGATAGTTTTTCCTCCACAATTCTTTCTCAACCTTGCATGTAATCCCACTTCCAAAAGTATCTTTCCTTCAAGACTACAGACTAGTAGCTAACCTTTGACTTCTTACAAAAATATTTGCAAAAATATATTTGCAAGCAGTTAAGTAAACGTGTTAGTAAATACCGTCTTCTACCTCAAGTTTAGCTTGTTTTTTGAAGTACTTGTTTTACTCAAAGGAGCACGTCTTTTATAGTCAATATGATATACGCAAGTATGGGAAAATGTTTAATTTCTGGAAAGTTGTTTATTGATTCAGAACTGGTATTTGGCATTTGACACTGCAGACCATTCTGCCTTGCATTTAAAGTGCAAAGAAGATTTGATAATGGACCTTTATCATGGGTCAATGATTGCTTTTGCGGTAGAAGTTTCTGTATTCTGTCTAGCTGTAACCTTGGCAGATTGTGACATTTTTAGGGTTTTCTTTGATTCTGACTGATATACCATGCCAGGCATCCCACTGACCATTTTACCACTGTCCATTATATGTAGTACAGTGTATATATTTAAGAAGTATGCTACAAGACATGCATTTGCAGTGTAGGAGCATAGGATCATAGGAGGTTACTAGGCTAACTGCCCTGGAGCTTTTTTAAGCCTAGTTACTGTTCATAGACCTCTAAATATACTACCTTTGGGGACACAGTACATCAGAGAATAGGCAAATATTGTGGTTCCTTTTTTTTGCATTGATGTAACCTCAAAGGTAGCACTATATTTAGAGAGACAGGGACAGAGGTTGCAGAGGGGCTCCAGGCACCTTGTACATTGATTTAAACCACCTGATGTGCCTTTGTTTTTCCAGCGGTCAGTGTGGGTGGTGGGATACTGTGGCTGATTCTTCAGTGTCAGCCATTTGAACACTGAGAAATTAAGGTACATACAGTTTTTAAACTGGCGTTTCACAGCTTGATTTTTGCTCAATTCTATATTTCTTATTTATTAATTTAATTGCTTTCTCTGTCCCGTGTCTGTGAAAATAATGTCCTGTTGCTTAGAGCTGGCAGCGACACTGAAGGCATGCAAAAGCAGTCAAAGTAAGATTTTACCTCCATTTTGAAATGGGTACAGTACAATAAATGTAGGTGTTATGGCATCCAAAACATCTTCTGTGTGTGTGTTTTTTTTAACTGTTCAAAATGTAAAAACTACCCAGGCTTTCCTGTTCTAAGCTTAAGTAGGCTTATCAAGTAGACTCCTCTCCAAAAATGTCTAGGTTTATGGCATGAGCCCTCTTTGTATTTTAAACATACTGTTGATAAGGTCTTGACATGTTATACTAACACTAGCTTACTCGTGTCCATGAGAGATTTATCTATTAACCAAAACCATGGATACTTAAGCTGTTAAATGTGCTTATTCCCATGTGGAATATGCTCTTCTATACTGGCTGTATATTCCATCCACAATACTACTGTACTTCAGATCACTATCAATAAAGTTTATAGGTGCTTTTCACTTTCAGGCAGGTTTGAGCATCATTGCATCACGTGCTATTGCTTGTGCCTTACTTTTGTCCTCCTTTACTCTCATGCTTATATATCCTGATTTTTATCCCTCTTAGCTAATAGATTATCAAATCAGTCTTCCGCATTCTCCCTCCAATCCCTTTGTGAAGGTGCCCTCACTCAAAAAAAACTCAGATTTTGATCTATCCATCAGTGAAAGGTTGTAGCAAGATTGTCACCTTTCCACAGCTGTAAATAATTAACATTTTTCAGAAGTAAGTTGTAGAATTACTCTAGAAATGACTGTGAATCCCATTTTCAAAACAGTAGCTAATCACATATCCTAATACAATTTGACAATTTTTTTGAATAACTTTTAATGACTTTATTTCTAATTATAGGATTTTCTTGATTGTGTTTATTCATAGAGTTTGTCTTAGGCTAACAGCTTAAGTTTTAGGCTAACAGCTTAAGAGCCCTTACAAGCCTAGCCAATATAACCTGATTTTACTCAATATATGGTCCCTAGGGGCAACAGAATGGCATGGGTTTGTGATTATGCATTGAGTATGTTGGAGATTGCCCTTGTCCATTAGGGACATAAGCGTGAATTTGTGACTCCCCATCCATTGATCCAAATTACGTTTGAAGAGGGCCAGGGAAGGACTCTGCTTAATGTGAATAGGAAGCCTGTTCCAAGAAGGGGCCATTTCTGAGACACACATCTCTCTCTTGAGCATGTTTTGTTTGAGTCGCTGACTGAAGTTTAGATCGCTAGGTTATGTGACCCTCATACTGTTTGACTTGTGGATTTGTAGTAGCTGCATCAGGGCTGGATTTTTGAGCATCTTGTAGGTCATGCATAGATCACCCCTTAATAATCTATAAGAGACAGAGTAAAGGGATAAGGATTTTAGTCTGTCCGCATAAGACATGTTGCTTACTCCCCGAGGTCTTTCCCGCTGCTGTAAGCGCTTAGTCAAGTATATGCCAAATGACATATTTTACTTTATTGTTGGTCTAATGAGGGCTGAGTACAGCAGGACTATAATTTCCTTGGATCTTGATGCCATACATTTACTTATAAGTTGTGCCATATAGGACTTCCTTACCACTGTGGACACATGGCAGTCAATTTTCAGGCTACTATCTGTGTACCTAGATGTCTTTCCTCTGAATGTACTCTTAGGGGTGTACTATTTATGTAATTTGCAGGGGTATTTGACTTCCCCAAAGAGTATGATGATGCATTTTTTCACATTTAGTTTTAGGCCATGGTTCTGGCACCAGTCATTTGTAAGATCTAGACCCTCCTGAAGGATATATATGTCACTGGAGGATTCAATGATTGTCCCCAGGTTACAGTCATTGGCAAACTTTGTCATCCAGAGGCCTACCACATTAGCCTTGACTTCAGAGAAATGCATTTCAGTCAGTAGTGGTCCCAGCACTGAGTGCTGTGGCACATCACTGGTAACTGGCCTCTTGCTGGATCTGGATTCACCCACTTTAACCACGTGTCCTGACCATGAGCCAATTGACAATCCTTCTGATGATGTAGGGATTTGTGCCCAGTTTTGTGAGTTTATTTATAATATTTAAATGGGGAATTGTGTCAAATGTCTTGGCCAGGTCAAGGTAGGTGGTATGTACTGCTTTACCTCATCCATAGCTTTTGTGACTTTCTCAAAAAAATCCATTAGATTCAGTAAGCATGACCCACACTTGACAAAGCCAGATTGTATCTGGTCCAGTGTTTGAAAGTTTCCTACTTATTAGGTCCATGATTATTCTTTCCATGACATTACATATAAGACTAGTCAAACTTATGGGTCTGTAATTTCCTGAGTCAGTAGATGGTCCCCCTTTATGCAGGGGGATTAATGTTGCTATCTTCCACTCTATCGGGACAAAGCCAGTCCAGAGGCTGTGGTTAAATAGAGATTGTAATAGGCTTGATAAGTTCTGATTTAAGCTGTTTCAGAGGCAACCTGATATATTGTCAGGTCCAATTGGAGCCATGCTTTTGGTTTTAGAGAGCCCAGTGCAACCTGTTCTTTGGTAATAATTGGAGGTGAAGTGGTGGAGGGTATTTCTTGGCATAGAACTGTGGGTGATTTGGAGGTGAAGTTTGTTATAACAGGAAATTTCATTTGTTTGCTTTAATTTCTATATGTGTAATTCTTTGCCATGTTATAGACTTTCATGTTTTCCTTAATATCGCAGTTTCATATTTATCTGTGTGCCCTGAGTTCTGTTTTCTATTTTAGTTATTTATTATTTTTTATTTTCAGTTTTGTTGTCTTTCTTTTCTGGCTTTAGTGGTCCTTTATCTTTTATAAGTAGGATGTGTAATAACATCTTATTTTGATTATTCTGCTAATAATCCTTTCCTTTTTCCTGGGTTTTACTTGACAAGTGTCTATGGACCAGCCTACATGCTTGGTTAACAAAGTCATAAATACAAATACGTTGTCATCATCATAAAGGTGCTTCTTCTGTTTCATTTTGTCTATGTCTATTGAGGTGAAGTTTTTATGAAATGAAAGGTTTTTTTTGGATAGTAATTTCAGTCTGGATATGTGCTGTTTTAACAGCGTAGATTGAAAGTTGCTCATGACATGTTAGCATTCAACTTTGTACTCGAGGCTTTTTCTGATGATGCATGTGAAAACTAGCCCACCAGCATGTGAAAACTAGCCCACCAACATATGAGATGGGCTCCTAACAAAAAATGATGTACACTTCACTGAATTTCAAAATACTGAGATTGAAAGGTTGAAATGGTTTAGTATTGTCCTAGATGCTGGAGGAGCCGACTCCTCCATGCTGGGTGGAGGGAGGCAGTCTGACCAGCTGTAGTGCTAGCCATACAGTGGAGAAAGAAAAGCATGACATGAAACATATAGGCTGCTGATGTACACTTGGCTGCGCTACAAAGACGTTCCAAATATCTGTGTGAAGATTGGGTGAAGATAGATGAAGGCTGCCAGCCTAGCCAGATAGAATTAGATAATTCTGTCATCTGTAAATATTAATGTAAACCACAGGCTTGTTGTCTTAAATGGTAAATATAGTGTTACATGTGGAACTGAAAAAAAATTTAACAGTGCACTCTGCTGACCAAGTAAAGCACGTTGTGACCCTTTGATGCAAGCATTGCTCCGGCCTGTGTAGATGAAGGAATTCTTGCTATTGTTTTAAGGCCAGAGTTAATGGCCAGAATTTGCATGCATAAATGTCCTTTATTGCTCTGGTTGCTGCGCAGAGGTGAAGAATGTAAATGTAGTTTCTGTTAGCCTGGGAACCCAGGAAAGTGTGAAGAATGATGTAATGTGAGCCAGGAATGTGATTTTAAAAATAGACAGAATCCGAGAGCATTAAGCATTTTTGTCTCGACCATCAAACTCAGCACTGCCCATGCTCTATACGTAAGTTTATCTTAGACTTGTGTTTTCTTAGAAATAGCTAGAAACTAGAACGATTAGACTGTGTTTTTCTGTGTTGTCAGAACTGTACTACTGAATTATTTTAAGTATTTTGCTGTGATCTCTGAACTCTTGACTAGCACTGTGTAGTAAAAAGTATTGTCTTGTGTTTTGACTATTTGTTATTAAATATTTTTAAACCCTACTTGGATAATAATATTGCACAGTAATAATTGGACACCCTTTTAAGGGCCTTTGAGTAACTGATAAATATTAGTGGATGTTGGCAGCTGGTACTACCATATAGTCTGGGAAAAGGGGGTACAGCTGGAGAACCTGTGTCAGCCTTCCCCAGGAGTGTCTGTCTGGTTGTATAAACTCTTCTCAAAGTGTGTGTGTGTCAGCTACTTGGGCAGGGACACTAAGCACTGGTTGGACAGAGAGGGTGCTGTAGGTTTTAGCTTGCCCACTAGGCGGAGATCTGGACCCTATAGCTGTGCCAATGGGGAGTCTTATTGGGGACTTGGAGAGCAAGGGAGCGACCAGCCCCGGACTGACTGAGATCTCTGTGTGCTCTTAAGGCAAGTTGCACTTTACTGTGTGTGTATTTGTTATCCTTTCCTCCTATATGAGATGCCCCACACTGGTGTTAGTGGTGAGGATTGAGGCTCCTTGATTGCTGGGCCAGGGCACGGGCATCACAGTCTGCATAACCAGCTTGGTAGATATGGGCATCATGAGACAAAGTAGCAGTCGTATGTACACAGACAACCATTTAATCCTTAAAAAAAAAAAAAACAGTGCGACAGTGATGTACATTGCATAATTTCACTGGAAGCAAAAATCTTGCATACAGACAAGGCTGTCAAGAACAAATGCATTACATCCACCACAGAGTGTCCATCACACACAGACCAACCTACGCTGAAGCACTAAAAAGCAATCTTCCAAAACCTCAAAGATCTCCTAAGTCTATAAATGGTAAAGCCTGTCTTCACCAATCTCTAAAATCACTCATCCAAAGCAACACCAAATGCCACATGTACTCTTACATTCTAGAGTTTCAAGAGCAAAGTCCATAAGGCAGGCCACCATTTTACCCAGGACTGTTGTCATAGGGGACTCCATTGTACAACACACACATGCCCTACTCACCAGAATGAACAAGAACGTAACAGTTATCTAGAGCCAGGATCCACCAGGTTACACACTCAAAGTACTATACATCACAGGTACCAGTATGATTCTGTCAGTCTATGTGGGAGTTTATGACCCAAGACTTCCCTGGACTTTCGGAGAGATCACCAATGTGTCTCTCTATAATGTTTGTCTCTGGTAGTATGTGCTTTGCACTGGTCAGCATTCTGCTTTCACTAAGGATGATGCCACAGTATGAACAAAAGATAGTTGACTTCAGTAATTGACCTAGTTTCTGCTGTCTTTCCTGGGGGATTCAATGTTTTTCACTTTATCCACCTCCTTAAAGCCTTTTTAAGCAATGCCAAATTGACAAACTTACCGACATAGCAAATAAAACGCAAAGAAACCTAAAGGTGTTATTGCTCAATGCCAGGAGCCTAAACAAGAAACTCCTCACCCTACAAGCTCTCCTCACTCTAGAAAATATAGACATCTGTGTCGTTACCGAGACATGGTTTAAATTCACAGAAAGTACTCCCATAGTGCAAGGCGTCAGTGCTTTCCATACATTTAAGACGATTAGCTGCACACACGGACAAAAGGTGGAGGAGTGTCAGTCCATATTAGCAACAAGCATAACTCTTCATTGGTTAAACAGGAAGATGCACTGGAATTTATCCATGTACAAATCACCATGGACAAAGCCCCATACCTACCATATCTTAGCCAGCTATAATTTGCCCTGTATGTCCTAGAATCCAATAGTTCATAGACCTACTGGAGGCACTCACCGTTAAGCCAAATACCATATTCATGGGAAACTCTGAAACATACACTGCATTCTTAAAATTCCCTCGTGGTGTGCAGTTCAAAAAATAGGCAGCAGGTATTGTAAGTATGTCCACACTCCCAAATAGGTAAATATTTTATTGATTAAGTGTTTTTGTTTCTTATAATAAAGAAACTTCCTCAGAATAAATTAGTTACCCCAACACAACTTTTAAATATCCTTCCAAATCACATTTCCACCAGTCACATTCAGGTAATTGTATACTTAAAAAAACTCCATATTTAAAGGGGACTGCACAGCATCAAGTGATACTTACTAAAACAATCCCTTCTTGCACCATGATCAAATGATATGCAAGCAATATTTACAACGAATTGATCACAGAAATAACATTTGCTTAAAATTTTTTATAATACAAAAACATTCCTTGATATTATATACAATAAAAAAACATAAAGAACATACATCCTACAATTTCATTCAACCAAAAGTAAAAACATGATTAAAAAATAACCTAGATTCATACTTCCAGATACTTCAGTTTTAAAAGACAATTTATAGAGCAAGCCTCATTAATGCCAAGAAACTTTATAGCATTGTTTTAACTTCCATTTTAACTCACACTTATTGAGGTGCTTATTTATAGTGATGCCCCCCCTCCAATCTTTGGTAACTTGCTCCAGGACACTAAATTTAAAAGAACGAGTAGGTAACCTCATATTAATTTTCCTAACATCCAAAAGATGCTTGTATACCCTGTCCCTAAGCTTCCTGCTTGTCTTTCCAACGTAGAATACAGCACATTTTGAGCAGAAAGCTGCATAAACCACCTGACAAAATTCACAGGTGAAATGACCCCTTAATTTACTTTTGACACCTTTCACAAACAAGGTGACTGTAGTAAGCATAATCATGTTTTTACTTTTGGTAGAATGAAATTGTGGGCTGTATGTTTTTTTTTTTTTTTTTTATTGTATAAAATATGAAGGAATGTTTTTTGTGTTATAAAAGGTTTAAGCAAATGTCATTTCTGTGATAAATTTGTTGTAAATATTGCTTGCATATCATTTGATCATGGTGCAAGAAGGGATTGTTTTGTCACGTATCATTTGATGCTGTGTAATCCCCTTTAAATAAGGAGGTTTTTTAAGTATGTAATTATTTGAATGTGATTAGTGGAAATGTGATTTGGAAGGGGGTATTTAAAAGTTGGGTTAGGTTAATCAGTTTATTCTAAGGAAGTTTCTTTATTATAAAAAACACAAGCACTTAATCAGTAAAATGTTTACCTATTTGGGAGTGTGGACCTATTTACTTGGAATATCTGCTGCCTGTTGTTTTGAACAGCACACCACGAGGGAATTTCACACTTGTTCTTGGTTCGTTTCTTCCCTTGGTTCTAGTAGTTTATACACTGCATCCTACTCGCAAGCTCAAAGATTTCTGAGCTTAACACAAATACCCTTGACCGATAGTGCGCACATCCAGTAGCGGTTCAAACATACTGGACTTTGTACTCACCAGTATGCGGAATGCTACACAGCCCCAATGTCACATCTTCACTACTGAGGTCAGACCACACAGTTGTCTCCTTTGAAATAAAAATCAACTCTGTAACCCTATTGAACCCAGTAACAGGAACTATTCCAAAGCAAACTATTAAGTGATATTTTTTCAAAAATTCAATGCCCATCCCAACACCGAGTTCACAACAACCTACCGTATTTCCCCAAAAATAAGATTAGGTCTTATACTTTTCCCCCGCCGAAGTATGCATTAAGGCTTATTATCAGGGGATGCCTTATTTACCCCCCCCCCCCGACAACAATCTACATTTATTAATTTATGCATGTACACAAATCGACATTTATTCATGTATACAAATTTACATTTATTTGGTACTTTTCTGTTATTGGGCAACAGTTCTAGGTAATGCGTTAACAGTTATGTGAGAATTCTACATAAACAGTACAACAAACATTTCAACTTCAGAATATATATACCTTAGCTTTCACAGTGCAATATTTCATGCTCAACAGAAAGTGCAGAAAAATCTCAATACATGTGTATTGGAGGAGGAGAATAAAACAGGTGAATAACTGACACTTTTGAGTGATGATGCTTTCTTTATTCCTTACCCAAACCGTAAGAGAAGAATGATGGAAAGTCATAAAAATGAAGTCAGGGAACTAGTGGTCTTATTTTGTAATTATTCATTGATAATGAAACGTTACCTTAATACAATAAAGTAAAAAAAAATGACAAGAGGTTGCTGGTAGCTGAAAGCAGAAGCAATCTATTCTGTTGCCCCGATAATTCAAACATTATTCAAATACAGTCATGTCAGCATCTTCTGGAACATTGTTATAAGTCTCAACCCCCGAATTCCGACCTAAATTTCTTGCAACTCCATTTCCTGTAGAACCATTGGCACCAATCTGTCATGCTTAGCAGTAGATCTCTCCTTAAATGAGCACTGCTTGTCCAAGTAGCCTGCTCATAGTGCATTGGCAACACAGCTGTCAGTGATTTTATCCCATGACTTTTTCACCCAAGTCACGACCTCTTGTAGGCTAGGCTTCACAAAGTTTCCATGCTGATTTCTCTCCATTCTATTTTCAATGTAGTCTTTGAGTTCCATGCGCAAATGGTCCTTGAATAGCTTGTTCATTGCAATATCAAGAGTCTGGAGATAGGCAGTCATTACTGCGGGAATCATTATTTGATATATTTTTCTCTGTGCAAGGAATTTCTTCATGTCTTTAGGGCAGTGAGTGCTGGCTGAATCCCAGACTAGCAGACCTCTTTCACCACCTCGCAAAACAAGTGGCAGCATTACACCAACCCACTTCATTATAACTGCTTGTGTGTACCAGGCTTTTTCTGTTTCAAGAATGTAAATTTCTGAAACATGTTCAGTCTTCTCTTTCTTACCCTTACTAATGATTAGAGGTGTTTTTTTTCTTTCCATTTAGATGAATTGCCAAAGTACAGGTAACACATGCACTTCCGTAACCAGTGGAGGAACTGTAGATTGACGAGTCTCCCCTCTGATCAATTATTGTTTGAGGTCCTTGGCCCATAAACACTGCAGTTTTATCCATAGCAATCATGTTGGAGTTTGTATTTAGAAAAGTTGATGCCATCAACAAAGGACTTGAATGCAAGTGCACATTTAATAACTTCAATATCTTCCAGCTTGAACAGTGTTGTTGATCTTCTTAGAGACAGTTCATATTGCTGAAGGAAGCCATCCAGCCAATGTTGTGATGCTTTGAATTCTTCTAGGGATATTTCTAACTGTGGTGACATTACAAGGACAAATGCTTGAATATCAGACCTGGTCACAACCAATGCCTTTGCTCTCCTGTTAGCAGCCCATTCACAGATGATGTCTTCCAGCTCAGGAAGTAATGGTTGGCAACCTGATCCACACTTGCACTTCTTAGCATTTCCCTTGTTGGTCTGTTGACTGAGGTTATGGTCCACTCCACGCCATTTTCGGACCATTAGGAGATCCAACTTCTCATTGCAGAAAGCCATCATATTCTTTCCCCAGGAGTCCTCCATGATTCCATTCTTGTACTCGATAGAATAGCTCTTTCTTTTTGCACTCATCTTGTCTGGGGGAGTTAGTTGAAGACTTAGAGACAGGAGTGGCAACACAAAATGGCGATGGTTAAGAAGACACAAGCACAGCTGTTTGTTATCAAGTGCGCACTTTTTACGTGCGTTGTCTATACTTTGACCAATCAAAGTAACCTTGCCAGTGTTTATGGGTCAAGGATCTCACCTGTCAAGTATGAGTGAGGATTAAGGTTACAGTAAGCATCATGGAGGACTCCCAGGGAAAAAATCGTAAAACTTTCTGCAAAATGTTGGGTGTCCGAAAATGGTGAGTAGAGTACGATAACCTCAGTCAATAGGTGTCAATAATAATATTTTGTAATTCAACACGTCCGTCATGTGTTGTTGATGATCTTAACTGGGGCTTATTTTTGGGGTAGGGCTTATATCATCACCACCCTGGAAAAACCGTGTTAGGCCTTATTCTCTGGTTAGGTCTTATTTACGGAGAAATACGGTATGCAGAATTATTTACAGACATTCTATACAATCATGTAAATGGCTGTATGAGGATACTATACCTATTAGAAATGAGTCCAAAACAAGCTCTTAAAACAAGCCGCACTGGTGGAATCATAGCCTTGATAGGATACATAACAAAAGGAAAACAAAGTCATGGAAGAGCAACTCCCATAGTGATAAGAGTTCTGTAATTAAACTAAACAAAAAACTAAGAGGACTAATTAAGTCCAGCAAGGCTAATTATGAGATCAAGATAGCCTCACAGGCTAAAGACAACCGCAAGTCCTTTTTCAGTTGTGTCCAAAACCTCAAAGCACAAATAAGTGTGCCAAACTGGTGGTCAATAGTTGCACCCAACTGAGCAGAGCGAGGCAGCAAATTTGAAGGCTGAAAAATTCAGCTCACCCCCCCCCCCCCACTCTCCCTACCTGATGTACCTTCTAGCATAACTCCCCAACAGGGAGCAGGTCAAGCCAGTGCTTGCCAAGACCAAAAACGCAACTGCAGTAGGCCCTGACAGTATACCAGGATGCCTACTTAAAAGCTGGAAACATGACCTCTCAGGACCCCTTGATTCAGTTTTCAACTGTAGCCTAAAAACAGGCTTTGTACCATGAGAATGGAGGACTGCTACAGATGTTCTTCGTGTTTCACTGTTGCAGTCATCACATTTGAGTTATCTGCTTGCAGTAGCCCTTAGTCAGTCTTATCAAAGTCTTGGGTCCTGCGTCAAGGACTTTCTTCTTCCAGGACAACTACTGATAAAGACGGACAACACCACAGTTATGTGGTACATAAACAAGCAGGGGGGTACCCACTACTACCCCCTGTGCAGACTAGCCATGGACTTGTGGAACACAGCCTTGACTTACCAAATACATCTACAAGCTCAGTTCCTGCCAGGAAAGCAAAATACTCTGACAGACGAACTAAGCAGAAATCTTATGGACCCACACAAATGGAAACTGGATCCGCAAATCTTCAGCATGTTGGCACAAAAATGGGGGAGCCCAGACATAGATCTTTTTGCCTCTCCCCAAAATTATCAGTTGGACAAATTCTGCACACAAATTCATCACAAAAAAGCTTGGAAAGTGGATGCTATATCCTTCAGCTAGAAAAACCTATCAGTCTATTCCTTTCCCCCTCTGCCTCTCCTCTCCAAGGTTTTACTAAGTGTCAGACAGGAAAAACCGAAAATGATTCTGATTGCTCCAGACTGGCCTCGCCAACACTGGTATCCGCTCCTATGCAATATGTCACACCTTCCTCTGTGGTACCTGCCTCAGATACCTTATCTACTGTCTCAGCAGAACTATCAAATTCTGCACACTCAGCTCCAAACTCTGAATCTTGCAGCATGGCTAATCAACTAATTTCACCAGTCGCATCTCTCAGTAAACCTGTGATGGATGTCATTTTGGAGGCTAGAAGGCCTAGTACTAGAAAATCTTATGCTGATAAATGGAAAAGATTCTGTGTCTGGAACCAAGCACAAGGAGTAAACACAGCAATGCCCAATATTCCTCAGATTCTGCAATATTTAACTGAGATGCTTCATAAGGGCCTATCTTTTTCTTCTATAAAAATCCATGCCTCCGCCATTTCGGCTCATTACAAAACAGAGCCTCCTCTCTTTTCTCATCCCCTGCTAAAGCAGTACCTCAGAGGGGCCAAAAATTTGAGACCTCCCAGGAGACCACCAACTCCTGCATGGGACCTCAGTTTTGTGCTGGAAAAACGCACCCTACCTCCTTTTGAACCAGCTGCTACTGCAGACATTAAATTTCTTTCTTGGAAGACAGCTTTTCTTGTAGCAGTCACTTCAGCTAGAAGGATTTCAGAACTACAGGCCCTCATGGCAGTGAAGCCTTTCATTATCTTTTGTCCGGACAGGGTGGCTCTCAGGACCAATCCATCCTTTATCCCTAAGGTGGTATCCAGTGTGGCTCTTAATCAGACCATTCATCTGCCAACTTTTTTCCCAAATCCACAGGACAAGGGGGAGTGGATTCTGCATTCATTGGATGTACACAGACAACTAAGATTCTACTTAAACAGGACAAAATATCTAAGAAAATCTGAGCAATTACTGGTGGCATTTGCTGCAAGAGCAGAGGGAAAGGCTATTTCAAAGCAAGACTATTTAAAAATTGATAAGCCATTGTATTCATTTCTGCTACATGCACCATGGTAATCCTGTCCCCAAGGGGATCAGATCCCATTCCACCAGGGCTGCATCTACTTCTGCAACCTTTCTCAGAGGAGTTCCTACCAGAGACATTCTAGAAGCTGCTACTTGGAGCTCAGTTCATACATTCACCAAGCATGACCATTTACCTCTCTTTTCTAAATCCAGAGCAGGCTTTGCCACTGCTGTCCTGCAGAGTCTTATAGCTGCTCCTAATGCTGTATAATTCCATCCTCCCAACCATAGCTTTGGGATTCTACCCAAATGTAATGACTGCAACAGTGAAACATGAAGAACATAGTACAGTTGTGTACGCTTACCATAAATGTAGATTTTCGAGTGTATTCACTGTTGCAGTCCTGGTTACCCATTTAGTTGGAGGTATATTTTTTGTTCTAAACTACATGCATAGTTATATATATATATATATATATATATATATATATATTTATATATATATATATATATTTCTCCCCATTTGGGGGGCACCTGACATCTGGGGCAAGAAAAACTGATTAAAATGGCATCGGCTGCATGTTTTATACCCCTGACGACCTGACGTCATAGAAGAAGAGACAGCAACTGACGCAGGAACCAAGACTTTGTTATTCAGGCCGACTGAGGGCAACCTGCCAGCAGATTACCCAAATGTAATGACTGCAACAGTGAATACACTCGAACATCTACATTTATGGTAAGTGTACACAACTGTACTATGTCTCTACCTTGGATGGGTCCAGAGCCGCTGTGCAGGCACCGGCTTCTGAGGGTGTATTCAGGCCTACTGACTTGCATATTAAACCAAAGCCATCTTCTTCTTCAAGGCTTAAAACTCGAACCATGCCTAGGAAACCGATGTCCAGACCACGTGGTCAGGCATCTAAACCTAAAAAACAATTAAGAATGGCTGAAGACCTTATTACTTTAATCAGGGGAAGCCAACCTTCCCCCTCTAAGAGACCTAGGACTGAATTTGCTTATGATACTTCTGACCAGGATTCTGAAATTTCTGTCTCCTCTGATGACCAGGATTTACCTTTATCTACCTATGAGGATTCTACTTCTCTCCCAGAGGATTTTTCTTTTGGTGAAACCTTGCATACTCTTAGGGAGCATTTTCACTGGGAAAGCTAGGATTACTCTGATTCTAAAAAGAGGCTTAGAGATTTCTTACTCCTGCCCCAGCACAGGCTTTTAGCTATACCTCCTGTGCTGGACATTGTTGACGATGCCTTTTCGGAATCTAGTTTGGCCCCTGAATCTTTACCTCCTGCTCCCAGAAAACCTGATCGATATTACAGGGTTCCTGATTCTCACAAGTTCCTTTTTAAAAATCCTACTGCAGATCCTGAGACCATTTCACAGGGACCCAAAGGCATTAAGGCTACTACTGCCAAAAATCCTACCCCCTCTGCTAGAGATTCCAGGGCCCTGGATAGATGGGGTAAAAAGGTATACACCTCTGCAACCTTGGCCATCAGGACCTTAAATTGCCAGTTTCATATGTTAAAAGTATCAGCAGCATATTATTGGATTGCTAAAGCAGAAACTGATGTTGATTCCTTATTGTGCTGAAAATAAGGATTTAATGCATTCTGCTGAACAGGTTGGAAAGCATACTTTGCAATGTGGTTTTGATTCACTAGAGGCATCTTGCAGGGCTGCTGTCACCTGGTCTATAATTAGAAGGTATGCTTGGCTTAAGGAGCAGTCTTTGCCAGATCATGTTAAAACTAAATTGCTGGATGCTCCCTTAAACCAGGACCACCTGTTTGGCAACAAACCAGAAGAAGTTCTTAAAAAGATGGAGGAAAAAACTAAATCAATGCAAACTGTTAAAGATTTCATACAAGTGCAGCCTCCAAGATTTAGTAGGCATTGGCTCTCAAAAAAATTGGTCCTTTCCTGCCTCTTCCAGGCCTTCTCAGTTCAAACCCAGAACCAGCAGAACACCCAGGCTTCAGTCTCGGGGTACGCACAGGACTAAGCAGTGGGGGGCTCCCACTTCCAAATCCGGGAGTAGTAAGACTCCCCCCTATGGTAAGCTGTCTCAAAGACTTTAAAACTTCCAAGCACTTCTCAACTGACTGCTCCTTTAGGGGGAAAAATTGCTCTGCAAGCAAAAAACTGGGAACTCATTACCCAGGACAAATGGGTTTTAAACATAGTTTCCCAAGGATACAGATTTCAATTCCACATGTTACCATCCCCAAACGGTTGGCCAGATCCCCTCCCAAATCAGTGGGCAAAGGCTCAAAAGCAAGTACTCTCTCTTTTAAGATTAAAGGCTATTTAGACTGTACCAGAAGAGGAAAAGGGACAAGATTTCTACTCAAGTCTTTTCCTGGTACCCAGAAATGACAACTCATGGCGTCCTATCCTGGACCTGTCTATCCTAAACACCTTTTTGGTGATTCCAAAATTCAAGATGCTAACTCTTCACCAGTTGCTTCCCATGAGAGGCAAAGATGCCTGGTTGGCAACGCTGGATTTAAAGGAAGCCTACCTGCACATCCCAATCAGGGAATCTGGCAGAAAATACCTACACTTCAAAGCAGGCTGCATGCACTATCAGTTCTCTGAACTGCACTTTGGCTTATCTACTGCGCCCAGGGTATTCACAAAGTGCCTAGCTCCAGTCATTGCATTATGCGGGCAAAGAAATATTCAAATATACCCATACATGGACGATTGTCTAATTCAGGCAGAAAGCCAGGATATACTTCTGAATCATCTGGCATTTGTACAAAAGGTGTTAACTTGTCTGGGGTACACCATAAACAAAATGAAATCACATCTGGTACCCTGTCAACAAATTATATTCCTGGGAGAAAGCTTGAACACAACTTCCCAGATGGCTTTCCTTACGCCAGAGAAACAAATTCATTTGACAACTTACTTCAAACTAGTGGCCACAAAAACCCTGCTATCTGCAAGGCAAATACTGCAAACCTTGGGGTTCATGGCCTTGTGCATTCTACTAATTCCATATGCAAGACTGCATATGAGGAAACTACAATGGTATCTAAAAATGCCTATGGTGTCAACATTCTCAGGATCTAGAAGCAATGATTCATATCATACCTTGCCTACAGTTAGAATTCCTTTGGTGGGCAGGGTTCTGCCACCAAAACAAGGGACTACCATTCACTCTACCCCCTGCCACCCAAACCCTAACAGACTCATCAGACTATGCATGGGGGACTCACCTGGCAGGGAAGTGCATTCAGGGCAAATGGAACCCAAGCCAAATGCACCTGCATATCAATCAAAAAGAAATGTTAGCTGTACAGAATGCTCTGACAGCCTTCAAGGACCACATTCTTCCAGGACAATTAATGGTAAAGACGGACAACACCACTGTTATGTGGTACATAAACAAGCAGGGGGGTACCCATTCTTATCCCCTTTGCAGACTAGCCATGGCTGTGTGGAACACAGTCTTGAGCTACCAAGTGCATCTACAGGCTCAGTTCCTGCAAGGAAAACTAAATACACTTGTAGACGAACTAAGCAGAAATAACCAAACAGAAGAATGTCAGCAATCCAAAGGACACCACAGTTTTATTCCAAAATAGTTAAGCGCTTTCCTCTCCACTACAGAGACTTCCTCAGAACAAAACATTAGCCTCGCCCAACCAACTTAAATACCCCCACCCATCATTCAATTAAACAACAATTAAAATTTAAAACAATATCATAACAAATAACATGACATTCAAAATCTCAAAAAACACATTTAGGAATCCTAAAAAAATTACATACATAGTATTGCACTTAGCTCTATCATTAATCAACTACTAACTACATTCTAAACTCAAATATTTTTAAAAATTTTTAAAAATTAAAACCTCATGAAGACTTAACCTGTAATTTGATCAAGCTTTAGAACACTGGCAATGCTAATGGCCTCATTTATGCCTGGATATCGGGAGGCGTTCATGAACAATTGCCACCTTAATTCCATAAGGCCTAAATGTATGTCCAAAATGCCCCCTTCTCATCTTCCTTTAATTGCAACAGGACCAAAAATTTAAAATGGTGTGAGGAATTTTCACTTGTGTCTGAACAATGCACTTGTCAACCTAGCATGTCTGATGTCCCCTAAATGTTCACCCATCCTGGTCTTTAATTTCCTACTAGTTTTTCCGATGTAGAAAGTGGAACACCCCTGACATTTAGCCATGTATATCACTCTTTTACTGTTACAATTGTAATGGCCCCTAATGTACAATTTTTGTCCATTTATTTTAAAATGGTCCTCAGTTTCCAATAAATATTGACAAAAAGAGCAAGCATTACATTTGAAATTCCCCACTTTTCTACTTGTCTTCTGAATAGGTCTTATACCCTCTAAAATATTCTTAATACATTTGTCTCTCCTAAAAACATACTTTAGGTTTTGTCCTATTTTGGAACCAATATTAGCATCAAATTGCAAAATTTCCCAATGGTCATTTAACACCTCTATGATGGAATTAGCTATCCCATTATAGGTCAACACCATAGACAAATTGAATTTCCAACCAGGATATATTTAAACTATTGCAACAAATCAACGACCAATTGGGTGAGCATTCAACCCAAATTAAAAGTTTGATGGATAGACCTGTCGGTAGTGTTTCCCTTGGGAGCTTGGGCCTCCCTTTAACTCAATCAACCCCAAGCCTCATGGATTCACAGTTGGGAAGGCCCCTTGAAGTAGAGGGGATTCAGGCAAGTGGGCAAGGTGAAAACAATGAATTTTTGCAAAATAGTTCCATGGGAACACAAAGAGATGGTGTCATTTCAAATGGGCTTGTAAATCAATGGAAAGAAAATCAGTTTTCCTTTAGTGGTAATGGTGAACATACCACCCTTGAGCAACAGTCCACTTTGAATGAAAAGTTAAAACAATTTGAGAAAGACTTATTGGTGTTTAAAAAATTGCAGTTTGAGAATGCGTATCTAAGTAAAAACATTGAAATGGAACAAGTACCATGTGGATTGAGAATGTGGAGATACCCAAATGGGGTTAAGGCTAATAAGGATTTTTTAGATGAAGTGCATTTATTATTTGATAAAGCGGGACTTGAGCTAATGGCACTTGTAATCAAATATAATAGAATTAAATTGGACAAAATTACAAAAGAACTGGATGAGTTAGATCAGTCCATTAAAGCGGACAGTGATTACAGCAACAGTAAAAATCTTGCTATTTACCAGAATATTCATATTCAAGTTAATTCCATTTGTAACACCATTTTTTTTTCGTATGGAAAACAAATTAAAAAGAGACATTAATGAATACCAGCAGGATCGTGTATATCCCTTTTCGAGGGGACAAGACCAGCAGGGGCGGAGTTTTGATTCCAACAATGGAGTGGAAGTGACGAATGATGACTACATTCTCCAGGGAGGGAGAACACAATGTACAGATTCAATGGTGAATACAGAGGAAGAAGTCCGGCGTTCAGACCGCTTAAGGAGTAAGGGAAATACTGCAACAACTTCTTCCTCCTCTGTTTCATACCCTGGGAGAGGTCAGCAACAACAATCGGCACAGGGGGCGAGACCCAAGGATCCAAGGACAAAAAACTTTCATTGACTGGTGAATATCCAGTGCTACCAAATTCAAGCTATGTCGTGGAATGCCAGAATTGGGATAGTGGTAGTACAAAGCGGAGCGTTCAAATTGCAGACAACTTGAAGCAAGTAACCAGATGTAATGGAAGCTTGGCATTGAACGAGGCTGGCAATTATGAAGGAACTTTTGAAATGGGTGTTTACGGGCCCTTTATGGATGCCGGGTGTACCATTTATAATATCAATATGGGTACAAATAGTGATATGACTGATAGAGAGTTGTTGATTGTCCATTGGATGGGGTTAAATGTGCACACAGTAATGTGTTGGGTAATTGTAATGAAACAAATGAAAAAAAAGTTGAAACAAATGAAATGTATTTGAATTTGAACAATACAAAAAGGGCAAATGGTGAAATGCAATGTGATAGCAACCAACAGCAGTACACATGAATATAGACAAACCAAGTAAAGCAGGAAACAGGAATGCAGGATAAAATTTATTCCGGTACCTCGGCCCCAACAGCCTTCAAAGGAATAAACTACTTCCAAATGTATGATATATTAGTGCTATAGCTGCCAATTATAAACAATTAATTGAATTAAATTAAGACAAGACAACACTCCAAATTTAAATAATACATTCATGAAATTTCTGTCAACTAAATGACAATAGATTGCTATCAAAATAGCTTTTAGCTTTTAGTAAAATATAAAAATTTACTCTAAATTTTAAATTAAATTTTTTCCTCGAGGCTTTAGATAAGATAACTTTACTTTTAAATCTACTTTCTAAATTCAATCCAACTTAAATAATTGCCTCCAAAAAAAAAGCATAAAAAAATAAAAAAACTAAAAAATAATGAATCCTTTTTGTATTTTGTGTATTTTGTTTTATAGTTGTCGTATATCTTGGATATTTAATAATATCATATAATACAATACTTCCTGTCTCCTAAATTTTATTTTTTAGTTGTTTCTTTTAAATATATTATAAAATACTACTAAACAGTCACAACCAAAATAATACCAATTAAATTTATTTTCAGCATAATATTTAACTTTTTTTAAGCATAAACCGATAGATTCTTAACCCCTGATAGATTCTTAACCCTCCTACATATCTTTATCTTACATTTTTTTCAAATTTTTAGTTGTTTTTATTCATTTTTTGAAAATTTAATTTATTTAATTTTCTTGAAAAAAATCTTCATTTTTTTTCTTAGAAAGAAAAGATATATGAAAATAGAAAAACATGTTTTGAAAAAAAAATGCATAAAAATTCAATTGCTACAAAAAAAAGGCCACAAAAAATTAACAATATCACACAAAATATCAATAAATAAAGAAAATTTTTGTCTATCTAATATTATATGTCTTTCCTTCTCTTCTTATCAATATGAGTGTCTAAATAATTGTGTCTTTTTTCCTTAATGACTCTCTCAAATAACCTCTTTTTAATAATTTTTTTTTTAAATAACCTCTGTTTAAACTCAAAAAGCTAAATTCAAAAGTAAAATCAAAAGGCTATATTCAAGTATGTTCATTTTTGAGAATAAATTCTTTGGAAAAATTATGCTCAATGAAAGGATTGTTGGATGAAGACTGATGCAGAAAATGGTTTGAATTGAAAATTACCTCTTATTACCATATTTCAAAATATCACAAAATCTGTTTATATACATATAGCAGAATATCCATTACTGAATTATATATTTATATTTTTATAAAATCTAATTCAAACTTATCAAACTTTATTTTATGCAAATCTACCACAAACTTATCAACCTACAAAATCTAAATTACAAAAAAAAATTTAATCTAAAATATAAATCTAAAATAAAAACTAACATTGTTTTGAAAATGTAACAAAATACAAAGAAAAAAAAAAAAATTGACATTGACAAAATAGCGTAAGATAAAAAAAAACTTATTTGCAAATGTGAAATTATTGTGACTGAGAAAAACTTAAGAAAAAAAAATGAAATAATAGACTGAGAGCAAAATCAAAAAAAATTCATTATAAATGATGTCAACCTTAATTTACACAAAATATTATTTTTAAGCCAATTTAAATATATTACTAATATATAAATATACGACATAACGCGTTTCCCATTATCTGAAAATTTCCAATTGTTTCTTCATATTATTTTTCATTTTCTAATTAATACACATATTTACAATATATCAAAAAAAAATGTTATTTTAATTCAATATTCCCACAACTAATCCAAGAAAACAATAACCACGGAGTATAAGACACAATGAGTCCTAGACATATAATTTATAAAAATTTAGATCTATAAACATAAAAATGTAAAATGGTATCTTATAAAAATGCCTACTTTTCATTTGCATCTAAGGCATTCAAAAACCAAGCCTTTTAAAAAATCCAAGCCTCCTCCTCTACAAAAGCATTATATTCAATGATCATTTTTGTATTAAACTCCACCACAACTCAATTTATCATTCATATTACATAACTGCATTTTAAATAATAATACTTATTCCAAAAATATTATTTTAAATTCAAAATTTTTTTTCCTTTCATACAAAATTTATTTTTTTTTTAAATTTTTCCTTTCATTTGTAGCATTAATTTAAAATTAAATAAAAATAAAAAAATATAAATATAGATTACTCAAATTCTCAGTTTACATTTTTCATTCTCTCCAGTCCTCAAAACTCTCTCAAACAGAAAAATTTCTGGTGCTTAACTGGAATATTGGAAGCTTGTGTAATCAAAATTCCCAAGCCATATATAAATAAATCCTATCTGATAATTCCCACCATCCATCCCCATCTCTATCCTGTACCATTGTTATTGTCACTATACTATTTTTGGCTAATATATATTTAAGTTTTATTTGTATGTCTCTTTTTTTAAATGAGTTTTGTTGTTCATCTATCAGAAATTTGTGTAATTATGTTTAATTGGTATTAAATGTATTTTGTTTTTATTTTTATATGTAATTATAATTTTCTAGTTTATATGGGTATAGTTTGGAAGTATGTTTTTATTTATTTTATTATTTTATTTGTTTAATGTGTTTATATAGAAATGCAATGTGATTTAAGTGATGGCAATTTTGAAGGTGTATTTAGCGAATCAAAATATGAAATTCATGTGGACGCTGTTGTGAGAACTGAGGCTTGTTGGAAGGGGGGTTATGATGTGGACATTGAAGGGGTAAAGAGCAGTACAACACTCGATTTGAGGCAGCGTTATGAACATTTTAATGCTAATCATAGTCTTACCAACCAGGTTAGTCCAATAGAATTAAATTTGGACTTGGAGGTTGAGGCGTTTGGGCGCAACAGGAATTGTAATTTAAAACAGGTTGGTAACCATGAGATTAACAATACTCTCATGGATTTGTCGTTTTATTTTGACAATGTTCAGGACATTTTGCAGGACAACAACAAGGAATCCAAAGTAAATGGTATTGAACAATTTTCAAATGGAATTGGTGTGGGTGTAACTAATAATGAAAGGAATTGTGAAGCAGCTATGTTGAATAGTATTGGCAATGAAAGTGAAGGAATGTTAGAGCTGTTGTTAGAATGTTTAGATAAGCAATTTTACCCCGTTTTTGAAGGACCAGAGATAGTGACTAATAGAAAGAGGACTTTAAAATTTATAATTATTCCAAAATGGACATCAACAGGAAGCATGCTGATTTTTTAGCAAAAGGTTTCACATTTGTTCCATGTAGAAATGGGAATTTGGTTGAGTCCCTTATTGATTTAAAAAAATATATAAGAAAAATAAACTTGAAAATATGGTTTGGTCATGATGCTAATATAGGGGGTAAGTGTAATAACAAATGTAAGAAACCTAGTATATTTTATCCACCTTTAAATAAAATTGTGGAACTTTTTAAGAAGATTTGTGAAAAAGAAATTAGGAAAAGGTATAGGTACAATAGAAAGGTTGACTATTCAAATTTGACTAAGGAGGAAAAACAATTTATGTTTGAACTAGTTAAAGATCCCACCATTAGATTTATGAAACCTGATAAAGGAAGTGGGGTGGTGGTAATGGAGAGAGGTGGTATGAGTAATATCTTAATGGATAATTCATACGAAGAAAGTTCCCTTAACGAAATTAAGGTGGCATATAGATGGTATGAGTAATATCTTAATGGATAATTCATACGAAGAAAGTCCCCTTAAAGAAATTAAGGTGGCATATAGAAGAATTGATTTGGCACTTGATGATATGGTTTTTCAAGGTCAAATAGATGTAGATGAATATCATTATTTAAAAAATGAGTTTCCTAGAGTGCCAAACATTTTTGGCTTTCAAAATACACAAATGGTTGATTAATTAAAAATTTCAGCCGATTGTGGATAGTAAAAGAAATAAAACTTATTTTATTTTTAAATATTTGGACCATCTGATGCAAAAAGCTCTGTCTTTTTTGATTATGTAAATAAAGATTCCTGGCAGTTTATTAATAAGTTAAATGGAATTGGTTTATCAAGTGATTTAATTATGGTTACCATTGATGTGGTAAATTTGTTTTCGGTTATTCCTCAAGACATAGGAATAAGTTGGTTGGAACAGCAGCTTTACAAAACCAAAATGTTTGAACAAGATGAGGTTAACAAAATAACTGCTTTAATGGAGTTAGTGTTAAAGAACAACTACCTTTGGTTTGAAGGGATTTATTATAAACAAGTCAAAGGAATGGCAATGGGAGCCGCTTGTGCCCCCATTTTTGCCAATCTTATTATGTCTTTTTGGGAACAAGAATATTTGTTCAATAGTCAGTATAGTGGTCAAATTGTCCACTATACTAGATTTTTGGACGACTTGTTCCTGATTTGGAAAGGCACAGAGGATAGCCTGAAGGAATTTTTACTATACATTAATGGAACAGTAGAGTTTTTTAAATTCACTTTTGAATATAACAAGGAATGGTTATAAATGGTATATTTAGATGTTGACTTATCAATTGACCATGTCCAAATGAAATTTTTGAGTAAAATACACAGGAAATCAATTTTTTCTAATTCGATTTAGATTATGGGAGCTGCCATCCTGAGTATCAAAAGAAGGGGGTGGTTAAAGGGCAATTGATAAGAGCAGCCAGGGTGGTTAGTTCTGATGCTGATTTTTTAGTCGAGTTGGACTTTATTACCCGGATGTTCAAGCAAAGGGGATATCCTGATCAGCTGTTGGATGATCTTACTAAAGAGATTATATTTAAGCGTAATGAGGGGATTTACAAACCAATTTTGGGTCATGGGTTTGTTAGGAATGCCAATAGTATGAGGCCAAGGGGGGAATTCAATTTGTCTATGGTGTTGACCTATAATGGGATGGCTAATTCCATCATAGAGGTGTTAAATGACCATTGGGAAATTTTGCAATTTGATGCTAATATTGGTTCCAAAATAGGACAAAACCCAAAGTATGTTTTTCGGAGAGACAAGTGTATTAAGAATATTTTAGAGGGTATAAGACCTATTCAGAAGACAAGTAGAAAAGTGGGGAATTTCAAATGTAATGCTTGCTCTTTTTGTCAACATTTATTGGAAACTGAGGACCATTTTAAAATAAATGGGCAAAAATTGTACATTAGGGGCCATTACAGTTGTAATAGTAAGAGTTATATACATGGCTAAATGTCAGGAGTGTCCCATTTTCTACATTGGAAAAACTAGTAGGAAATTAAAGACCAGGATGGGTGAAAATATAGGGGACATGACATGCTAGGTTGACAAGTGCATTGTTCAGACACATAAGTGAACATTCCTCACACCATTTTAAATTTTTGGTCCTGCAGCAATTAAAGGAAGATGAGAAGGGGGGCATTTTGGACATACATTTAGACCTTATGGAATTAAGGTGACAATTCATGAACGCATCCCAATATCCAGGCATAAATGAGACCATTAGCATTGCCAGTGTTCTAAAGCTTGATCAAACTACAGGTTAAGTCTTCATGAGGTTTTAATTTTTAAAAATGTTTAAAAATATTTGGGTTTATAATGTAGTTAGTAGTTGATTAATGATAGAGCTAAGTGCAATATTATGTATGTAATTTTTTAGGATTCCTAAATGTGTTTTTTGAGATTTTGAATGTCATGTTATTTGTTATGATACTGTTTTAAATTTGAATTGTTGTTTAATTGAATGATGGGTGGGGTATTTAAGTTGGCTGGGTGAGACTAATGTTTTGTTGTGAGGAAGTCTCTGTAGTGGAGAGGAAAGCGCTTAACTGTTTTGGAATAAACTGTGGTGTCCTTTGGATTGCTGACATTCTTCTGTTTGGTTATTATGTGGTTTTGCAGTGTCTTAGTTGTGAACTAAGCAGAAATCTCATGGACCCACACGAGTGGAAACTGGAAACAAAGACTTTCAACATGCTGATCAACAAATGGGGGAGCCCAGATATAGACCTGTTTGCCTCCACCCAGAACTAACAGTTGGGCAAATTATGCACAAGGACTCCCCACATACAAGCTTGGAAAGTGGATGCTCTGTCCTTCAGCTGGAAAAATCTGTCAGTTTATGCCTTTCCTCCTCTGCCTCTCCTCTCCAAAGTACTGCTAAAGATCAAACAGGACAAACCAAGGATGATACTGATTGCACCAGACTGGCCATGCCAACAGTGGTACCCCCTCTTGCGCAGTGTGTCACAGCTAGCCCCATGGCACCTGTCTCAGACCCCTACCCTGCTGTCACAGCAGGAGAGCCAGATTCTGCACCCCCAGCTTCAAACCCTGAACCTGGCAGCCTGGCTAATTACCTAATCTCTCCATTACCATCCCTCAGTAAGCAACTGTTGGATGTCATTTTGGAGGCAAGGAGGCCTAGTACTAGAAAATCTTATGCTGAAAAATGGAAAAGATTATATGCCTGGAACCAAACTCAAGGGATGGCCACAGCAGCGCCCAATTTACCTCAGATTCTTCAATATTTAACTGGGATGCTTCACAAGGGCCTTTCCTTTTCCTCCATCAAAATTCACGTCTCAGCCATTTCAGCTCATTACAGCACAGAACCACCCCTCTTTTCTCACCCACTGCTCAGGCAGTTCCTCAGAGGGACCAAAAACATAAGACCACCCAGGAGAGCTCCAACTCAAGCCTGGGACCTTAACTTTGTATTGGAAAAACTCACTCTTCCTCCTTTTGAGCCAGCTGCAACTGCAGAGTTAAAATTCTTTTCTTGGAAAACAGCTTTCCTTTTAGCCATCACTTCAGCAAAATGGGTATCTGAATTACAGGCCCTTATGGCAGTGGAGCCTTTCATCATCTTTCATGCGGACAGGGTGTCCCGCAGGACCCAACCCCTCTTTCATGCCCAAGGTGGTATCTAGTGTGGCTCTTAATCAGTCCATTCATTTGCCAACCTTCTTTTCTAATCCACAGAACAAAGGGGAACGGATACTGCACTCCTTAGATGTGCACAGACAACTTAGATTTTAATTGGACAGGACTAAACCACAAAGGAAATCTGAACAACTGCTGGTGGCATTTGCTGCAGGGGCAGAGGGGAAGGGTGTTTCAAAGCAAACCATTTCTAAATGGATAGGCCATTGCATTCATTTCTGCTATAAGCACCATGGAAAACCTATCCCACAGGGGATTAGACCCCATTCAACCAGGGCTGCATCTACCTCTACAGCCTTTCTCAGAGGTGTCCCTACCAGAGACATCCTAGAAGCTGCTACCTGGAGTTCTGAACATACTTTCACCAAACATTACCATTTGCCAATTTTCTCTAAATCCAGAGCTGGCTTTGCCACAGCAGTCTTGCAGGGCCTTATAGCTGGTCCTAACGCTATCTCAATTCCTCCTCCCATCCTTAGCTTTGGGAATCTACCCAAATGTGATGACTGTAGCAGTGAAATACGAAGAACATAGTACAGTTGTGTACACTTACGATAAATGTAGATGTTCGAGTGTATTCACTGTTGCAGTCCTGGTTACCTTCCCTCCAGCCCCCTGACTTCTTCTGGCTATACCTCTATTCTCCTTTACTATATTTAAAAGCTTTTTGGTGTATTTGCTTTTTTGTTGGAGGTATAACATTTTATATATATATATATATATATATATATATATATATATATATATATATATATATATAGCTTCCCATTTAGGGGGGCACCTGACATCTGGGGCAAGAAAAAACTGATGTAATGGCGTCGGCTGCATGCTTTATACCCCTGACTACCTGACGGCACGGAAGATGAGACAGCAACCGACGCAGGACCCAAGACTTTGATAATCAGGCCGACTAAGGGCTACTGTAAGCAGATAACCCAAATGTGATGACTGCCACAGTGAATACACTCGAGCATCTACATTTATGGTAAGTGTACACAGCTGAACTTTATCTCACTTCACCAGGGTGGACTATCAGTTGACCCTGAAAACTACAGGGTGCAGTAAAAAGTCAATTCCTGAGAGCAAGTAGGCTAAAGACCACTGAAGAGGGATTTGCAGCTGAAATTAGTACCATGACACAGGACTTTTTGGCAAGAGGTTATAGTAGAGATTTATTAACTAAGAATGCAGAATATGTTAAATCTGAAAGTCCTAGTGTGGCTAAATCATATTTACTTAGAGAAGGCAGTAATGCCCAGAAGAATAGCCCGGTGAGAGAAGCTGGATTTAACAAACTAGGATATATGATGAAGTACAACAGACATTCTAGGCATATTCAGTCCATAATTAAAAGAACTTGGACTGTTCTTAGTTCTGATGTTAACGTTGGGAAAATAGTAGGAGAAAAACCTTATTTTATATATAAGAAAGAGAAGAATCCTAAACAACTTCTCTGCTATAAAGATTTTTATAAAAATGAAGTTACATAGATTTAACAAGGGGACAGTCCCCTGTTATAACTACATTTTGCAAGTTCATTAATATGGAAACAGGATTTATACATCCTATAAC
The DNA here is from genome assembly GCF_019279795.1 of Protopterus annectens. Lineage (NCBI taxonomy): Eukaryota > Metazoa > Chordata > Ceratodontiformes > Protopteridae > Protopterus > Protopterus annectens. The sequence goes on from NC_056744.1 coordinate 1,584,984,870, forward strand.
ACAAGTTAATTTTATTTTTAAGGCATTTGGGATGTGTAATAGTGAAAATTTAGTTTATCTGGCTAACTGTGAAAAATATTTGTGTTTTTATATTGGAAAAAACAGCTGTAAATTCAAGGAGAGAATTGCATCCCACTTATCTGATATAAGAAGGGAGGTTGAGACAAATGCACTTAGTAAGCATATTTTACATTGTGGAAATGAGCATACATTTAAATTTAGGATACTGCAGAGAGTATGCAAAAATAAGAGGGGGTGGGGCATTGTAAATGCCACAGAAAGCGCAGAATATAAATGGATAAACATTTTTAGACCTGATGTCTGTCCAGGGCTTAATCAAACTAATACTATTAAACCCATTTTGAAACTAAGACAAGCATATGTTAGTTTGAGTACCATGGTTGTTCTGAGAAGCTCTTTAGGCAGTAATGAAATATTTTGGTATAATGTCAAGTTGACCATTGTTTTTAATGAAATTTTTTTAGTGAACTAGGCTTAGTTAACTATATTAATTATGTAAATTGTATAATTGTATAATGTGTTTATGAGATATGTTATGTGATTGGCTGGTGTTTTATATTTATTCTGTGGTTTTAATGTACTGATTCATTCTTGAAAAAGAGTTTCAGCTCGAAAGCTTGAAGTAATACATCTTGTTTTACATGTATTGTCGTGCTGTGCCTTTTTGTTACTGGATTTAATTTTGTGTTGGTTCACCAGTACGCGGTCTAGCTGTTCTACACCTGCTTCCTGGACTTTCCTTGCTTGCTTTGTTGGTGAGAATAGCACATCCTTGATTTTCATTGTGTTACACTGCTGCAGTCATTACACTTGGGTTATCCTGCCGTCAGGCGGTCCCTCAGTCGGCCTGAGTTCCAAAGTCTTGGTCCGATGTTGGTTGCTGTTGCTTCTTCCCTGACGTCAGTGTGACAGGGGTGTATAAGATGCAGCCGACGCCATTTTCTTCAGTCTTTCTTGCTGTGCGGTGCCCGAAGCAAAAGCAGTTTGCAAGTGCCAGTCGGCCGACTCCTGAGATTTTCATATCCGAATCCAGAATTGGGGAAACTTTTTCTTGCCTCAGGCCGATGTCAGTAAAAGTTAATAACTGTATTTCTTGTGGGAAGCAAATACCTCATAAGGATTTCCATTCTTATTGTATCCCATACCTAGGCCCAGACCACAATGTCACAGGTTGTTGGTTTTGTGCTAGGTTTAACAAGCGCACTATTAAACATCGGTTTGATTTTGCCCGACATTATTTTGGCAGAAAATTCAATTATACCATGCCGTTGGAACTACCGACGACTGGAATTCACAAAAAGCGCAAAGACAAGGACAGGCATCCAAGGCCGAAAACTGACGACGAAGCCTCTTCTAGGCCAGTTGCCGGTTCTCCGGTTTTCAGCGAGGCGCCTTCGCAGCCCCTGATGACCACTTCTTTAGAACCTCAGGCTGCCTCTGACTCCCATGTGGAGATGGCTGGGCCTTCGGATGCACCAGTTTTACAGCCTACCGAGACTAACCCTTCAGAGACATCTGGAGTAGCTGAAACAACCCGTAGCTTCAGAGGGTGTTTTCAGACCTACTCAGTTATCCATTAAGTCTTCAGCTAAGTCTAAAACTCCTTTAAAAACAAAGAAACAAATTCAACATTCACCAGGACAGGCCTCCATGCCTAAGAAACAAATGCTCAAAATGGCCGAAGACCTAATCACCCTTATCAGGGGGTCCCATCCCCCTCCTGATAAAAGGCCTAGACAGGATGCAGACTATGACTCATCCGACCAGGTATCCATCTCTTCTGATTCATCCTCGGACCTAGGATACTCTTTACCCCCTTATGAGGATTCTGATGCTGAGGAATCAATACCTTCAGCCTCTCCGCCAGAGGACTACTCTTTTGGGGAAACCTTACATACCATGAGGGAGCATTTCCATCGGGAGGGCCAGTATTATTCAGAATCCAAGAAAAGGCTCAGAGATTTCCTTTTATTACCTCAACACAGACCCCTTGCTATTCTGCCAGTGTTAGATATTGTGGATGATGTGTATACTGAATCCAGTTTAAATCCTGATTCTTTACCTCCTGCTCCAGTTAAGCCTGATAGATACTACAGAGTCCCTGACTCTCACAAATTTCTCTATAAAAGCCCTGCTGCTGACCCTGAAACTATTTCTCAGGGCCCCAAAGGGGTAAAGGCCTCCTCAGCAAAGAATCCAGTCCCCTCTGACAGAGATTCCAGAGCATTAGACAGATGGGGGAAGAAAGTATATACATCTGCAACTTTAGCTATGAGGGCCTTAAATTGCCAGTTTCACATGCTAAAAATATCAGCAGTATTTGATGTCTCAGTTAAAACAAAATTGCTTCCAAACTCAGAATCTTCTAATTATAAAGAAATGCAGGATTTATTGCATGCAGCTGAACAAGTGGGAAAACATACTTTGCAATGTGGTTTTGATTTCTTGGAGGCCTCCTGTAGAGCTGCAGTTACAGGGTCTGTCATTCGAAGACATGCTTGGTTAAAAGAACAAACGTTACCAGATCATGTTAAAGCAAAATTATTGGATGCACCTTTGCAGCAGGATGTTTTATTTGGAGTTAAGGCAGAAGAGGTATTAAAGAAAATGGAGGATAAGGCAAAATCTATGCAAATGGTGAAGGATTTCTTACAGGTTCAGCCTCCTCAATTTAGCAGAAATTGGCAAATGAAGAATTGGTCCTTTCCAGTTACAAACAGACCTCAAAGGGGCAGATACAGACGTCCAAGAGGCAGAGGTCAACCACAAGGTCCTTACAGGCCTCGACAGTGGGGTACATCAACCCAGAAAGAAGGGGAAGACAGGCCTCAACCTTACAAAAAACAGCCCCAATGACTTCCCATTACAGCTGCCAAACAGTTCTCTCTTGGCAGCTCCCTTGGGAGGAAAACTGGCACTTTTCTGTCACAATTGGCATATGATCACCAAAGACAAATGGGTTCTCAACATTGTATCTCAAGGTTACAGGTTCCACTTTCACACTCTGCCAAGGCTAAAAGGATTGCCAAATCTGCCACCAAATCAATGGGCAGAGGCTCAAAGACAAATTACAGCACTCATGGACATGAGAGCTATTCAAAAGGTACCAACACAGGAGCAAGGACAAGGTTTTTACTCAAGACCCTTTCTGGTTCCCAGAAAGGACAAAGCCTGGAGGCCCATTCTGGATCTTTCTTCTCTAAACACTTACCTGGATGTTCCAAAATTCAAAATGTTGACACTACAGCAGCTTCTTCCCATGCTGGGCAAGAAGGCTTGGCTCGTAACTTTGGACCTCAAGGAGGCATACCTGCATGTCCCTATCAGACAAAACTGCAGAAGATACCTCAGATTCATAGCTGGTTCAATGCACTACCAATTCTCTGCACTGCCCTTTGGCTTATCTACTGTGCCCAGGGTCTTCACAAAGTGCCTGGCACCAGTAATCGCATTTTGCAGACAGAAAGGAATTCAAATTTATCCATACCTGGACAACTGCCTGATTCAAGCAGAGAGCAAGGACATTCTTCTAAAACATCTGGCGTTTGTAAAAAAGTTATTAAGTTGCCTAGGGTACACAGTAAATGAAAATAAATCAAAACTAGTGCCCTCACAAGAGAGAATATTCCTGGGTGCCAGCTTGAATACAACAGCCCAGATGGCTTATCTCACGCCAGACAAGCAAGGACATCTGACTCAATATTTTCAATTGATGGCAACAGAGGCCCAACTCCCTGCAAGAAAAATTCTGCAGGCCTTGGGTTACATGGCATCTTGCATACTACTAATTCCATATGCCAGGCTGCATATAAGGAAACTACAATGGGTACCTAAAGAGTGTCTGGTCTCAACACTGTCAAAGTTTGGAAACAGTAATACCACTAATTCCGTGCCTTCAACAGGAGTTTCGATGGTTGGCTCAAGCTTGTCACCTCAACAAGGGACAGCCTTTCACTCAACCCACAGCCAGGCAAACACTGACAACAGATGCATCGGATTATGCCTGGGGAGCACACATGGCAGGAAAATGTATTCAGGGCAAGTGGCCCGCAGAACAAAGGCATCTTCACATCAATCAAAAAGAGATGCTAGCTGTACAAAATGCCCTTATAGCTTTCAAGGACCTTCTGCATCCAGGACAACTACTACTAAAGACAGACCACACCACAGTTATGTGGTACATAAACAAGCAAGGGGGCACTCATTCTTATCCCCTCTGCAGACAAGCCATGACCTTGTGGAACACAGCTCTAAACTATCAAGTTCATCTACAAGCACAATTCCTGCCAGGAGAGAAAAACACACCGGCAGACTACTTAAGAAGAAACATCATGGATCTGCACGAGTGGAAAATACATCCACAAATATTCAGAATGATAACACAAAAATGGTGGAGCCCGGACATAGATCTGTTTGCATCCCCAATGAACTGCCAGCTACAGAAATTCTGCACAAGGACTTACCACCCACAAGCATGGAAAGTGGATGCCCTCTCATTCAGCTGGAAAAACCTACAAGTATATGCTTTCCCACCACTACCTCTCCTTCCAAAGGTACTCATAAAAGCCAGGAAAGAAAGGCCAAACATGATCCTGATTGCCCCAGACTGGCCACTCCAGCAGTGGTACCCAATCTTAAAGATCTTAGCACAAGGGCCAGCCTGGATTTTGCCTCAAATCCCACATCTTCTGACTCAGCACAACAGTCAAATACTTCACAGCCAGCTAAAGACTTTAAACCTGGCGGCATGGCAGATTCGTTAGTCAAGCAAGCAATGCCTCTCTCCAAAGCTGTTATGGATGTCATTCTGGAGGCCAGAAGGCCTAGCACCAGGAAAGCCTATTCGGATAAATGGAAGAGATTCTGTGCCTGGAACCAGGCTCACAGCCTTGACCCTCTTGTCCCAAATATTCCTCAGATATTACAATATTTAACTGAGATGCTGGACAAAGGCCTCTCCTTCTCATCCATCAAGATTCAAGCCCCTGCCATCTCTGCTCATTACAACATGGACCCACCTATTTTTTCTAATCCTTTGCTGAAACAGTACCTCAGAGGGGCTAAAAACATAAGACCGCCCCGTAGAGCACCAACTCCAACTTGGGACCACAACTACATGTTGGAAAAATTAACTTTACCTCCTTTTGAGCCAGCTAACTCAGCAGATTTAAAATATCTCTCTTGGAAAACTGCTCTGCTCCTGGCAATAACCTCAGCATGAAGAGTTTCAGAATTACAGGCACTAATGGCAGTGGAACCTTTCATCATTTTCCACCAAGACAGGGTGTCTTTAAGAACAAACCCTACTTTTATGCCAAAGGTGGTATCAAGTGTGGCTCTAAACCAAACTATTCACTTGCCAACTTTTTATCCAAACCCACAGAATAAAGGGGAGAGACTTCTGCATTCTTTGGACATACACAGGCAGTTACGCTTCTACTTGGACAAAACTAAAGCTTTCAGGAAAACTGAGCAATTGTTTGTAGCATATGCTGCAGGAGCACAGGGAAAAGCCATTTCAAAACAGACCATTTCTAAATGGATAGGCCACTATTCATTTCTGCTATACACACCATGGGAAAACTGTACCTAACAGCATTAGGTCTCATTCTACAAGGGCAACAGCCACTTCAACTGCCTACCCCAGAGAAGTACCTACCAAGGACATTTTGGAAGCAGAAACTTGGAGTTCTGTACATACCTTTACCAAGCATTACCATCTGCCTCTTTACTCTAAATCCAGAGCTGGCTTTGCCACTGCTGTGCTGCAGGGCCTGATAGCCACCCCTAATGCCTTATAGAACCAGCCACCCTACCTCAGCTTTGGGATTCTACCCAAGTGTAATGACTGCAGCAGTGTAACACGAACATAGTACAGTTTTGTACCTACCATAAATGTAGATGTCCGAGTGTATACACTGCTGCAGTCCAGGTTACCCTCCCTTATTTCCCTCTTACTTGCTGGTACATACCTAACTCTTCTACCCTTTACTACCTATGGGGAGTATTTGCTGGTAACTGAAATTTTTTGATTGCTTTTCATATGTATGTTTTATTAGCAATTTGCATTGCCTACCTCTTTGGGGGCACCTGACATCTGGGGCAAGAAAAACTGAAGAAAATGGCGTTGGCTGCATCTTAAATACCCCGTCGCACTGACGTCAGAGAAGAAGCGACAGCAACCGACGCCGGACCAAGACTTTGGAATGCAGGCCGACTGAGGGACCGCCTGACGGCAGGATAACTCAAGTGTAATGACTGCAGCAGTGTATACACTTGAACATCTACATTTGTGGTAGGTACAAAACTGTACTTTCTGCTTTAAACAACCAGCCTGTGAGAATGATTTATTCTGAGCGTCAAGATGTGTGGATTATCTGTAAAGAAAATGTTAACTGTTGGTGAGAAGCCTCTTTTGCTGCTTTTTCAGTCGGCTACTTCTGAGAATTTGAAGGTGACTGTACCTGCTAATGACTCTGAGAGAAGAATGCTTAGATAGAATGCATGAACTTGAATTGTTGGTTCAGAAATATGAGGCTGCAGTGGCAGAGACTTTCATTCTTAGTTTATTTAGAGATTGGTATTGTGCCAAGAGGGCTGAGAATAACCATGATGCGATTTATGGGAATAAATACCCCACTTTACTAAAAAAATGGGAAGAACTTAATTTACATACCAGTATGGAATATGAGGATTAAGAATGACTTCTTACAGAAATAGAACACAACCTGTGTACTAAGATAGATGCACTTGAGAATGAAATTGTTACTTATACTGAGTTTGAGAGGCTTACACAACAGTATCAAAGTGTGTTAGATACGCTTGCAGAGCAAATTAGTCTCTACTAAGTAGCGAAAGCTGATCAGAGACATATCTGACTTTCAAAATAACAGCGTTTTCTCTTGGCCTAGAGTGGAAACTGTAAGGGCTCATATTTCATCAAATACAAGTGCAAATCAAGCTAATGCTCAATTACAACAATTTAGAAGAGAAGGATCCTCTACTATGTGTAATACAGCACCAATTAGTACACAGGAGGGAGCTGCTGTGCATATAGGGGAAGCTGTTACAGCTTTAGACCCTTTTGCAAGTGAACCTACAGAGCAAGAATTGCTGGCTGATAAAAATCTTACTGGTGAGGTTCATAATAGCAGCAGTTCTACCACTGAGGCAACAAGTAGTTTTTTATGTGAAACAAATCTAAAAATAAATCTACAGCTCCCAAATACAGGTGCAGCAGAGGGAGAGAGACCAAAGCAAGCAAAGAGGAACACCACAAAGGAAAGACTTGGAGGCGAGACCGAAGGTAGGCCCTGTAACAAGAAGCAGAAAGACTTAGCAGGACACACTGTTGTTAACTTATCTGGCTTTGAATTTTCTGAACTGGAACTGAGATTACTAGACAAGGGTTTAACTTTTATTCCGTCTGGTAATGGTGTACTGAATGACAGCATTACAGAGCTAGGAATGTTTGTTAGGAATTTAGATCTGAAAATGTTATTTGGGAATAATAATGCCAGTACTGAGAATTGTTTTTTAATGGAAAATCATCTAGTTTTCACAACCTGAATGCTAATGAAAGAAAAGTGTTAATGGATTTAGTTAAAAGGACTGACATTGTACTGAAACCAGCCGATAAAGGTGGGAAAACAGTTATATTTAATGTACAACAATATCAAGAATTGATGTATGAAATTTTAAATGACAGTGCAACATTCAAAGTTATAAATGCTATTGATCTGAATAGAATGATTTATAGGATTAAAACTAAATTGTATGACTATTTAATGCAGCTACCAATTACTCCTGAACAGTATAATTATTTCTACATAAAACATCCTGTCTGCCCAGTTGTATATGGGCTGCCCAAGCTCCATAAAAACTTGCTTCACCCCCCGATGAGACCCGTAGTCTCAGGATAAAAGTGGGCTACTACAGCAATCTCAAAATATGTAGACCAGCAACTTATACCTCTATTTAAACACAGTATGTCCTTTATAAAGGACACTGGTGAATTTTTAGTCCTTGAGTGTTTTTGGATATGAATATGACAAATGTGCTGTTTGTAACTATTGACATTAAGTCCGTATTTACAGTTATTCCTAACAATATAGGTATTGAGTATGTTAGAGAATTTCTAGTTAAGCACAGCACTTTTAGAGCAAATCAAATTTCACTGCTATGCTCTCTATTGTTGATTGTTCTGCAAAATAATGTTTTCATGTTTGGGGATGATGTGTATCATCAGATTTCAGGAGTAGCTATGGGCACACTTGTAGCAAATAGCTATGCTAACATAGTGTTGTCTAGATGGGAAGAATACACTAGTTTTGATTCTAACAAAAATGAATACTATAATAGTGCTTTGATGCATTATAAACGATTTGTAGAGGACATAGTATTGTTGTGGAGAGGTAGCAAGGAGGCATTGAAGCTATTCGTTGAACATCTACAAAATAGCACCAGCTTCCTTAAATTTGAAATGTCTTGTTCCGTGGAGAAAATTACTTTTTTGGATGTTAAACTGATGAATATTAATGGTAAAATCCATACATCTGTATATAGGAAAGAGGTACAAGCAACTAGATATATACATAATTCAAGTATACACCCCACCCATATTTATAAGGGTGCAGTAAAAAGTCATTTCCTGAGAGCCAGTAGGCTAAACACCACTGAAGAGGGGTTTGCAGCTGAAATTAATACCATGACACAGGACGTTTTGGCAAGAGGTTATAGTAGAGATTTATTAACTAAGAATGCAGAGTATGTTAAACCTGAAAGTCCTAGTGTGGCTAAACCATATTTACTTAGAGAAAGCAATAATCCCTAGAAGAATAGCCTGGTGAGAGAAGCTGGGTTTAACAAATGAGGATATATGATGTACAACAGACATTCTAGGCAGACTCAGTCCATAATTAAAAGAACTTGGACTGTTCTTAGTTCTGATGTTAACGTTGGGAAAATAGTAGGAGAAAAACCTTATTTTATATATAAGAAAGAGAAGAATCCTAAACAACTTCTCTGCTATAAAGATTTTTATAAAAATGAAGTTACATAGATTTAACAAGGGGACAGTCCCCTGTTATAACTGTACCTTTTACAAGTTCATTAATACGGAAATAGGATTTATACATCCTATAACACAAGTTCATTTTATTTTTAAGGCATTTGGGATGTGTAATAGTGAAAATGTAGTTTATTTGGCTAACTGTGAAAAACTGTAAATTCAAGGAGAGAATTGCATCCCACTTATCTGATATAAAAAGCGGAGTTGAGACAAATGTAAGCATATTTTACATTGTGGAAATGAGCATACATTTAAATTTAGGATACTGCAGAGAGTATGCAAAAATAAGAGGGGGGGCATTGTGAATGCCACAGAAAGAGCAGAATATAAATGGATAAACTGTAAAACTAATAGTATTAAACCCATTTTGAAACTAAGACAAGCATATGTTAGAGTACCATGGTTGTTCTGTGAAGCACTTTAGGCAGTAATGAAATATTTTGGTATATTGTTAAGTTGACTATTGTTTTTAATGAAATTTTTTTAGTGAACTAGGCTTAGTCAACTATATTAATTATATTAATTATGTACATTGTATAATTATAATGTGTTTATAATGTGTTTATGAGATATGTTATATGACTGGCTGGTGTTTTATATTTATTCTGTGGTTTGAATGTACTTATTCATTCTTGAAAAAGAGTTTCAACTTGAAAGCTTGAAGTAATAAACCTGGTTTTACATGGATGGTCGTGCTGTGCCTTTTTGTTACTAGACAGCACTGTCTGAGCAGACTTTTCCATGATTTTACAGTTTTTATTTGCAGCTACTGTTCACATATAAATGTTTTGTTCTTGATGGCATTTTCTTGATTTTATTCTCCTTGTGTAGAAGAAGATCGCGATTATCGCATGTATTTGCATCACCGTGGTCATCCTTGCAGTGCTCATAGCAATCTTCGTTAGATGAGGTCAGCCTAGCCTCATGGGGCTTCCCTGCTTATTTGTTTTTACCTCACCAGTAAGTGCATTCCTTTCTCATTTAAACCCACTGAATTTGTTTATCTGAATATATACATAGAAACTGGCAGGACTAAGTTCAAACAATGGTAAAATCAGATCTGTTCTTTGTGAAATTTGACAAGTCTTTCAGTGTTTTTTTTTTTTGTCCCAAGATGCTGTACTGCATCATTATTTTTAAATGTAAAACTAAACTAGACATTGCAAAAAACTGAGAAACTTTTATTTGACTGGGGATTTGTGTGTTACAAGAGAGTCTTGCTTAGCAGTTAACTTAAGAGTGATGCCACTGTAGTTAAATATCAAGTTAATACCCCTATTTCTCAGTACCTATCACTTAATAGCCTTGAAAATGCTTGGCTGCCATAACCCCATGCTGATATTTTGTACTTCATGTGTAGATCAAGTTTATTTTTGAAAGAGGTGAATGACTTGCTTATCCTGATGGTATGGGGAAGCTTACTGCATATTATTGGAATGTGCTGTGTAATGTGTCTGTCACTTTTTGTATTATTATTATAGTTATTGTTGTTATTACTGATATTTTTAGTATTGGGATGATGAAGTTCTGTGGTGTCAGTTGAACTGTGCATGTAGAACCACAATTTAATCACCTTTCTGTTGTTTATTTGCTTCATTTTGAAGTTCTAAGAGGAAATATTGCCTTTTTTTCACTTTTTACCTCATTTATATGGTATACTACTAATTTAATACTGCTATACCTGTTTTTCTCATTAAATTATGATATTACTGCAGGTTACTTTATTTGCATTTTCTGTGGAGAATTTTCACTTCTGACTGCTGCTTTCAAAGGCTTCTATTTAATTAAAGTGTATATATTTTAATTTTGACTATTGGAATAATTAAATTTTACTTGATATTGTGCGTGCTGTTGTCTACTACACTGCAAGTAGTAAGCATCTGGGGGGGGGGGTGTAGTTGGCCATGTCTACAAATGTAGTCTTTAAAATTCTAATTTATCTAGGCTTTGTGTGGAAGTTTATTTTACAATGTGCTCCATCTTTTCCTGCTGAATGAGATTGTTTCTAGTGTGACTTGGTTTTCAGAACATGCTTTGAGAAGTGTCTTGGGAAGGTTCAGACACAGTTTCTAGAAATGCACCACTTTTGTTGTATCAAAAAGCAAGGACATTGGCAAGCATATGCTATATGCAGTATACCATATATAATAAGGAAGGAGGCAGCAAAATCCCCCCCCCCCAAAAAAAAAACTTTTTTATGCATTCTTTAATCTGTAAGGCAACATGAGTCACAGGAATGCTGTTTGTTTTTAAGTCAAGAGCTGTATTCTAAATTCAACTGTCGTACCTTGGAGACATCTGAACTTTAATTAGCAGCAGTTACATTAAAAGCTGTATTAAACTGCTTCCAATAAAAGTTTAAGTACTTCCTCACATCTCTTTTGTTCTAAGTTTTGGTGGATAGTTGTCTCATATATATATATATATATATATATATATATATATATATATATATATATATATATATATATATGTGTATATATATATATATATATATGTATATATATATGCGCATACACACACACTAAATCAGTGTCATGTGATGCCAGTCCCTTAATCAGTCACCCTCCTACATTACACTGACTATGAAAGTCTTTTCATTTTGGTGGAGGGGGGTTGCCAAAACTGGTGCAAGTGTGGGACAAACAGAAAAATTGCCTGGGTGCAAGATATCAGGGAATCGGATGAGATTGTCAATGCTGAAGAGAAATATTGTCATTTCAATCAGTACTGCAAATCAGCTCTGATGTCGGTATGCATTCATTCAAGCCATTTAAACACGTATTTAAATTACTTGAATGAGCGTTTTTTTTTTCCCAATAATTTTTATTTTTATTTTTACATTAATAAATGTCACAAATAAAAACCATCTTACAACATGACCGTGTTTAAAACCCTCCCAAGAGATATTTATCGTATCTAGCCATTTAAAAGCTATATACAGTTTCATTAGTAGGAAAATTGTTAAAAGTGTATTTGCTTGTTTTCTTGGGATGTTGGGTGGGAGAATGTGTAACAGAGTGAATTCCCAAGTTAATGTTGATGTTTGATAACCCGTTTTTTGTAATTGTACCTTGAGAGAGCTCCAGAGTTTATAGACACATTTACAGCTCCAAAATACATGGATTAAGTCAGCTATCTGGTCCTTACAGTGTGGGCAGAAAGGTGATTTTGATGTGTTAAATTTGTGTAGGATTGCAGGTGTAAAATAAGCATTATTATTGATCATGAGCTGAGTGTATGCTAACTTTTGAGGGGTAGAATCTTCAGTGTTAGATTGATTGCCTGGCTTATTTGCTGATCATCTATGGATGGTTTAATTTTTCTCCAGTAGTTAGAGAAGAGGAGGTCCTTCTGGTATTTGATTTCATTTATCATTTTATATGAATTGGTAATAGTTTTCTTTGTTGTGATAATAGTTTTCCAAAGCCTGCTACAAGTTTCTATGCCACTATTGGTCATAGTAATATTTTGGAGATAACTGGAACACAGTTCTTTGATTTGTCTTAGGATTATTATGTGTGATTTAGGGAGGTTTAAGTTGGTCCTCATTTCTTGTATTGAACAGTTAAGGTAGGGATAGATATCTTGGATTGTTTTATTTTTTAGTCTGGGAAAAGGGACTAAGTCCAGCATCTTATTGTTTATTTTTAAATTTGGGTTTTATGGTTGCAGTATTGTCATGGCATGTCTAAGGTTCAAGAATTGAAAGAGTTTTGTTGATAGACTGTTTAAGGGCTCTATAATGTTATAAGTTTGTATTTCTTTCTGCTTCAGGAATGGAAGTGCTTTGGGATTGAAACCTAGAGCTTTAATATATCTATAATATATTGTCACCCAGATAGGAGACCAATTTTCCATTGGTTATGTTCAGCTATTCTCAATATTCTGTTAGTGTTAATGATCGAGTAGTACATTTTAAAATCTGGTAGATTTAGTCCTCCTTTGCTTTTGGGGAGTGTTAATTTTGGATAGGAGATTCTGGTTTTTTTGGGTTCCCATATAAATTTTGCTAGGAAGGTATGAATTTGTTTGAAGAATTTATTATGTATTGTTGTCTGTGACGTCATGAATATATACATTAATCTAGGTAAAATGTTCATTTTGATTATTGATACATTGGCCAAGAATGGTAGTTTTAGGTTGTTCCATCCTTTGCAGTCTTACATTATATTTTGCCATTTAAGGTTTACATTGTGTTGGTAGAAGTCTTTGTTACTCTGGAAAAAGGTGATTCCCAGGTATTTAGTTTCTTTAATTTTTATTGTGTTTAACAATGGTATTAGTGAGATGAGTTTGGGTGTTTTTAGGGGGAAAATATTAGTTTTATTAAGGTTTAGTTTGTAGTTAGACATAGTGAAATGTTCAATTGCAGCTATTATTTTGTTTATATCTGAATTTGGTGTAGTGCAGTATATGTTCAGATCATCTGCAAATGCAGTGAGGTATATTTTGAAGTTGTGTACTGATGGAGGATTGTGATATGTATTTTGTTTAATGTATAGAAAGAGTGGTTCTAGGTATAGGTTAAACAGGAAGGGTGATAGTGGGCATCCTTGTCTTATTCCATTTTTTATTAGGATCCTATTTGACCAAGTTTTATTTATATACAGAGATGTGTATGGGTTGCTATAGAGAGTTTGGATGATCTGAATGAAGTTACTGGGTATATTAAAGTAGGGTAGTGTTTTGAGTAAGAATTCTAGATTAACCCTATCAAATGCCTTGTGGGCATCCACTACCATTGTGTAGATGTTGATATTGTATCGGTTAGCGTAGGATATTAGTGAATCTAATGTTAATGTATTGTCACTAGTCTGTCTATGTGGTGTAAAACCGGACTGTTCTTTTTCTATCAGATTTTTCATTCTGTTTGCAAGTATAGAGGTAAATATTTTAGTATCTATATTTAAGAGGGAAATGGGTCTGTAGCTGTCTGGGTTTTTGGGGTCTGTGTGTTCTTTTAATATAAATATAGTTTGAGGCATTAAAGTGGATATCATTTATTTTATAGTTTATTATGTAATTCAGTGTATAGTATAGTAGTTTGGCTATCAAGGGGAAAATGCTATGCACTTTTAAGTGTTTGATTGTTGTAATAATTTGACTGATGGATATCGGCTCAGTTTTTTTTGTTGGTCTAAATTGAGTTTAGGGAATTTCAGTTTTTGAAGAAAAAGAGTTCTATCTTCCTTTGAGGTTTGTAGTATTTGTGCTCCATATATTTGAGAGTATATTTGTTCAAATGTTTTAATAATGTCTTCATTTTTTTGTGTAGTTTTTGTCTCTGTAGTTTTTCTGATATATTGGAGGCATTTATGTGTTGGCAGATAATTCTGGCCAGAGCTCTAGATGGTATTTGAGCTTCTTCAACATTCTGGCTTCATAGAAGATAGGTTCCTGGTTTCTAACATATATAGATCCCTTTGCAGTTTTAAAAGTTCTGCTTCTGTTTGGTTCTTAGGGTTATTTATTAGTTCTTTTCAAGATGCTCTATTTTCCCTTTCAGTATATGCTCCTCTTTCAGTTGTATTTTTTATAGTATGCTGCTTTTTTGATAAACAATCCTCTGATTTGTGCTTTGGTTGCAGCCCATTCTATGTCAGTTGGTACTTGGGAGTTAGTGATATTTGTAAGAGCTATTTTTAGTATTGCTTCTGTTTCTTTTATTACATCCATTTTGGAAAGTAAATTAGGGTTTAATGACCAATTATGACCCCTATTCTCTAAATATATCTTTGTCCCAGTTAATGTTCCGTGTGATTTTGGAGTGATTTGAAAAGAACCTGGTATGTATAGTTATTGTTGGGTCCATGTTAATGAATATGTCCGAGATTAAGAAGAAGTCTATCCTTGACCACATTTTGTATAGAATGTGAATTTCCCTGTTTTATCTGTACTGTTCCCATGTTTAAAAGGGTCATATAGTTTGAAATCTTGTTTGAGTTCTTTAAGGGCTAATGTGGCTTATTATGTGATTTGGTCAGATTAGATTTATCCTTTTCTGGGTTTTGATATGTATTCCAGTCACCTCCAATCACTAGGTAGTGATCTTTAAATTGGTTTAAGGTTGGGTATAATGACATAAAAAGTGTTGTTGGTTATTACAGGGACCATTATAGGTTTTGACTATTAAATGTTACAGAGCACCATCTTCCCTCCTTGTCAGCTTTGGTTTTAGTATAAGTATTTTTCCTTAAATATTTTTAATTATTATGGCAGCCCCAGCACTGTTTGTTTTCCCTCTGATTTGACTTATCCATTTCTTTCTGCTAATTTCTGCCCATTGATCTGCAGTCATTGTATTAGTATGAGGTTTCTATTTCCCACATTTATTTATTAGGTGTATTCCTTAGATATGCCATGTATATTAGCAGGAATGATCAATAATCTTGGAATGTGTTTTCTTTTTAGATATAGATTTACTCCATAGTATCCCCTGTGTTACTATAAACAATGTGGACAAAGCTGAAGAAACTAGTTCCCTCAACAAACACTGCTACTTAATATCCCTAGCCTCTTCCAGCATATTATTTATACAGTGATGGTATTGCATTTAAGGTACAGCATGTATTGTTTTGTCTTGTGACTAATTCTTTCTAATAGTATTTTTAAAACAGCATATTAATATACATTCCTCAGTAAATTATAGCAATATGTGTACCATAGTAATATTGTTAAACAATCAGTCTTGTCATTTTACATTTTTCTCTCATTTGACTTCTTTTTCCTCCCTTTACTTATTCAGGTCTTTGGTGCCTATAGTGATGTTTTTCCACATCAATCTGTGTGGGTTATAAAATATATACTTGGCACCTAAGTAGGAAGTATAGAGAGACAAAAAAAAAAAAAAAAAAAAAAAGCCAAGCATTCCTTCTGCTATAAGTGACATATATAGGCTATATTTATATATTATTGTTAGATTATGGGTTATTTTACTAATTTCCTGAGATTACTTCTCTCCAGGATCTTTTAACACATTTCTAGTATTTACATAAAACATTTAACAATTTTTTCCTTTTTTTCCCAATATTAATCTATGAGCTAGCATAATTCTGATAGTTTATTTCTTGCCTATTATTTTTCATTCACCTACACAGTACTGGGTGCACTGTTTTAGTGAATGGTTCAGTTCAACAGTACCTTATTTCTTCAAGGTTTTGCTTGCAGGGTGGTTGACATCTATGGTGCAGCTTTCTTCTTTTAGCTGGTGCAGATCAATTTTCATTTTCAGGCAGTAAAATCCTTTGGAGCTTGCTGAAATCCATTTTGTCTGACTGTTCTTAATGAAGCCATCAAAAGCCTAGGGGGACTCAATTTGCAAGCCAATATCCGAGATGGGAACTTCCTTCCTATATTCACAGCAGTTCATTTTGGTTCCCACCAGGCTGTACTTCCCTTTCCTGTGTTCCTCATGGCTCACATCAGTGACCCAAGGGCCTAGACAGCAAGGGAAGACAGCTAGAGTGCTCATGAATGCTTTTCATCCAAGGAACCTTTATCTTTTTGTGGATTTATTTCACTTCTGAAGGTGGAATTTGCTTGAAAACAGCCAGGAATGTCTCTTTTGCCTCTTTGGGGTTAGCAACCATGTATTTAACCTCTTTGATGTAAAAGATTAACTGATTTGGATATTTCATCTGGAATTTGATTTTTTTTTCTATTAGGAACCTGCAGTATGGAGATAGTAGTTGTCTTGCTTGTCTTATTTGTATTGGGAGGTCTTGAGCAAAGGAGATTTTATTATTATTCCAGGTGAGTGTGCTTTTTTCTTTGCTGCCAGTATGATTTTATTTACATCTTGGTAGTTTAATATTTTAATATAGACAGGTCTTGGTTTCAGTGGTGTTTGCATTTCTCTCTATTGTTATTTGCTGCATTTCTTCAGATTCCTCTAGGAGATTGTTGGTATTAGATTGTTATGAAGTACAGTTTCAGGTATTCCTCTGATGATGATGATATTGTTCCTTCGAGATCTTGCTTCCAGGTCTGTTAATTTTGCTTGTAAGTTTTGTATTTCTTTGTCATGGGCATCAGTTTTTTGAGAAATAGAGTCTATTTTTATTTCATTTTCTATTATTTTGGACTCAGATTTTTCCATGCTGGATATTATTTGGCTGAATGAGTCACCAAAGGTTTGAAATTGTAATGATAAGTCCTTTAATGCTTGCTGGATAGGTAATAAGGCAGATTTTATGTCTTCCAGATTAGCTGGCTGGTCTGTCTTGGATTTATTTGTATTTTTAGAGTTGTCAGTTTGTTTAGTTGTCTTTTGTCTTTTTGAAGTTGTGTCTTTCTCAGGTGAGGCTAGTACTGAGAATTTGGTCTTAGTTGTTTCCATATTATTCTCCTCTTTTGACATCTTGCTGTATAGTGTTTTACCAATCTTGCAGTCAGATGCAGGGCCTTAGTAGCACATTGCTTAAGCTGTTATTCAGAAATCTTAGTTAATCCTGCTGTTTCTGAGCTGAATCTGTCACTTTGTCTTCCTCTTTTGTTTGCTGGATGATATTAGCAGTAAATATCTACAGTTATTTATGTATTATTAATTCTGCGTTGCCTTCTGGGTTTGTTTTAATCCAGGGTATATCGAGACCTAGGTGATAGCAGTGCTCACAGAACAGTGGCCATTTTGAACTCTGAATGAGCGTTTTTGCTCCTGAGCTTATGGCTGAGGGGGTCACCAGTCTGTGAGAATACCTAATTAAACTTGTTATAGTCCTGCTCCTTGAGAAGCAGCAAACAGTGTAGCAATGTTGGGGAACTGCAGATCTCAACATTAGATAAGAAATTTTACTTGCCAGGAGGAGAGGATGTCATTTTTTTATTGGTGGCAGCAATTTGGCAGACTAAAATTATTTTAAATGCAGGTTTCAAGTTCTTGGTCAAGTCTTTTACTTTGTATATATTAGCCTGCTTGTTGTGGATATACAGTTCCCTTGAACATCAATAGTTGCTAACTTTGATTTCTCATTCTTGGATTCTGTCAGTCATATCACCATTGGATTCTTTCACTTGCTGTGATAGCTGTTTTAGTCTGTGGCTGTCTTTCTTCTTTCTGTGCATTTCATCCTTCAGGAAGCCAGCAGGACAATCAATACTACTTATCCTGCAGAGCAACACTACTGATTGCAGGATGAAAGCTTGATGCCTACTGATTCTATCAAGGTTCAGGAGAGTGTCAGTTAATATAAAAATATACTGTGAGCACCCATTAATACTGTCTAGTGCAGTAAGATTACTGACATGTAATCTTGATGAAAAAATGGATATCACTACTGACATAGATATCACTGACTTGTCTGGTTTGGTTTCTGGCTGCGATTCTTTCTGTGTGGAACTAACTTAGTTTTTTTTGTTGTGGGGCAAAGGTTTCCTTTCCCATCCTGAAGACATGCTAGTAGTTTGTGCAGTATGTGTGTGTCTTTGCATGTATATGCACTTTGTGATGGACTGTCTCCCCTGCACCCCTAAATAAATAAAACCGGTATCAGTAAAATGAGTCAATGTGAGTGAAGGTTTCTTTCTAGTTAGACTAGAGGGTGTGGGGTTTGTGAAAGTCTTAGGCCATAATTTGGTGAACCATAACTAGAACGCTAAACACTTCAGCTAGTAACATAGCTAGGTGGGGCGAAGGAGGCAGCTGTGCTGGGTACAGTATGTCAGGCAATCACGATCAGGTTTCTGATCATTAATGCAGTATTGCCATTCATTTCTGTACTGCATTTCTGAGTACTGATACAGAAATGAATGCCAGTGCTGCTTTCTTGAAGTACTTAAGTGCTCCAACACTTTGTGTGTGGTAAAAAGTAGTAGCAATCCCCTTGCTACAAATGTAACACACAGCTTGCTGCAATTTAAA
Organism: Protopterus annectens; assembly: GCF_019279795.1. Taxonomy (NCBI): domain Eukaryota; kingdom Metazoa; phylum Chordata; order Ceratodontiformes; family Protopteridae; genus Protopterus; species Protopterus annectens. The sequence continues at coordinate 1,585,003,823 of NC_056744.1, forward strand.
AAACAGAAGTCCTTTTTCCTGAAATGAGAAGTGGGTCAAAGAACAGATGCAGGACTTGGCTGATTCCTGAGTTTTAGGAGGGCCGGCCAGTTCGTGGACTTGTTTTTCACTACTCAGCTTAGACTTGAGGGATATCAGATCAGGGAACTGCACCAGGCACTAGATGACCCAGATACATCTCTGACCTCAGCCACGTAATCAAATATTAAATATTTTTACAGTGTTGTGCCAGAAGGAACTTTAGTGTGAAGGTTTGTGACCCAACACATATTTGGCATACTGGGTAGAAGGCATGGATTACAACCTAGTCATGACCACCAACTGATGTCCCTGTAGGCTTGAGTAGGTGGCACAGAGAATTGTTAAGACTGTAGTTGAAGTTTTTGTGTTACGGAGTCCGCCTGTATCCTGTGTCTACCCTATAATGAAAGAGAACCCTAGCAATTCTGGGAGATGCAAGGAAACAGAGTCTTGTGACCATTTATGCCTTGCCAGTATCCATCCTGAGACTGCACCTCTTTTCAAGAAGTGCTAGGCCAGTCAAGCCAAGGGTTGAATTTATGAATTGCCCATCAAATCATTCAGTTTCTGTTTGAAGGAAGATAATATATAAAAACTACTTGATTTGCTGTTGGAGTTTGTTCCAGAGGTGGAGAAGTTGCTGAGTAATGAGCTTATCCTGACACTGTGTTTTATTTATTTTATGATGAAAAATTAGATCCCTGGTTCTGCTGTTTGTCGGATTATTTGATGTTTGGAGATGCAAGAGATCTAGGGCCACTAGATCCGTAATGGCATGGAAGGCAATGACTAAATCTTGCCTCCGAAGTCTAGAGATACTGAATAAAGAGAAAGTGCTTCAAGTCTTTTCTGGTAGTTTAGGACTTTTACACAAGTGATATTCTTAGTTAAGAACCTATAGTGTACTTCTGCATCATAAAGGGTCATTGTATTCAGTAATTTATTATTTATTTATTTTTGATAACTGGGTAGTGTCCAACTGGGCCAGAAGCCTGTTTTCAGCGGAGACCCAGGGAGAAAAGCTCCAAGGAAGATTACATAATTATACATTTGTATATATGACAATTACAATAGTAGTTCAAATGCAAGTTCCTTGACATTGTATTTAAAAGCATATAACAATGGTAGAACAATAAGCATATACTATTCATACAGACAAAAAAAATATATATATATATATATATATATATATATATATCATTTTTTTTCCAGACGAAAAATATCACAAACTGAAGCTAAGAAGGCTCAGTTGCCAAGAACTATTGACAATGGGTGGTGGAGAGAAGTAAGTTAGACAGTAAGGGGTTAAATTAGTTAGTCTGGCGGAGAACATGAGCAAAGCGTATGTTTGGTGAAATATTCCTTTAGGGACTGTTAAATGAATGTGCATCATTGATGGACAGAATATGCTGAGGTAGAGAATTCCAGTGTTTGGCAATGATATGTGAGTATAAGGAGACGCCGTGAGAGTTGTGGGTTTTGTTAACCTTCAACGATACTTTATCAGCAGGCCTAAGAGATTTTAGGTTAGTGTAGGGTTGGACAAAGTCAGAGAGAGCTGGGCAGTTTTCAGGTTTGTATAAGACTGTATGGGCAGTTAGTAGCCGAGTCAGAGTAAGCAGGCGAGGGATCTTTAACTAGTTCAGCTGGAGAACGGCAGTGCAATCGTGAGATCTTTGAGACTGATTAATAGAAAATGTGGCTATTTTGTTATAGCAAGATTCAAGGCTATTCAGTTCAGATTTGCGAAGATTGGTAAATATTTGTGAACAGTAAAGGAGGGGAAGATAAGGGATGGGTTCTGGCTGTTGATATGATTTAGCCCTAAAGAGAGAACCCAGTTTGACATGAACCTTTTTAATTATTAGTGCAAGGTATTTGTTAAACTTAATTCCAATATCAATTATGACATCAAGAAGTTTTGTATGTTCAATGGATTCTGTTTTTGTGCCATTGGAGAAGTAAATAGAGATAGGTGGTTGGTTGTTTAAGGTATTATAGAAGACCATAAGCTTGGTTTTATTGGGGCTAAGTATAATTTGATGGGGTGTTATGTAGTTTTTAATATTGTGGAGGGCTGTCCAAGTTTTTTCTTAGAGTTCCTTGACAGAGGGTGCAGAGCAGATTAAGGAAACATTGTCAGCATAGTGCATGACTGAGGCTGGATTTGCTGAGGAGTTTAGGTCATTGGTAAAAATTGTGGGACTCCTACACATATAGGGAGCTGGGGGAGAGTTTGTCCCATAAAGTGACTTGTTTTCTATCTGACAGGTAGCTATGGAACCAGCTTAAGGCTTCAGAGCTGCAATGGTAGAAAGCCAGTTTATTGAGAAGTATTTGATGAGATACAGTGTCAAATGCTTTTGACATATCTAGGAAGGTAGCAGAGACTAGTTTTTTTGTTTTTGACTTAATTTACGGTAATAGTAAAGCTAATAAGAGCTGTACTTGTGCTATGCCTAGGTCGAGAGACATGTGTATTAGATAATAGATTATTTGACAAAAGGTGGTCTAAGATCTGTTTGTGTATACATTTTTCTAAGATTTTGGCAAGTGGTGGCAAAATGGATATGGGTCTGTCGTTGGATACATCAGTAGATGGTCTGCATTTATGTAAGGGTATGACATGAGATATTTTCCAGGAGTGGGTATGTACTGTTCAGAGAGAGAGAATGGTTAATGAGAATAGATATAGGGTAAGCGATGGAATAGCTGCTAGTTGTAGAATGTCACTAAGTTGCTGGTCTGCAGCTACTGTGCAAGGTTTTAGTTTAGAAAGGAGATTTTTAACATAACTTGTTTGGATAGGTTTGTGGTAGAGGAGGGTAGGATTGTTTTTGGAGGTTTGAGGTATGGACAGAGGCATATTAGGGGTTCTTTTTAGTAGAGAGGTTATTGAGTTAATAAAATGGTAGTTGAATGCTATGCAATCATTTAGGATGGTCAGAGTTGGGACTGGGGTGGTGTTTTTTTTTCTGGGTTGAGAAGGAGGTAGATTGCGTACCAGAATCTTTTGGGGTTTTTCTGGTATTTTAGCTGACTTGTTTGGAAGTAGTTTTTTGTCTTATTTAATTAGTTTTTTGGTTTGTTTTCAAAGGTTTTGGTAGGTAATGTGGTTTTGTTTACTTCTATTATTCTGATAGAGATATCGGGCTGCGTCCCTTTGTTTTAGTGGAAGAATTGTGTTTTTTGACAACTAGGGAAGCTGTTTGGATTTGGTATGACTTTTTCTAATTGGGGCTAGATCATTAAGTATTTGTAATTGGCCTAATAATGCTCAATGTAAGAGGGTAATGACCTCTTTAGATAAGGATGATATCACTTTGGTAATTAGCTGCACTATGTAGAAGGACATTCTGACTACTGGAGTTGCAAGGTGATCAAATTGTATTTTGTAGCATTTAATTGGGGCCCAGTTTTAGATTAACAGTTATTTACAGGTGTACATTCTTGCTTGAAGGGCTTTGGTGTCAGAGTGGAGCTTAACAAATACATTTGTCTGAAGTCTTGGTTATCAAAAGGTCTTCTTTCATGATCTAAAGATCTGAAAAATAAATTCTGAACAAAAGAGGTCCCGGCACTGACCCCTGTGGGACACCACTGGTCATGTTCATATGCTCTGTTACGCGATCTGCTATTTGCACTGTGTTGGTTCTTTCAGCCAATTTGTTTTCCATCTCAGTACATAGGGATCTCTTTGTAATGCATAAAACTTACTAACTACTAGCATGGAGGATGGTGTGTCAGACACCTTGACCAAGTCAAGGTGCACTGTGTGGACAGCATTTCCACTCTCAGCAGCCACTGTAACACATCTGAAGAAGTTAACCGGATTCATTAGATAGTATCTACCCTTAGCAAAGCAAACAGCTCTGGGTCTAGCCTGATGAGACCTTAATTTCATAGTTTATCAGGTTAATTTCCATGGTTTTGCAAATAAGACTTGTCTGGCTGATGGGACTATAATTCATGGGATCAGCCAGTGTGGGCGCCCTTTTGGATTGGCATCACCACCACTGTGCACCAGACCTCAAGAACAAAGTCAGTGGCTAAACTCGGGTTATATAGTTTGAGTTGTTTTGACAGAGCTTGTTTGGTTCTGTTTATAAAATAGCAAGGTATATTGTCAGGTCTCATTGACAAAGTATGTCTAGTCTTGAAGAGCATCTTCGATACATGTTCTTTAGTGAAGAAAGGGGACTCTGACAGATTCAAAGATAAGTGAGTGGTCTTTGGATAGTCATCTCTGGGGTAATGTTCACACTGTATTTGCTAGTATATTGGCAATGTCTACAGGATCAGAGTAGGTGGGACCATTATCATTTCTTGGTTTCCTAATGTAGCAAAAGAAGGATTTGTAATTGTGCTTAGTTTAATATGCTAACCTAAATTCACGAGCTGCTTTAGTAGAAGTCAATAATATTTTTCATGGTTTAGTCCATTTTCAGACATTATCCTTCATATCAGTGTTCTTATTAACTGTATACTTTAAGGGGGTTCTTTTTATTTTATTGTAGAGTTTATTTATGTTGGTGGTTTGTTTTAACATTCCCCATTATATTTAGATCTGGTTGGGATGCCAGTTCTATTAATTTATCTAAATGGATATAGAATTCCTTTTGTGAAACTACCTGCAGTGGCAACATCTGGGGATAATGCTGCTTTAAGTGAATTTTAAACGTTATCATAGAATTTTATGAGATTACTACATTTGAAATCATTGAATTCTCATATACTGGTTTCAGTGGGTTTAGAGATTTGGAAGGTGAAAGTATTTAGGTTTGTGATCTGACTTACAATGGAAGGAGATACAATGGGGAATAGTACACAAAGAAGTTTTTTTTTAGGACCAGGTCAAGAATACTATGTCCTGTTTATTTTATTTATTTATTTATTTATTTTTGCAACGTGGTACAGGCAGTTTTTGTCTATTAAGTCTAAGAACATTATTATGTCTAAGAACATTTTGGCATTATTCTACATTGGAGGTGTAGGTACTCCACTTTATAGAGGGGGTTGTTAAAATTTCTCAAAATAATGGAGTTCTTGTTACAGTAAGTGTATCAAGCACATTTCAGGGAAGATAATGTGTGCTGTAACAGGCTGTACACTGATAATTGGCCCTGTTTGGTGGGATTTGGAGTTCAATGAGTTATGTTTAATGTCTTTAGGAATCTGTCTAGATATGCCCTCGCATTGGACATAAGAGACAGCACATATCACACTCACTCGCCACCTAAGGGGCTCAAACCTTCCTCCTATGCACATACACATAGTAACATTGATACCAGGCAACACTCGCAGCCTTTACCTATCCATGTAATGGCTGTGTACTGCTAGTATCATACAGAGTCAGCCTTGAACTAAAACTGTAGCAGCTGCTGGATTTACAAGGTAAGTGTTGAACCTGGAGTGTATTGTGTAATAATACAAATCAGTGGCATATCCTTCCATGTTGTTACTTGTTAATTTAAACAAGTAAAAGTTGGGTGATTTGTACAGAAATGACTTTAACATGTAACAGCAGAAACTTATGTGACTGTTTATGTCCTGTATCAAGTAGTAGGCATGAGGCATCAAAGATTCATACAGTCGTGCCTCTCTAAAGTATTGATAGCCACCAAATGTCCTCAGTTTAGCACCATACTTTTGTTCTGGAAAATCATTAGAGAGAGACATTAGAAAGCAATGAGACACATTTCAGTTTCAGACTTCACAACCCTCACAAGATCAGTAACAATACTGATGCAAAAAAAATTATTAATTATATCAACTGTCTAACTTTCTAAGACCAAAATATGTCAAAGGTACAATTAGCAAAACAACACAAAGGCAGATATACTAAGCACTAAGTCAGCTATCCATCCTGAGCATCTGACTCAAATGTTATGTACCCCTTAATCCAAAATTTGAAAACAAGGATATGGCATGGTTATCACTTGCACAGGGTGTTGTGGTGGTGGTGGGGGCAGTTAGCCTATTCCGCTATCCACCCTGAGCATCTGACTCAAATTATGTGTATCCCTGAATCCAAAATTTAGAAAACAAGGATATGGCACGGTTGTCACTTGCACAGGTTGTTGTGTGTGTGTGTGTGTGTGTGTGTGTGTGTGTGTGTGTGTCTTTATGGGTCCTCCAGGTGAAATTGGTGTACGAGTGTCTGGATGAACACAGCCAATGTTTCTGCTGGCTCTGTGTCTTGGTATGTTGGACAGGTGTGAACAGTGCATGCTAGAGGTGGCAGTTTGTCATTGTCATACCCGGCCACGAGAACTGGCTCTGCCAGGAGTTGCACTGGCACTTCCACAGTCAGATGGACTGCTGCTACATGAAAGTGACTATGTCTGCTGGATGAGCGTCCTCAATGAGGACATCCAAGACCATGACCCCATGACCTGCCAAGTCTGGGTGTGGACACCTCAACCATTGATGAAGCAGTGAAAGTAGTGCCACTATGAGAGCATGATCGGGCACAGCCACATTAGCTAAATGCAGATGATGTGGCTGACCTATGCCCACAAGGATGCCGGTCCCCCTCCCAGCAGACATTCCATCACAGACACGTGTCATTCATTCAATCCATTGAATCAGCAACACGGTGGAGGCAGTCACGCATGTTAGGCTGTGCCACATCTTCAACCCTAAGCATTTCTCTGGAGGAGATATAAGAACATGCTTGTTGCCTCCATGATGGTCCTATACATATATTGAGTGGCACAGGAAGACACAGCTGGGTCAGGTGGAGGATGGACAGCAGACCTCCTCCGAACACCCCTAACAACTCTTCTGTTTGGCACCTCGCCCACACTTTGGCTACGGCCAGAGTCAACAGGTACTGAAGCTGCAGTAACCATACTTCCCTGATCGAGTGTCTCACCCTCCACCTGTCCAATATCTGAGGGCTCACTGGAATGGATTGTCATAGGCCTACTGATTCTGTCCAATGGTTGAATGTCAACCTTAGTGTCAGATTCAGCCTCTGCACCTCTGACTGTGCCTCTGTTTGGCTACCATCATCATCGGAGTCTGCCAATACTCTTACAGCAGGTCGTAAGAGTCCTACACTTCCACTGCCAAGATCACCTGTGATAAGCAACAAACACAGGAAAGAAATTAATAGCTACACTACTATAGTGAAATATATACTAACAAACTAACAGTGATGCCACTGCTAGGGACAGTACAGCAATACATACAAGTCCTGACACTCACATCGCACATATGGATCAATATATATTTCTTTGAACTGCTCATCACTACTGACAAAAGAGAGATTTGGCTTACCATGTGTAGTTGATGCTATGCTTCCCATGGGTGACTGTCCTAGAAGACGTTAAGCAAAAGGTAAGGACAACATAGTCACAATTAACAGTAACATGGGGCTAAAACTTTTTGTCCTTTATATGTCCATTAACAATACTTAAAAAAAAAAAACTTGGATGACAAGTCCAACCTAAGCCCCTGTATAATCAATCAGAATGTGTTGTTAACTGTAGCAGTCTACAATCCCCCGAAACAAATTTATTGTTAAAACACAACTTATGTATTGCTGTCAGTATTATACTATACTACAGTATTTAACAGTTGAGATGCACAAGCCTACCTGGAAGCTCCTTCTGGGACATACTTGTCCCTAAAATAGCACCAGTATCAAGGACATGCTGTTCTGCACTTTCCTGGGAGCAGTCCTGATCCCTGACAGGAACTCTTCATTTGCTGTTAATGGTGGGTCAGTAGCAGCTCCCCCTCCCAGTAGCCATCTGATCACTGGCCACTGTATGTGTTCTTCTACATGCAGATGAAAGCTTGTCAGTTGCCCTATGGTGCACCTGATCATATGTCCTGCTGTGGCCACCTTCTGCATTTATGCCAGCAACTATCTGCTGCCAAATTTGCATTCTGCATAATATATCTCCACATCCCTTCTCAAGCAGAAAGGCACCATGTCTCCTAAAAGCTTCCACAATGACCTGATGCTCAGGGTCCCTGAAGGGGGTGGGGGGTTGGGGATTGGGACACCTGAGTGCCATAGTCCTAGGTGACCAAAAACACAGCAGAAGGGTAATACACATAAGTATCACATAAGTAAAAGTCCTGTTTCCAGATAACACACAGAAAGTAGCATTTCACTATTACCCACTAGAGAAACATAAAACAGTCAAGATATTGAAGTATAAAAAGGAATTGTGCGGTTGTAATATATTACATTCACACTCGGCAAGGTTGGATGGAAAACAAGGAGAGTAACAACAGCAACATATCCTTGTTTGTGCCAAAACAGAAATACAGTTTTGCACCCCCCACCCCCAAAAAAACCGTCAGATACCACATTTTGCTAACAAACCATCAGTGAAATGCTAAAAGTGCTGTCAAATTAACTGTTCCTGAAACATGTCTAAAGATTTAACACAGAACATTCCATTTTAAGCTATTGCCTATCATGTCTACCTGTGGCCAGCACTCCTCTAGAGGTGTGTGGTCCATCCTAGAAGGCTAACACCCCTGTGTCATTGACAATGTAGAACATTACCATTTCATGGAAATAACAATAGAAGAGTATACACAGAAAAAAAAACACAACATTAGCACTTGTGGTGACTGTTAGTAAGGCTATGCATCTGAGAAAATGAAATGCCCCAACAAATATGCCCATGACAGCAGTACACTTCCAAGAAATGCATACAGATAAAAGTAGCATTTGCTTGTGTGTGTGTGTGTGTGTGTGTGTGTGTGTGTGTGTGTGTATGTATATGTATGTATATATATATATATATATATATATATATATATATATATATATATATTTATATGTATATCTGTATATATATATATATATATATATATATATATATATATATATATATACAATTTTTTTGTATTTTATTTTAAAATATATTTTGTCAAACATTACATAAATTCAAAATGAATAACATATATACAGTTTTAAAACCTATAAACATCAGAACATTATTTAACTATTTATATTGGTGTCTATGCAGAAAAAAAGCAATAAATACATTTAAATACATTGTGAAGAATGATAAATTATTTCATAAATCTTTGTCCATTTTCTCAAATATTTCCAGTATTTTCATCCAGGAGTTATAAAGTGATGTAGGTCTGGTTGTTCTGTTCTTCAGTGTATCAGTGTAGATATTTCCATATGTCCAACTGTTAAAGATAAGTTTTTAAACTCCTTAAACATGGGAGAAGTATTTTTCCAGTGAATGGTGATGATTTTGCATGCTACTGCCATCAGTGTCCATAGTATTTTAAAATCTTTTTTTTTTGGCATACAATCCGGGATGGGAGAGTTGAATAAACTCATTGATTTTGTTAATTGATAGTCATCATTAAAGACAATCTGGAAAAAATAATAAGTGAGACACTTGCATTCATAGAAAACATGTTGCCAGTCAACTCTTGCTTTAATTTGAGATCTCCAGCATTGATCCTCACTAGCAAATATTTTGGCTAATTTGTGTGGTTTATAATAACTTCTGTATAAATAGCTCCAAGTAAATAGTTGCCAGTATATTGACAATGTTGATTGTTTTGAGGATTTTAAGATTATCTTTTTTTCTTCTTCATTAGGAGGGTGGTTGTTTATCTGTGTGTAATAATCCCAGTAAGCAATTACATGGTAGACATTTGTTTTTTTTTAATAAGTTTGTAAATATTAGATAGGTAACCACCGCCTTGATAAGGTTGATTTGTGATTATAATAAAATATTCAGTGAATTTTGTGACAGTATGGCTGACTGTTAATTGCATTTGTTCAGTTCTGTTTATAAGGTATTGCCTTAGATTTTGCCTAAGTAGCCATGAGTCATTATTTATATTTGTTAATTATTTGATCATTAGTTAATGTTTTCCCTTATTCTACCAGTTGATTACAATAGTTTATCGAGCCTTTCTTTAGTGTATTCATTTTTTTGAATTTGGGATGTATCAAAGATAGTGGGTGTAAAGGCTATTGGAAGGGTTAGAAAAAAACAATTAATATTTGGGGCTTTGTTTATATATATTGTAAATGTTGTTAGTGTAATATTTATATATTCTGACGGTAGTTTATTATTTTTATTTTTTTCCCACTAAGTGATCTTTTAACAACTAGAGAAGGGGTGATGGTATGATAGTTAAACAGTCTTGTATATGCTTTTGACTAAGTTTTATATAAATCTGTTTGTGTATTTGTTTTCAAATAGGCATGTAGTAGGTATTTAGCCATAAAGTTGTATTTTTGACAACAGATGATATAATGTATGTCTCAATGTCTGTAAATTAATTCTTCCTTCTTCCCAATTTGGTAAATGTTTGTTTAAGGAATTTGTGGTTTGTTTGGGAACCATAAAAAGTTAAATATTAGTTTGTTAAATCTTTGGATCATATACTTGGGAGGTGGCAGTTAAAAACTTTTAATACATTGGGAAAAATGATTGATTTAATAAAATATAATTTGTCCCCCATTGTAAACATATATTTGTTCCAGTTAGATAGTTTGTTCTATTTTATCTAGTGTTTTTTGTAATTAAATATAAGTGAATCTGTTAAGTCTTCAAGCAGATCTGTACCTAAATATAGTATTTTGTTATCCACTGCTATGTATTTGGAATATTATCTGTTTGTATGTTTCTTTTTAGTATTGCATAGAATGATTTTTGTTTTATTTTCATTAAAGTGTAAACCTGAGACACTTTGAAAATTATTTATATTGTTAAATAATGCCTGTTAAGATTTATTAGTGTCTGAGAGGGTTAGAAGTATGTCATCGACAAAGAGTTGTAGTTTAAGGTTTAAAGTTTTGTTAACGTATATTCCTTTAATGTTGTCTGGTCTAATTTGATTTGCAAAGGATTCTATAATTAATGCAAATAGCAGTGGTGATAAAGGGCAGCCTTGTTTAGTTTCTTTTTTTATTTGTATAGGACATGATCTATGTGATCCTAATTTAACATATGCTATGGATTATTTATATAATGACTGGATGAGTGTTAAAAGTTATGGGAAATTTATATTATTTTAAGAATAATGCTAGGAAGTTTCAGTTAACAGAGTCAAAGGCTTTGTTAATGTCTAGGGAAGTTGTTTAAATCTAAATTTGTGTTTAGTATAATTTGTTGGTGATAGAATTCTTTTAAGGTTGTCATATATATTTCTTCCTTTGATAAAGCCTGTCTGGTCTTCATGGATTAACATAGGGAGAAAGTGCTTGTTTCTGTCTGCATATATTGCCATGAACATTTTGCAATCTATGTTTAGTAATGATCTTGGCCTATATGATGAGCATTGTTTCTCATCTTTGCCTGTTTTAATTATTGGGGACATCAATGAGTATTTCCAAGAAGGTGGAATATTTATATCTTGTTTAACTATGGTGTATATACTTTTTAAAGTATGGATATAGCCTGATTAGGTATTAATTTATACATTTCTGGTAATATTGTCTGGACCAGGTGCTTTATTTTAAGTTTTTTTAATTTGTGATTTCAGTTCCATCATAGTAATTGATTTATTTATAGATCTATTTGTTCTTGTGTTAACCTGGTGAGAATTTTATTTTCAAGGAAAAATTTTATATCTTTGGTGGGTATTTCTTAACAGTTTAAAGAGTTATCAGTTATATTGTAGTCCAAATGCTTTCAGAATACTATTTAAATATGTTACTCTTTTCTTAGTATTAAGAATATGTATTTCTTTTGTTTGGATTTGATTTTTTTTGTTCTTGTTGCTATTTGTTCGTGGTGTGTTCGGTTTGTGGAATAAGAATTTAGTTTTATCTTTTCTAGATTAATCATAATCTTATGGCATAATATTTCTGCATATTTGTTATTGGTTTGTAATGGTTCTTAAACTAGATCAATATTTCCTTTTTGAACTTCTAACTTCAGTTTGTCAGCTTTCTTTTGTAATTCTAACATGTCTTTATTCCATGTTTTTCTGTTATTAATGTACCAGGATAATACTTTCCCATATATATATATATATATATATATATATATATATATATATATATATATATATGTTTTTAATGAGTCCCAAATATATATTTCTGAGATATCCTCTGTGTTCAATTCAAGAAAAGTTTTAATTTCTTTTTCATAGAATTCTTTAAACTCTCTTAATTTTGTGATGTAAGAGGGTATTCTTGTGTTGGGATTAGTATCTGTATGTATAAGTTCTATCTCAAAAACTAGAGCATTATGATCAGATAATGGGCAGTTTATTATTTTAACTTTGTCAATTTTTGTTATTAAATCATTAGATATGTATATCCTGTCTATTCTAGAGCTAGTCCTAATGCCTATGTGAGTAAAAGGAATAAATTGAGTCTGGGTCAGCAAATTAATTTATATCTTTTGTGCATGTTGTGTCTGTGAATTTTAAAAGTGCCTTTGATATAGGTAATTTTCTTTTTGTGGTTTTTGAATCTGTGTCTTTGTCATCTATTATACAGTTAAAGTCTCCTGCTGTAATCAGACCACCTTTAGCCAAGTGGGTTATTTCTACATAATGGTGTTTAACTGTTCCTAGTCCAAGTCCTGGTATAATATAAATTTACTAATGTGGATTTTTTTTATTTAATTCCATAGACACTAGACAAAACCTACCAGATGTTTCATGATGGGTGTTCTGGGAGATATGATTGCATTACGAGTTAATATGGCTGCTACTCTCTTCTTTGGTTTATATTGAGAGCTTCCTAGTACTGTGTAGTTATTAATATTAAGATTGTTTGTCTTTGTCTAACAAATGTCTCTTGTAGAAATACTGTTTGTGGCTTGTGTAAATTTATATATTTGAAAAGACTTCTTTTACTGCTATTGTTCAGACCATTAACATTTATAGATAAACATTTCATGCTTTACTTTGATTTTGTATGGCAGTATATGGAAATATTTTTGACCCTTGGTTTTGCTTTGTAAAAAAGATTTAATTCTTTCTTCATATGTGTATTCTGTATATTTTTTGTAGATACCAAGCCATTATGAAAAAACAAATGAATTGCTAAACTTGTGATTTCTAATAGTATAACCCATTCCCTATCACTATGAGGTAATGTACCTCTTTGCCTAACTAGTAAAACTACCCAAGCAAACCTTCTAAGTTCATGAATAGTGTTTAGATTAATCTCTCATAACCTCATAATTCAATATAACATTATCACATACCTTAAAAGAATGATATAACCAGCTAATACATAAATATATGAAAATGTGTATGGAAGTATTGGTATTTACACATTTAAAATTTGTAGCATGTTTAACATACCAATAATGCTTTAATTTTATATATGTTTGTTTCTAATCAAGATTCAAAAAGCAAGACTTCTAATTTAACATTTAGTATTACTTCAAAAACAGACTTCTAATTTAACATTTAGTATTACTTCAAAACAGTGTAGTAGTTTACATGACATTCTAATAAAATACAGTTGTTTTTAATTCATACTGAAAATGTTCTGAAACCTTTGTATGAAATTTAAAATAGGTACTTAGATCAAGTTTCAAAATTGTTTTATGTTCGTTCCAAATCATTAAGGAACATTTAATTATCTCTATTTTGTTTTAAACTTGTAACAGAACAGTTAAATATTACTGAAGAACTTCTCAATAAACATTTCCATCTGTACAATAGTATTGAGTATATTTAAGGAACAGTATTATGATTTCTTGCAATAATTTCTTGTAGGTTGAATGCTTAATATATCAATTATTACTAGGTAAGAAATTTCATAGATGAATTGTAAGACACTTTGGACTAGAATTATTAAATTTAAATGATTATAGAATGTTGTCTTTATGTAGGATATTTCATCTGCTTTCCCTTCAGACACATACTTTAGAATGTACTTATGATAATTGCTCTCTCCAATATATTCAGAAAGCCAGGATATTTACAGTATCCATTGAAATATGAAACATCTCCACTTATTTCCCCATCCACCATTCAATAAAACAATCAACTCTGCATCAATGTATATAGAGGCATTTCTACAGTTCACTGATGCAACATGCATCTGAAGATCATCTACTGTACAAGTGTTCTATTCAAATGGTGGAAATTCCCAAAATGAATCCGTACATCAACACATGAAGCAATGTCCCTCACTAAGTCAAACACTTGTTCAATTAAGTTGTGCCAAGGCAATAACATTGTACAGGATCCCAATTCAGTTGACATATGGACAGCCCAACAAGAAGTTTGCAATATCTGCACATTAAATCAAATTAAACGACTTTGCTCCTCTCAGCTTATGTGAGCCAAATATCCAGTAACTGTCAGCAACACAAAAGGAGTTGTGTCCCTGCGACTTCTAATGTCAACTACTTTACATATATCCATTTAACTGCAAAGGCTCAATCTTTATTCCCTGTTTTCTAGTGCAGTCACCCAGTTTACTGATGCTTTTCTTCTGTTTAGCATGTTTAAAGATGTGATTTGAATACATCATTGTACTTATTTAATATTTATTTAGTGTTTCTGTACTGCTGGGAGCACTAGCAGTTTAATAAGTGTGCTCTTTTAGATTTACGTCATAGTCTTCTGACATTGCAGTTAAGGACTGCATATGCAAGCTTGAAGTGCTTAATGCACTGGATACAACGGGGAGTATAAATTCAAGGGTAGCATATCGAGGGCAGAGCGGGAAAATAGATGATGATTTCTCTTTCTGTTTTCAAGGTAGGGCTTGTGCGAATGCACTGAATTGTTCGTGAGTAGATGCATTATGTGCGAGCTGATTTATATACAGCGCTTTTTTAGATAAAGCAAATACCATGGCATGTATTACCTTGTATTATCGCACTTCGAACAACCACTTCACCTTGTTTTAATTTGTTGCTATAGCAACATACATGCTTCAAATTTCAGATTATAAACACCATTTAGCATATTTCCACCATCCCCATAGTACTTGTTTTTTTACATTCAAAAGTTTTGTATTAAAAAAAAAAAAAAAAAAAAAAGCTATAGGTTCAAAGCATTCAGAAAGTTTGACACATTGCTATACCTACGAAAATATACAAAGTGATACTCGTATTAGCTTATATATCATATTTAACTATATGAATCTTGGCAAATATTGTTTTATACATTTAATATGGTGTTTATAGTAAAGTCCGACTTCTAATAGCACAATAAAGAAAACTGTTTTTATGTTTTAAGTATACTTGTATATACTGTGAGATTTACAGTTAGTTTACTTAGTTTATACCAAGTCTAAGTATATTTAAGATAGATCAATGTAAAAAGTACCAATGAGTTTGATAACTGGAAGATTTCTTATTTTTTTTTTTTTTATGGTATCGTTTAAACTTTTTTGTAGTATATGTAACTTATAATTTATTTGTCCTTTAATTTTTTTTTTCTTTTGTTCAACAGTCTTCCAGTTGTTTACTTCTGCATTTTGGTGTGTTGTTTGTCCAGTCCATAGATTCTTGTGTTAAAATGTTATTAGTAAGATATTTTATTGCTGAAGCCACTGTTTCGAATACTTTTATTCCTTCTGGGAGGAAGATTCTAAGTCTTGCTGGAAACAGTAGATGATTCCTTAGCTGTTTCTTTTTTAGGATTTTTATTATTGGCATAAATACTTTCTTTTAGAAACCACTTTTGTAGAGTAGTCATTGTCAAATCTGATGATGGCATCATTATATTTGATAGGTGAATTAGTCCAGGCATTTTTAAGGATAAGTTCCTTGTCCTGTGTAGAAAGAATTCTCACAATTATGGATCTTGGTTTATTTTTGATTAAACATGCACTTCCTAATGTTGTTAATGACCTGTACACACATTCTGTGCCATAAGAAAGGGCTTCAGACAATTTCAATATATTTGGGATCCAAGTGGTAGGAAAGTTTTATGTTGTCCCCTTTGACCTTTTCTGGTAATCCATATGTTCGGATGTTTTCTCCTTATTCAATTTTCCATGTCATCTATTTTCTCCAATAAGTGTGTATTCTGTTGTAGTAGGAATTCTGTTTGTTGTTCTTGTAAGAGCCTGGAGTCAGTATCACTTAATGACTCCTCAATTAGAGATATTTGTCCTTTTTGTTGTGTTAGTATTTCTTGAAGCTCAAGTTGTTGAGAACACTTTTCTTTAAAAGAGTCTAGTTTGTTGTCCATCTTATCTATTTTGGTTGTGAGTTCCTAAATATTTGAAATAAGAGAATGCAATTCCTTTTTGAAGGGTGAGTCCTGAGGTGAATTCTTGAGATGGCTCATTCTGTATAGCTGATGATGCTGTTGATTTTCTGACAGTTAATGTGACAGGAATGTTTCATTGACAAGCTGTAAAATTTCTTCTGATGATGTCTCTGAGTATTAAAAGTTAGTTGATAAGAAAGGTATCCTCTTATTATTCATTATTTCTCAAAATTCCTGTAGAAATAGTATTGAGGTAAGAGAGCTGTGAGAAAGTGCTGCTACCAAGTCACCATCTTGGCCACGCCCATATATATATATATATATATATATATATATATATATATTTGTATAAATAACAGATTTTTCTTAATGACAATTTAGCATATGCAGCATATAGCTGAAAAATGCAAGTGTACCTTCTCAAGGTCTGTAGTCTTCTATGCAGATACATCCCAAAGTAATATCCTCTCCTGTTATCCAACTAAACAGGTCTCCTCACCTTCAGGTTCCCTAGCTATAGGATTCTTTTTTATGGTGTCAATTCAGGGCTGTGAGCATGGTGAGGATGCAAATCATATGTGAACTCATTAGAATTGCTGAATCCCAATTACTTGGCACCATGTAGCAGGTGCAGGCACTTCCTCAGTATTTGTTGTTAATGGATTACTGGTAGGAAGAAGAAAAACAGAACAGCAATTCAGTCTGCCCTGTCTCCAATGGGTATGTCTATTAGGTTAGACTTAAAGTGTAGAAGTAATTGTATCAAGGTTTGAAATGTAAGTAAGCAGCTCACATTTCACTGTTTCTGTTCAGTAACATCGAACCTCCCTTTCATGTAGTGACAACTGTACATTGTTGTCATTTAGTATCCTCACACATTTTAAGGACAATGATACAGAATGACTTTACAGACTGCATGTCTCAGATTACTGCTCAGATAAGACAAGAATGAGTAACAAACACAGAGCGATAAGACAGAGCAGCATTTTTGCAAGCAATAGTCATAAATGGTTGTGTGTTCACTCAGTGCACTACAAATTAATATGTGTACAAACAACTGTCATATGGTTTGTGAGTACAGTGGTTGATGCTGCAGTTGGTTTTATGCAGAATGATTTCAGTTCCCTGCTGCAAAGCTGCCTGTGTGGCAAAGGGGGATAAGACATGCTTACTGTGTTCTGAATGTTCATTGGAGTGACACCTCAAATCCAGAACTGTGTAAAAATATTTCATGTGTACCAACAAACATTTGTAGTGTTTATTTCACAGATTTATTTTTATCTGAACTACTTTTCCCTCTATTTTTATTTATTTTATTTAGTACCAGTGTTTGTGCAGTGTGCAGCTTGGCGCAAACAAGGGAGATGGAGAAACACAATGAATTTCAGGTTTATATTGACCCATACTAGTGGCTCTCAAAGGAAACGGACAGAATACTTGCAAACAGGGCATCAGTAAAAGTGTAACTGTCAAAAGGATGCATTGTTGCAATTTTTGCTTTCCATCACACAGCATGACTAAGCAATGTTGCACAGTAGTTAGCAAGGATGTCCTTCAAGGATGCATCTGCAGTCCTTACATATGGGTTGTCCTGCCTCAGGCAGCCCTTCGTTTGGCTTGGATCCCCAGTCTGGGTCCCGCGCCGCGGATGTCGCCCTTTCCCTTTCCCCACGCCAGATAAAGTACGGAACAAAACGCCAGCTTTCGCCATCTTCTTCTGCCTTCCTTAGAAGCAGTGCCAGAAGCAGAAGCGAAGCGGTCCGGATTTGTCACCCCGAGATCTCATTCTCAATACCTCAGGGGAAAGCTGGCACTCCTCGGCCCTGCTCAGATCAAGCCCCGGCGCCTCGTTAAAGTTAATAAAGTTATATTGTTAATATTGTCGCACCCTGCAAATCTCTCAAGTTACCATCCACTCCTAGACCACGACCGCTTCCAGGCCCAGACCTATTCGCCTCGCCTGTCTGTTCAGTGTGCTGCTTCCAATAAACGCACTTAGGGGCGGGCAGGAGTTTTTCTGATTTTTCATTTTTAAAAAACTATTGTCATGCATCGACGTGCCCGGCTGTGCCTCATTTACCCAAAAGCGAAAGATAAGTGATCCATGCGACTCGCTCGGGCGCGCCCGGCATCGCCTAGCCAGGCTTCTGCCGCCACTGTGCCCCGGCCCTACACCCCGCTGCAAGCCGCCTCTCTACTACACTGCATAGCCGTGTCATTTGTAAGTATTGGTAATCCTTTCCATGTCCGTACTGGTATGTCATGCGTGTCGAAACCGGACCTGCGGGAAGCATCCGGCCACCATTCTGTTGATAAATTGCTCATCACGCGGGGCTAGGCGGCCTCGTATATCCGCGCGCTCGTCCTCTAAGGCCTAGCTTAAGGCCAGCTGAAAACCTCCCAAATCTTAACATTCTCAGGGCTTATCTCCTATCCACACCTCAACACAAATCAGGCTTCATCCCAAATCTATCATTTCCTTAGGCCAGGGCTCAGCAACATCCAGACAGGGGCTCAACCACACCAGGAGGCAGGCCCCCCCCAGTGACCAACAGAGATGCTCCAGAGAGAGGATTCTGACTCTGACCTTGCCTCCTCAGGACTACTACAGGAGGCCTTCTTCCGGGCAAGTTCTGATTCCCTTGGAGAGGACTCCCCTATCCCTCATGAAAAAGAAGGCCTTTGGGGGACTTTCAATTCCAGGAAGAGGAGAGAGTGGCAAGGCTACTCAGCATCTTCCTCCAGATGAGTTTCAGGTTAATTACATTTATACCAGCTCAGCATAGACCTTTTACCACCTGTTTTAAGTGTTATAGAAGATGGCCTCTATGACCTGAGTCTTTCCCTTCTCCTTCCTCCTTCCTCCTGCAAGGCCCTGGACAGGTACTCCGAGGTCCCGGGTCCTCCACTATACCTCATACAACCACCACCTGCTGACCCAAACTATTTCCCAGGGTCTTAAACAGGTTACAACCCACCACTGCCAAGAATCCACTTTTGAAAGAGAATCCAGGGCTCCAGGGCTTTAGAGATGGGGTGTAAAGGTATATATCTAGATATTAGTTTAAAGGATTGCCTCGCCATCAATTCCAGATGAGAATCATGGAGTATCTGTTAGATGAATTGCAAAGTCTATCCTCGCCTGAACTCCTCCCTATATCAAGCTTGATGCATTGGGGTGGCTAACTCAGTCAGCAATATAGCAAATCTTCAGATATGGGGTTGAAGCAAAGAAGCAACACACACAGCCAACCATAGCAGCATCATAGATATGATGCAGAATAAAACAAACACTGCTAGATCATGTTAAAGCAAAGCTTCTGGATGCAGAAGGAAAAAAAGAAAAGTAATTTGTTCCAATGGCTCAAGAGGTCTTCCAGAAGAAAAAAAAAGAAAAGGCTAAATCAGTACAAGAGAATTGGTCCTTTCCAGAAATGTCCAGGCTTCAAAAGAGTGCAGAAGGTAGAAGATTAAGAAGGTCCTCCAAGCACGATTCATTTCAAGCGGCAAAGGCAGCCAAGCAGGGGGGGAGGAGGTGCTCTCCTACAGAAGGGCGAGGAGGCAGCCTTCTAACCTTTGCCTCCCAACCAGGAGGGGACAAAGTTGGGCCAAAGGCTGCACAAGGGACAACTCAATATTCTGACCTTGACCACGCCAACCAGTGCCTGTGCTAAACCCACTTGGGGCTGAAATTCTTCTCTATTCTCAGATTATTACAACAGCATTAAATCAAGAAGGCAATGGATAACACAAATAAAATTCAAAGGAGATCTTTTCACATTAATAAACACAAGGCAAAAATAAAGGCAACCCAAACCCAAGCACCAGGCCAAAGGGCCAAAGCAAGACAGAAAATTTCCAATAGAAAAGAAAGGAAGGCAATAGAGGCAGGTTCCTTACACAGATTTCCACCTGACTATAAACTCATGAATAAAAAAAAAATTCCAACTAAAGAACAGCACTCCAGGCCTCATCTGGACTTATCTCAGATCTGAATACTTACAAAATCATGCCACCATTGATGTCCCTGCGCTCCCAAGGGTCCCTACCTATTCATCAATTCAAGCAGGGTTACAACTTATCACTCATCAGAAGTTGCAGAAGACACCTCAGATTTCTTGTTGCAGTAAGAGCATTATCAATTCTCAGCATTGCCTTCACAGTTCAATTATCAGCATACTATTCCAGTGCTTCTATATCACAGTAGTCAACAATTGCAGACTTCAGGGATGAACTATATACCATACCTACACTAGTGCAATATTGGATACACAAACAAGGGACAATCAATCAACATCAAAAAACTAGCCAAATTTTCAAATATAAACTTAAGAATACACCCATCCCAATCACAAGCAGGCAATCAAGAAACACCTGACAAATACAAAAACTGCTCAGAAATCTGATCCTACAAAAGGCTTTTTCTGGGTGCAAAGCTGGATACCCTGGAAGAAATGGCTTTTCTCACAGAAGAAAAACAACAATAATTACTGGATGGTTTCATAAAATCTGAAAAATGGCTAAACTCCAGCTCAATGCAAGCTGAATTCTGATAGATTTCCCTGCTCTAAGGTGCATCCAAGGATGTCACCTAAGGAGTCTATGGTCTCATGGAAGGGTTTCACAATGGCTTGAAAGGAGTGATTCCATTCAACACAGTGCAAAAGAGGAAGCGACCATGGGCATTCCTCTCAAACAAAGGAATTTCAGTGGTGGGCATACAGCACAATGCATAAAATAGGTCTCATTTTCAAAGACAAAATGGGCCAGTATGGGGCATAGGACGTTTCAGACCTCATGGGTGGGGAGACAATGAAGCTCAATAGATCCCTCTAACATACACAACAAAGGAAATTAAACCTTCCACATCAAGCATTCTACTGCTTCAACATTGGCTGGCAATGTCGAGACACAAGAACACCAATACTACACATAGACTACATTATATAGACAGTACTATTATGTGGTATTCAAACACGGAGGAGGGCTTAGAATCTCTTGCGCCTGCATTATGAATCTTCAGGGAAGACATTAGGACATACTATAGAGCAGCTGGAGGGTACCCTCACACTATCCTTCAACTGGAATACATGGAATCACCTACACAATTCTGCAATGGATCCAATTGAAATCATGCTGCATGATCCAGGACGCCCCCAGATAGCATGTATCAATCTTTCCTAAGCATAGCAGACATTGCTCCTATCACATGGACCAAGCATTCAAAAAGATTTCTGATGTGCAACATGCCCACATGGGGACTGAGACTGGCACAGCCAACACTCCTTCTCTACCATCAAATGCATCACCACTCACAAGGACATACAGACTAATAGCCACTGATCAGAAACCTGAGCAACCAAAAAGTGGTTCAAATATTAAGCACATTGCCACTGAACACCTGGAAAGCCTACCATCGATCAACCAAACTATCCAAGAAAGGCCTTCACACATCAGGCTACTTCCCTTAGACAAGACATTCCACAAATACTAAAATACCTGCTAAAATTTGAACCTGGAACACCAAGAAGGGTCCATCCTTGACTCCTCGCAGCATTCCAGCAAAAAATAAACTTGGTAAACTCCATCATAATGTAGCTCAAGCGCCAGCCATCCAAAAGGTATATGAAACAAATGGAAAAAGATTTCCACCTGACTGAGCCATGGGGTCAGGATCCGACAGTGATGAATTATTGAAATACATTGTTGAACTGCAAATATCTTCAGCTCCATAACATGCCAGGTTTGTCCATGGATCCTTCTATGCTTCAAATATTCATTTGAGAGTATCCATCTGATCCACCTGGAGGCCTGTCTCTGCTCAGGCAGTTTCTAGGAGGGATGAAAAACAGAAACCCTCCAAGGAGGAGCCCTAGTGCCTACATGGGACCTTTTTAACCTCCCCTTCTAAAATTCACTCTACCCACCTTTGAACAGGAAACACCCTAGATCTGCAATCTGTCCTGAACCAGTCTTTCCTTTCCAACATATCCAAGTTACAAGAACCTTGAACCACCAGCAAAATCATTTCAGTACCTGTATTTCTCATTTTCCTCCGAACACCAGTCTTCTTACCACTTAGACCTAGGTAAGGAAAAACCAAAAATCATGAGTCTCACTGAACTATTATGCATTCCGCATTCCACTCTTCCCAGAAGAGAAAAATAGTCACAAAAAACATTCTGCAAGGGACATTCGATGCTTATTTTGCTTGATGCTGCTAAGCCACAGACATAAGCCTTACAGAATCCAGCAATTAACCGTTTCCTGCCACTTAGCACAGCAAAATATTTACAAACAGTTTCCAGCTGCAGGGACCGCATGCATTTTCAAGCCACCCTATTTTCATGGGAAAGCTGTGTAAGAGACAGCTCAGAACCTCCTTCCAGGAGCCTAAACAGAACACCTCCATCCATAAATTTAGAGGGACGATACTTCCATCATTTACCAGTTTTATCCAAGGCATTCTGCAGGCATAATTTTTCATCCTTATTTGCCTTAATTTCCAGATCCACCTACTCTTTTATGGAATGTCCGTGAGGTAATTGCTGTGAGACCATCCTTTCTTTTATTCCCACTCAAACATACCTTTCTTGGTATCCCACCATATAAGGAGAGCAGATTATCTTTTGGTTTGGACATAGGGTTTGTTTTTGTACCCATGATTCTTTGTAGATTCTATCCATAGGTTTGCCTTCTGGAGTCAGGTTATGGGCATCTGGACCCCCCAACTGTGAGAAGGTGGCATCCTATAGCCGTTTACTGTAGGGGGCCTACTTTTATGGTAAGCGTGCTTTTTACTGTACTTCCCCAACACCTGCAGCCATTGATCACCTGCAGACAGTTACTAACTGAAAACTGATACATTCTGTTAATTCTGTTGGGCATTGAGCAAGCAAACCCAGCCACTGGGGATGCACAAGCCAGTGCATTTCTTTGTGCTGGTCCCAAGTCCAGATAAATGGGGAGGGTTGCGTCAAGAAGGGCATCCGGCGTAAAACTTCACCAAAACATTTCATGCAGACACCAAGAAAAATTTTTGTACCAGATCAGTCGAGGCCCGGGTTAACAACGACCGCCACCAGTACTGTTAGCCTACAGGGTGCTGGCAGAAATTGGGCTACTGTTGGCCAAAGGAGGAGAAGAGGCGGAAGACATGGCCGAAGGCTGGAAGAGAGGAGAAAGGCTAGGACTGTGGTAGTGAGGGTCGGAACTTTGAATGTTGGCAGTATGACTGGTATAGGGAGAGAGCTAGCTGATATGATGGACAGAAGGAAGGTTGGTATATTGTGTGTGCAAGAGACCAGATGGAAGGGGAGTGAGGCTAGGTGCATCGGAGGTGGGTTCAAATTGTTTTATCATGGTGTGGATGGGAGGAGAAATGGCGTAGGAGTTATTCTGAAGGAACAGTATGTTGAGAGTGTTTTGGAGGTGAAAAGAGTGTTGGATAGAGTGATGTTTATGAAGCTGGAAATTGATGGTGTAATGATGAATGTTGTTGGTGCATATGCTCCACAAGTTGGGTGTGCAATGGATGAGAAAGAAAAATTTTGGAGTGAATTGGATGAAGTGGTGATGACTGTACCCAAGGGTGAGAGAGTGGTGATTGGAGCAGATTTCAATGGGCATGTTGGTGAAGGGAATAGAGGGGATGAGGAAGTGATGGGTAGGTATGGTGTTAAACCAAGCAATGCAGAAGGTCAGATGGTAGTGGATTTTGCGAAAAGAATGGACATGGCTGTGGTGAATACATATTTTAACAAGAGGGAGGAGCATAGGGTGACATACAAGAGTGGAGGAAGATGCACACAGGTGGATTATATATTATGTAGGAGGGCCAGTTTGAAGGAGATTGAAGACACTAAAGTGGTGACCAGAGAAAGTGTAGTTAGGCAGCATAGGATAGTGGTTTGTAGGATAACATTGGTTATCAAGAAGAGGAGGAGGGGTGTCAGGGCAGCACCAAGGATCAAGTGGTAGAAATTGAAAAAGGGTAATTGTGAGGTGGAGTTCAGGGATGAGTTAAGGCAGGCACTGGGTGGCAGTGAAGAGTTACAAAATAGCTGGGTAACTACAGCAGAGCTAGTAAGAGAGACGGCTCGAAAGGTGCTTGGTATCACATCTGGACAGAGGAAGGATGACAAGGAGACATGGTGGTGGAATGAGGAAGTACAGGAGAGTATACAGAGAAAGAGGTTGGCAAAGAAGAAGTGGGATTGTCAGAGATGAAGAAAGTAGACAGGAGTATAAGGAGATGAGGTGCATGGCAAAGAGAGAGGTGGCGAAGGCTAAGGAGAGGGCATATGAAGAGTTGTGTGAAAGGTTGGACACTAAGGAGGGAGAAAAGGACCTGTACCGATTGGCTAGACAGAGGGACCAAGCTGGGAAAGATGTGCAGCAGGTAAAGGTGATAAAGGATAATGAGGGAAACATACTCACAAGCGAGGAGAGTGTGTTGAGGCGATGGAAAGAGTACTTTGAGGGGTTGATGAATGAAGAGAGTGAGAGGGAGAAGGTTGGATGATGTAGGGATAGTGAATCATGAAGTACAATGGATTAACAAGGAGGAAGTAAGGATAGCTATGAAGACAATGAAGAATGGAAAGGCTGTTGGCCCAGATGACATACCTGTGGAAGCACGGAGGTGTTTAGGTGAAATGGCAGTGGAGTTTTTAACCAGATTGTTTAATGAAATCTTGGAAAGTGAGAGGATGCCTGAGGAATGGAGAAAAAGTGTTTTTGTACCAATTTTTAAGAATAAGGGTGATGTGCAGAGCTGTAGTAACTACAGAGGGATTAAATTGATCATTCAAAGCATGAAGTTATGGGAAAGAGTAGTGGAAGCAAGGTTAAGAAGGGACGTGATGATTAGTGATCAGCAGTATGGTTTCATGCCAGGAAAGAGCACTACAGATGTGATCTTTGCTCTGAGAGTGTTGATGGAGAAGTACAGAGAATGTCGGAAGGAGTTGCATTGTGTTTTTGTAGACTTAGAGAAAGCATATGATAAGGTGCCTAGAGAGGAGTTGTGGTATTGTATGAGGAAGTCAGGAGTGTCAGAAAAGTATGTAGGAGTGGTACAGGATATGTACGAGGGTAGTGCGACAGCGGTGAGGTCTGCGGTGGGAGTGATGGATGCGTTTAAGGTGGAGGTGGGGTTACATCAAGGATCAGCTCTGAGCCCTTTCTTATTTGCAATGGTGATGGACAGGTTGACAGACGAGATCAGACACTAGTCCCCGTGGACTATGATGTTTGCAGATGACATTGTGATCTGTAGTGAGAGTAGGGAACAGGTGGAGAGACCCTGGAGAGATGGAGATATGCTCTAGAGAGAAGAGGAATGAAGGTCAGCAGGACTAAGACAGAATATATGTGTGTGAATGAGAGGGAGGATAGAGGAATGGTGAGGATGCAAGGAGTAGAGGTGGCGAAAGTGGATGAGTTTAAATACTTGGGGTCAGTAGTTCAGAGTAACGGTGAGTGTGGAAGAGAGGTGAAGAAGAGAGTACAGGCAGGATGGAGTGGGTGGAGAAGAGTGTCAGGAGTGATTTGTGACAGACGAGTACCTGTAAGAGTGAAAAGGAAGGTCTACAAGAGGGTAGTGAGACCAGCTATGTTATATGGGTTGGAGACAGTGGCATTGACAAAAAGGCAGAATTAAAGATGTTAGGATTTGCACTGGGTGTGACGCGGGTGGACAGGATTAGGAATAAGTATATTAGAGGGTCATCCCAGGTTGGAAGGCTTGAAGACAAAGCCAGAGAGGCACGATTACGTTGGTTTGGACATGTGCTGAAGAGGGATGCTGAGTATATTAAGAAAAAGATGTTAAGGATGAAGCTACCAGGTAACAGGAAAAGAGGAAGGCCTAAGATAAGGTTTATGGATGTGGTGAGAGAGGACATGCAGGTGGTTGGTGTGACAGAGCAAGATGCAGAGGAGAGGAAGAAATGGAAACAGGTGATCTGCTGTGGCGACCCCTAGCGGGAACAGCTGAAAGAAGATGATGATTAAGCAAGCATGCTAAGCAGCTTTGCATGGAGGTTAACACACACAACTTAAGAATGACTAGGAAATTATGGAACAGTCATGTAACTACTCCCGTGGCAGCAGGTGTAAGTGTAGGCCCGTAATACAGATGGTCATGGGTTCTAATACAGGAAGTGCAGCATTGTTACTGTTGTGACAGCCCAGTTTATAGCAATGAACAGAAAAATATACAAGTGCTATTTCAGCATTCTTATGGCAGCAGGTGTTAAGTGTTGGGATTCCATACACATGGTCCCGGGTTCTAGTACAGGACATTCCAGACATTTTTACTTTTGTTCCATCTCACATTATATTCAGTCTCACATAAACACTTTAGATAGTGGAGCTGCTATGAATTGTATGTGTAAGGGATAAGACACCCTTATTGTGTTTTCAGATGTATGACTTAGGGTATATGTATACTATATTTCTGTAAGTATAATTCTGCTATCTGGACTTGGATGACCTTCAGACTTAAATAATACACATACACAAATGAATCTATATACAAGAACCTTGTCCAGTCATAAACATACATGTTCATCACCTCAAACTGTCAGCTGTATTTATGAATGAAAAAAAAATTCTAAGCTTGTTTCCTGCCTTTTCTCTAACTAGTGTAGTCCAGATACAGATTTGCTGTAACTAGGACTGTGTGTAAGCTTCTGAGCCCCAAAGTCCTTTTGTGTTGGAGGGAAACCTTCTAGCTTATCAGTGGGAGTGGTAAGCACTAGGTAGCCTATCTACCACAAGAGTGGTTTCTGGCCTAGAAATTGTAGGTTATTGGCCGTTTGGCAGTTTTTCCATCTCTTTCAATTTTCTGGTTTAAAAGCCCACATTTGCGCTCGTTTCCTACCCTTCCTGTAACAAGTCTAGTCCAGATGCAGATTTGCTGTATCCAGGACTGCTTGTAAGCTTTTGAGCCCCCCCCAAGCCTTTCTGTGTTGGAGGGAAACCTTCTAGCTTATCAGTGGGAGTGGTAACCACTAGGTAGCCTGTCTACCACAAAAGTAGTTTCTGGCCCAGAAATTGTAGTTTATTGGCTGTTTGGACAGTTTTTCCATTTCTTTCAACTTTCTGGTTTAAAAGCCCACGTTTGCGCTTGTTTCTCACCTTTCCTGTAACTAGGCTAGCCCAGATACAGATTTGCTGTATCCAAGACTGTTTGTAAGCTTCTGAGCTCCACAAGCCTTTCTGTGTTGGAGGGAAGCATACTAGCTTATCATTGGGAGTGATGCGCACTAAGTAGCCAATCTACCACAAGATCCAGGTACTGATTCTTGGTTTTAGCTCTTGAATTTGCTTATTCGTGCTCAGCACTTGTTCAGAACTTGTTGTTAGCACAAAATAAGCTACCAATTGCTGCAGCACTCAACCTTCCTCTTTACCTAGAAGAAAACAGTTCTTGTACTTACTTTTCTCACTAGCTTAGAGAAAAACAGCTCTTATACTCACTTTCCTTGCTTGTCTAGAGGAAAGTAGTTTTTTATCCAGGCATGTCCAAGGGTCAGCTCCCAGTGTTCTCTCCTGTCTGTCTGATGAATCTGGGCATCTTGGGGCAATGTAGCAATTCCCTCATGTACACAGACAACCCTCTCCTCCTACAACCCAACACCACAACCTGTGAGAGATGCACTTATCTAGCCAAACTGGAGGTAAAGCTGTCTCCAACCAAGACTGAACTTGACAGTCAGGATGAGAAGGTAAACAGCTGCACCACACTCATCACATTAGACCCACTAAACCTACACCACCAAAATCCACACATAGAAGCACAAAAACATTTGCAGAGGCTCTCAATAATAATCTACTCAAGCAACAGAGACCTCCAAAGCAGAAACGCAGGCAACCTCCACCCCCCCAACACAACCCAAATGACACACAGCCCACAGACTCAGTGTGCCACTCAACCACAGCCCATAAGGCATAACAACGTACCCAACACACTAGACATAGGTGACTCTGTAGTCAGGCACACTGATGTTCCACTCACCAGGCTAAACAAGGAGAAGGTTACTGTCAGGTGCCAGGGTGCACCACATAACACACGTACTCAGGTCATTCCACAAGTACAAATACGACTCTGTCATTGTCCATGTTGGTGTGAATGACCTGAGACGTACCTCCCTGGACTACATGAAAAGAGACATGGGAAGAGCTCTCCGATCTTGTAGTCCAGGCAGGTATGACCCTAGCCCTGAGTATCATCCTGCCATTGCCCAGAAAGATACCACAGTACAAGGACAACTTCAACAACTGGCTAAGCTTCTGGTGTCATTCTAAGAGGATCCAGTGTGTCTGCCTGGAACGACATGGTCGACAGACCATGATGCTTTGCCAGAGATGGCCTGCACCTATCACCCCAGAGATTCCGGATACTGGCTAAGGCTCTTTGTGCCCCTATAGTGCCTTTTTAGGCAAGGTTCAAATGACAAATTTACCACCATAACAGGAACAGGCAAGCAGAAACTGACGGTAATGCTACTCAGTGCTAGAAGTCTAAATCTCAGAATGCACTTCCTCGACACACTCCTTAAAATAGAGAACATCGATGTCTGTGCAGTGACTGAGACCCGGTTCAAGGCTCCAGAGAGCACCCCAGCATTGCCAGGCTATAACTCATACCACACTTTTCGGCCACCTAACCTGGACCGGAACACCGAAGGCGGAGGTGTGTCCATATTCATTAAGGATATCCACACCCCCATGCTAGTTGCTTATTATAATGCATCCGAGGTTAACAAAGTGCAACTAACTCTGGGCAAAACTGCAATCCAAATTTTAGCTTGCTACAGATCCCCCACCATGCCCCAGGATTCCCATTCCTCTTTTCTTGATATACTGGAAAATATTAGGGTTCAACCAAACACCCTAATAATTGGTGATTTCAACTTACCCCACCATTAACTGGGAAAACTACTCATGTACCAACTCCTTCGCTCAATGCTTTCTGGAATTCATAAATTCCAATACCCTGGATCAACTTATCCACACCCCCCACCAGGGGCAACAGTATCTTAGACCTAGTCATTACCAACATGAGTGACCGGTGTTCCACACCTGAAGTCAACTCCTTGTTGGTCAGATCCGACCATAAGCTAATCACCCTAGATATCCACATCCCGCCCCCTCCCCCCATTAAGGAAATCATGGTAAAAATTTTCTCCAAAGCCAACTTCATGCTTCTTAAGGCAGAAGTGGCAAACTTCTTGACACCCATGCAGATGGACAATACAGTTACGACTGTTGAATCCTACACAGATGCACTCTATAAGCACTTACACGAGTGCATGGATTGTGCTATCCCAAACAGAACCAAGACGCTATCCTCCAAAAAAAGGAAGCCAATCTGGTGGTCTCCTGCCTTAAACAAACTGTACAACAGAAGGAAAAAACTATTGCAAAAGAGAGTAAAATCCCATGAGTGGAGAAGCTCCCTGGTCAGCCTCCATAAGAAGATGAGATCCCTTATAAGATCCTCCAAAGCTAGCTACGAAAATAAAATTGCCACTGATTCTAGGGACAACCACAAAGCATTCTATAGCTATGTCAAGAATCTCAGTGGTAACACCCAGATCTGCTCTGAGTTGCAGCACAACGGCATGAAAATTACAGAACCAACTGATATTGCCAACGTCCTGGCAGATAGTTTCAGTGCTAACTTTACCCCACTCTCACCCCCTAAAGGATACAGGAAGAATGCAGAGTCCCTGTAATCACAACTACGCAGGTAAAAGCTGCACTCTCTAAAGCCAGAAACACAGCATCCATGGGACCGGACAACATCCCATGCTGCGTTTTACAAGAACTTCAGTATGAACTGGC
This sequence comes from Protopterus annectens, assembly GCF_019279795.1. Lineage (NCBI taxonomy): Eukaryota > Metazoa > Chordata > Ceratodontiformes > Protopteridae > Protopterus > Protopterus annectens. Next base: position 1,585,033,850 of record NC_056744.1, read on the forward strand.
TCCCCACTTAAGCACCATGTTCAATAATAGCCTCGCATCAAGCTTTCTGCCCACTGAATGGCACACAGCAACAGTTATCCCACTCCACAAAGGGGGAGTCACCACTGATCTTGGGAACTATCGACCTATTAGCCTGATGAGCCTGGTCTGCAAGGCCATGGAACGTATAATCATGGAACTCATAAACAAAGACATTGGTAACCTCCAAACTCTGGATCCCACCTGGTTCGGGTTTGTGAAAGGTAGATCGTGCCTCCTGAACCTGATCGACTTCTTTGAGGCAGTCACCAAAGCCGTAGATAAAGATAAGGTGGTTCACACAGCCTGTCTTGACCTCACCAAGTCTTTCGACACCATCCCCCATTCTGGAATTATAGCTAAACTCAATAAACTAGGTATAAATCCCTACGTCACAATATGGTTTGCCAACTGGCTCACTGACCGAACCCACACTGTAAAAGTTGCAGACTCCAAATCTGACCTCAAACCAGTGACAAGTGGAGTAGCACAGGGTTCAGTCGTGGGACCTCGCCTGTTTGCTATCTACTTCTCTGAAGTACAGGCTAACACAGAAGGCCTCTGGCTAACAAAGTTTGCAGATGACTGCAAACTAGGAGCCGTAGTCAAGTCCCCAAGTGATGTGGACATCCTACAGAAGGGCCTCGCTGAGACAGATGCCTGGTGTCAGAGCCATGGCCTCAAGCTCAATGCCAAAAAGTGCAGAGTCATCACCTTTGGTAAAAACTCTGTACCCATGAACTACCACATAGGCAGCAATCTACTTAACACCGAATGTGTGCTAAGAGACCTTGGGACTCAGGTGGACAGTAGTCTCTCCTTTGATAGTCACATCGCCACAGTAGTCAGGAAGTCCTTCTACGTGGCACACCTCAGCATAAAAGGGTTCTCATCCAGGAAAAAGAGGTCATTGTTCCCCTCTACTCGACACTCATTAGACCCATTATAGAGTACAATGCCCCTTTTGGAATGTACCTCACAAGACATCTGCAGCAGCTGGAAAGGCCACAGAAGTACCTCAAAGAGGATTACTGGCCTCAAACAAATGCCCTACACTGACCATCTCAAAAAAACTCCAGCCTTATTCCGTAGCATATCGCCTACTCCGAGGTGATCTCTGCCTAACATATAAAGCTATGTCAATCCCAGAGCTGTTGGACATGCTACACCTAAATAAATCCCAATCCCTCCGAGCTACACCCTCTAGGGACCTGAACCTTGTTACCACAATAAACAGGACATACTGGAGGGATAGATTCCTGTCCCAGAGACTTCACATACTCTGGAACAGGCTACCCATCTATATCAAGCAAAGTTCTTCATTAGCACTCTTCAAGAAAATTCTTGATGAGTGGATAGGAAATAGGAAACATACCCCGGGGATCACTTCTGTGGCTCTGCTCGACAGTGGCACAGGAAAATAACTTTCCTGGGTGGCGTAAGCCAGGGAACCTTGTTGGCTAGGCTTACGTAGTCCCTTTGGTCGATAGCCTAGTACCTACCTATGAAACTAAGAACTTTAAGCCTAGCTGATTATCCCATTAGTTAAAATTAATTATCCATACCTAGTTCTAGGGTATATGTTTATGTGTACCCATATGATAGTGAGTAATTCAGAGTAATATAGTGATTATTTTGAGGGAATACTATTGAGTATTTATAGGAGTCATACTGTAGAAAAGCATGTAGGTGCTGCCTCTTTCCATAAGTACTATAATGGGCAGTCCTGGGGTAAATTTCCCCATTCTCTTCCATAGTTCCAAGTTACACTTGAATAGGGACCGGGATGAACTTTGTTTAACATTGAGGGATATCTGTTTCAGAGTAGTGGTAACCTCTGAGAGATGTGCCCGTCTCTGTAAACTATTCTGTTTGTTTCAGAAGTGGTTTAGGTCCCTGGAACAAGTATTTCTGATAGCAGTTATCTTGTTTATATGCAGCAGATATATCAGTATAGGGTCAGAGGATGCCTTATAAGCCCAACACAGGTCCCCTTTCAGCAGTCTGTAGGATACTGAGTACAGTGATGGTGCCTTGAGGTGGTCCATTGTGGGACTTATGTTTTAGGCCCTGTTTCCTCTTTGTGAGAAACTTCAGTGGGTGTTCAATTTTTTGCACATGTTTAGCCAGATGCATGCCAAAGGGGGCATTGTAAACAATGGTTGGCCAAATGAGAGTGCATTAATGGGGAACAGTGACATTCTTGGACCTGGAGACTGTACCCTTGCTTGGAAGCTGGGCAGGTATAGAAGGACTTTTCTTACTTCTGTGAACACATGTTGGGCGAATGTAAGGTTATTTTCTATATATGTTTCCAAATCCCAAACTACAGAATTGACTCTTAGAGGGATTTTGGCAGTGTAGTAATTACCTGGGGTAGTGGGCTTCCCAAAGGATATAATAATTCACATTTTGGCCTTTAGTTTTTGTCCATGTCTCTGCCTCCAGTTAGTTGTTTGTAACAAACCTTCCTGCAGAATGGCTAAGTCATTTGGTGATTCAGTGACTGCTCCTAACTTGCATTCATAGGTTCATAAGTGTCTGCTAGGTTAATGACCCTGGAGCCTTTACAAGCCTAGCCCATAGGATTACCCTGGCATCGTGCCACCCGACCTTAGTTCCCAGTACCTCTGTTGAATAGAGCCACTGGAGTGATCCCCGGGGTGAATTTTCTACTTCCCATCCACTCATCAAGATTTCTCTTGAAGAGGGCCAGTAAGGTGCTCTATTTGAAATGTATGGTTAGTCTATTCCATAGCATGGGCAGTCTCTGGGTTATGAACCTGTGCCTCCAGCACATTCTGTTGATTGTGGTATTGAAGTTGAGGTCTCTGGTGCATGTGGTGAGGAGGGATTGGGATTTCTTTAGATACAGTATTTCTAACACAGCTGGTCAGACATGGCTTTGTAAGTCAAGCAGACAACACCTCTTAAGTAGGCGATATGAGACAGAGAATAGTTGGAGTTTTTTGAGTCTGTCCATATAGGATAAATGTTTAAGGCCTAGGATCCTCTTTGTGAGGTACTTTTGCAGCCTCTCCTGTTGTTGCAGGTGTCTAGTGAGGTACATGCCAAGTGGGGCATTGTACTCGATGAGGGAAGAGTAGAGGGAGACTGACCTCTTTTTTTTCCTGGATGCAAAACCCTTAGTAATGAGATGTCACATAGAAGAACTTTCTGACTACAGTGGCAATGTGGTGGTCAGAAGAGAGTTTGCCATCAACCTTTGTTCCCAGTTCTCTTATAACACCTTCTGTGTTCAGTGGGCTACCATCGATGTGGTAATTCATGGGAACCGGCTTTTTCCCAAAGGGGATGACGACACATTTTTTGGCATTGAACTTAAGGCCATGGTTCTGGTACCAGCCGTTGGCTCAGTGAGGCCTTTCTGTAGGATGTCAACATCACTTGGGGAGTTAATAATAGCTCCCAACTTGTAGTCATCTGCAAACTTTTTCAGCCAAAGTCCCTTCATGTTGTCCTGGACTTCAGAGAAGTAGATACCAAACAGGAGAAGACCCAGGACCAAACCCTGTGGGACTCCCACTCTTGACTGGTCAGCAGTCTGACTTGCAGTCAGCTACTTTCACACTGTGGGTTCTATCTGTGAGCCAGTTTGCAACCCACCTAGTGATATAGGGGTTGATGCCTAGCTTAGTGAGTTTTTGTATGATTCCTGAGTTGGGGAATGGTATCAAAGGCCTTAGCCAGATCAAGGTAGGCTGTATGAACCACCTTGCCTTCATCCACAGCTCTGGTGACTGACTCAAAGAAGTTGACCAAGTTGAGCAGGCATGATGTACCCTTCACAAAACCAAACTGTGTGGGATCCAGAGTTTGGAGATTCCCTATAACCTTGTTTATTAGGTCCATGATGATATGTTCCATAGCTTTGCATATCAGACTCATCAGACTAATGGGGCGATAGTTCCCTGGGTCTGTAGTCAACTCCTCCTTTGTGGAGAGGGATGATTGTAGCAGTGCGCCATTCGGTAGGGACAAAGCCTCAGCTGAGGCTGTGATTGAACAGGGCACACAGGTGAAATGCCAGTTCACTCTGTAGTTCATGTACAATATACCTAGGAATATTGTCAGGTCCCATAGAAGCTGTATTCTTGGCCTTGGACTGTGCTATTCTAACCTGTGCAGCAGTAATACTGGGTGCCTGGCAATCTACTGGTATTGTGATTGGTCCTTTGAGGAGGTGAGTGGGGTAAAGTTGGCACTGAATCTGTCGGCCAGTATATTGGCAACATCTGTTGGCTCAGTATAGGAGGTACCATTGTGCAGTAGCTCAGAGCAAGTCTGGGCATTGCCATGGAGATTCTTTACATAACTATAGAAGGCCTTATGGTTGTTTTTACTATCTGCTGCAATTCTGTTTTCATAGCTAGCTTTAGAGGATTTGATGAGGGATCTCAACTTTTTGTTGAGGCTGATAAGGAAGTCTTTCCAATCTTGGGACTTCACCTTATTCCGCATCAGTTTCCTGCTTCTGTTGTAGAGTTTGTTTATGGCAGGTGACCACCAGATTGGCTTGCTTTTTTTAGAGGAGAGTGTCTTGGTTCTATTGGCTATAGCGAGATCCATGCATTTGTGTACGTGTTCACAGTGCATTGATGTTTGATTCGGCAGTCATGCAACTATTCTCCATTTGCATGGGTGCTGTGAAGTTTGCCACCTCTATTTTTAGGATCCCAAAGTTAGCTTTGGAGAAGTTTTTCATGGCGGTTACCTTTGCGGGGGGATGTGGATTTCCAAGGCGATAAGTTTGTGGTCGGATCTAAGCAGGGAGGAGATGACTATTAGTGTAGAGCAGTGGCCGCCCATGTTAATAATGACCAGGTCAAGGATGTTGCTACCTCTAATGGGGGTAATAATGAGCTGGTCCAGTGCATTGGAATTAATGAATTCCAGGAAACGTTGGGGAAATGTATTGGTACATGAGTAGTTTTCCCAGTTAATCGAGGGGTAGTTGAACGCCCAGTATGAGAATGTTAGGTTGGAACCTGATATTCTCCAGGGTGCTTAGAAACATGGAGTGCGAGTCTTGGGACATGGTTGGGGACCTATAGCAGGCTACAACCTGATTCGCTGTCTTACCCAATGTTAGCTGCATCTGAAACATCTCTGATGCGTTATGTTGGGCTACCAGTCTGGAGGTGTGTTCATCCTTTGTGAATATGGAAACACCACCACCTTTGGAGCTTCGGTCCAAGTTCTGGGGCCAAAAGGTGTGGTGCAGGGGTGCTTTCTGCTGCTCTGAACCAGGTCTCTGTTACAGCACAAATATTGATGTTCTCCATTTTAAGGAGTGCTTCAAGTGAGTGCATTTTGAGATTTAGACTTCTAGTGTTGAGCAGCATGACGCTCAAATTGCATTTGTTTGTAGCTGTTAAGGTGGTAATTTGGTTTTTGGAACACCGCCTAGAAAAGGCACGATAGGGGTGGCAAGAGCCTTGGCCAGTATCCGGAAGCCCAGGCAGACAGATACTGGATCCCCTTAGAATGACAGCAGAAACTTAGCCAGTTGTTGAAATCGATCATTTTCTGCTTGTGATGGTAGGATGCTGCTCAGGGCTCAGGTCATACCCGCCTGGGCTACATAATTCTAGAGCTCCTCCATGTATCTTTTCATGTAGTCCAGGGAGGAACGTCTCTGGTCATTCACACCCACATGTACAATGACAGAGTCATATTTGTACCTGTTATTGAGGGACCTGTGTGCATGCATTATGTGGCAGATCCTGGCACCTGACAGGCAGCTGACTGTTACTTTCTCCTTATTCAACCTAGTGAGTGGGACATCAGTGTGCCTCACTATCGAGTCACCTATGACTAGTGTGTTGGGCATGCTATTTTGCCGTAGGGCCTCAGTTGAGTGGCATACTGTTTAGGAGAGTTATGTGTCTCAGATTAGTGTTGTGTTGTGGTGGTCAAGTGCGTTTCTGCCTTGGAGGTCTCTGCTGTTTTGGTAGATTTTTATTGAGAGCCACCACGAAGGTAGGTGTGTGGTTTGTGTTTTTATGTGAAGGCAGTGCTGGTTTGTGTTCTGGAGTGCTATGTGTTCCATGTGGTGTGGTGCAAGTGTTGACCTTCTTCTCTTGACCAGCTATTCCGGTCTTGGCTGGAGAGTGCGTGGCTTCCAATTTGGATATATAAGTGCATCTCTCGCAAGTCTGAGTGTTGGGAGGTAAGAGGAGAGAGTTGTTGGTGTACATGGCGCAGTTGCTGCATTGCCTCAGGATGCCCAAGTTCACCAGGTTAATAGGAGAAAGCACAGAGAACTGACCTTTAGTCGTTGGAGGGGTGGGCATTAATAATAAGTACTAGAGCTGTTTCCTTGTAGAACGTTTAGTGGTGGTAGCACTTTTGTGCTCTACAATAATTGTTACAAGAAGTCTGGTAAAGTGCTAGACTAATAAGTTAGTAAAAGTGCAGAAGAGGAGAGAGCTAGCAGATCTAAGGAAAAAATTAAAGAGCAGACTTTGGCACCACTCAGAAGCTTGCAAACAGTCCTGGATACAGCAAATCTGTATCTTGACTAGACTACTTACAGGAAAGGCAGGAAACAAGCGTAAACATGGGCTTTTAAACCAGAAAGTTGAAAGAGATAGAGAAACTGCCCAAACGACCAATAAACTACAATTTCTGGGCCAGAAATAAATCCTGTTGTGGTAGATAGGCAGCCTAGTGCTTACCACTCCCACTGATGAGCTAGAAGGCTTCCATCCAACACAGAAAAGGTTGGGGCTCAGAAGCTTACAAACAGTCCTGGATACGGCAAATCTGTATCTGGACTACACTAGTTGCAAGAAAGGCAGTAAAGAAGCTTAGATTTTTTTTAACAGAAAAGCAGATAAAACAGCACTAAACAGCACTAAAAACAATTCACCAGTCAAGGTCCCAGTACTCATCCATGTTGGACTCCACTGGTGCCTGGTCTTTTTGGGGAGGTAGTTTCCTTATCCTGACCTCATGAGTCCTATCTGTGAGCCATTTGGCAGTCCAGGTGATGTACGGGTTTATTACTAGCCAAAGTTTCTCCACCATGCTTGAGTAATCTATTGCCATAAGCTTTGGCCAGATCTAGATGAGTGGTGTACACACTCCTACCTTTGTCCATTGTTTTGGTGACCTTTTTGAAGAAGTCTACTAGAGGTTGACTTAGCAGGACCTGCCTTTGACAAACATAAAATGGAATGAGTCAACTGTTCAGAGGTTCCTGGTGTCCTTCAGAATACATTTTTTTCCCAGGAAGACCAAAGGCATCTGAGGATGCAGAACCAGCTGTGGAGAAATTTTAAAAAAATCTAAAAAGAGTGAGCCAGCAGTCTGAACTGGACTTTGCTTTACATTCTTCAAGCAAGAAGAAAGCCCTTAGAGAGGCTTTACCAGTGAAACCTTTTATACCATTTCTAAGGAAAATGCTCGAGCAACAGAAAAAAGCTCAGAAGCTGACTGGAAGAATCAGTAGTACCTTGTTGTTCCAGAAACTGATGATGTGAAATCATGATCAGGAAGAAGGTCAGCAACAATTCGTAAAAAAGTGGGAGAACTATTAAGCATCAATCCCGTTTGATACAGTTTAGACAGGTAAACTGTGGTTCTGTAAGATGAAGTGGCTGAAAAAGACTAGAAGTTTGACTGTTAAACTTGTTGGAGAACTGTGAAGCATAAATTCCACTCTCTTATTAATGTTCAGAAGGGCACTGAATGGACTGGAAAATCAACTTTAAATAAAGCAGTTTTGTTCTCATTAATATCTGTTTAAAAATGCTGATGTAAATTGCATGTTATATTGTAAAGTAATTCTGTATTGTATGCAAACACTTTCACACGTTCATAACCAGATTCATCCAGAAACCAAAATGTATAGATCCAAGGTAATTCTGTTAGCCCCATTCTTCCCCTGCTGTGGCAAAATCTGAAGAGAAAACCCTTTTCCTGCCTCAGAACCACCTTCTGCTTTTCCACCTGTCCAAGCAGCCTCACCTAGACAACCGATCCCTTCACTTTGCTACATGTTTCTCCGCTTACACTGATGACCAGGGACCCCAACCTCCTTTATTGAAACAAGTCTGATTGTTGATTCACAAAGACTCTCTACTAGAAAACAATACAAAGGAAAATGGAAAAGGTTTGCTGTTTGGGCTACTCTACATAAAATAGACCCCTTCTCAGCTCCAGTATCAGTATTCAGCTTTTTGTGGAGTTAAGACAGAAGGCAAGTACTCTTCAGTGAAAGTTCATCTAGTTGCTATGTGCCCAATGATAAAGCTTTGCTGCCTCAAATTTGTGAAGAAAAGATGTTTTTTTTTAATTCTAGACATCTTTAGCTCACCTTGCTTCCCCTATAGGATTTTAATTTTGTTTTGGAAAAACTTTCATTCCCTCCTTTTGAGCCAGTGGGCTGCACTGATATTAAGTTTCTGCTTTGGAAACCTCACCTTCTAATAGTCACCTCTGCAAAATGAGTTTCTAAACTTCTTGCCTTGGCTTCTAAATTTCCTGCTGTTTTCTTCCTTAAAGATAGACATTTCAGACCAGTCTTTCTTTTTTGCAGAAAGCAGATACACAGACAAATTTACATCAGTCCATTCGTCTCCTAGTTTTCTTTGCAAATCATTTTAACAGAGGAGAGAGAGTATGAGCTGCACTGCCTAGGTATGCACAGGCAACTCATATTTTATCTTCACAGAACAAGAGAAACAAGAAAAACAAAGAGAAACAAGAGAAATGCAGGAAAGATGACCAACTATTTATATCCTTCACAAATATTACAAACAAAGTCACAATCTTTACCAAGGTTAGTGTATCCAAATAAATGTGTGACTGCATTATCTTTTGTGGTTTATCCTGTAGCAGTCCCTCCACTGTGAAGGCTCAAGCATATATCTGCCGCCTTTCTCCTGGATTTGCCACAAGAAGAAATTTTTGCAGCTGCTAGTCTGTCCTGGTTACATTTGACAAGCATCTCCTGTTTAGCTATCCTGTCAAGAGCTTGGGCCTCCTTTGGATCCCCCACACTCAAAGGCTTGCTGTCTTAAGCTGCCCTAAGCCTGCTGGGGATTCCGTCTACCAGTTCCAGGACCAATCTAAGTAAATAAGTTATGTACTGGAGCTCACAGACTGGTTGGCTTGGCTAATCAGCTAATCGTTATAATAATTGTACAATAATGTAATTTCCTGCCTGTGAGTGGTACCCCACCGACTTCCACCTTCTTAATAATGATTATTTACACCTGTTTTATATTAATTTGAATATTTTAAATGTTCTTTTCAGTTTTATTAATGTTACCTAAAGTTATTCTTTGGTTTTCTGATGTCTCTGGATTCAGTTTTCATCTTTATGAATTGTGTTTATTTTTTCTGCTTATTAATGATGGTGCTTGAATCTTTCAAGTCATCAGGAAGAACTTACCTGTACCTTGTACTATTTTGTGAATGCTTGCATTCTGAGAATTCAGAATGCTGCAAAAGTCACGTGAATAAAGGGGAGGGAATGACATCTTAAGTTGTCAATTTTCATGTAATCCTCAGTGGATGGGTTCATTTCAATCCCTCGGAACTGACTCGGCAACTTGCTAAAGCTCGTGGACACTTAAAACTCTTAAGCATCCCCCTTTACCCGTAATGCTCCTGGTTGAGTGCCTCAGCTCTCATTTGCCACTTTCAGATTGGTGGTTTTTGCCTTCACTCGAGCTTTACTCAGGTAAGTGAATTTTTGGATAGTTTTTCTTCATATTTTTCTCCACCTTTTTTGTACTTTTTAGTACTTCTCAGAAGTTGTTGCTAGTATCTATCCTATACCCTTGTGTTAGCCACTGTTACATACCATAGTTGCTATTCCATTTCCTTTTCCCCCTTTTCCTTTCGTTATAACAAAAAAAAAATAGTCTTTATCATGACATTCCATCTGATGATGTCAGTCTTCACATACTCCTTGACTGTGGGCTCTGTTCCCAGCTTCGGAACCAACTCGGCCATTATTTCAGCTCGCGCCTCCCAAAACTCTCATGCTAAGCTCTACCCATAATGCTCCTCACCAAAATACCCCAGATCTCATTTGCCGCTTCTTAGTGCCAGACGCGTTCTCTGAGCTCTCGAGCGATAGCTAATTTTCAAAAACTGTAAGTTAGATTTTCCTATTTTCTTCTTTTTTCTCTATATTCCATTATATCTGTACTACCTGCTCCTCTTTTAGATAGTCTAGTTTGTACATGCATGTCTTTTACTCTTCTGATCTATGTTTAGGTAGTTTCTCAAGTACCGTCATTGATACTTTTTCCCCCCTTTACCTTCAGGTATTTTTAAGTACCGTTGCTGATATTTCTTTTCTTCCTGCCTTTTTCCTGTAGTTTATTTAAAAAATTAATAAAGCAAAAACTCTCCCTTCTGATTTCTCAGTGTGAGTGTTTCTGAGTGTCTGTCTCACTCTCTCTATGCACCCTTTGTTGTTGTAATGACTGATAAACCCATTAAAGGCACTTTGGGCTTCAAGAGGTGCCAGAAATGTGACAGAAAGCTTCCAAATTCAGATGGAAACTCTGTGTCTGTTGTCTTGGGGTGGTCCATCTACAAGAGGATTGTGCAGTCTATCGCAGCTTTAGCCACAGAACTCTTTACTGACCAAAAAAACAAGTTAATTTTGAAAGGTTTTCTTAAATCAGATTTTGACAAGGCCTCATGGTCCTAAAACTGAAGCCAGTTCATCATCATCATCTTCCTCCTCTAACAAACCAAAGAAAAGAAGTCAGTCGGTTCCGACATGTTCATCAGAACTGTCAAGCAAAATTGCTAAGACTCTCAATGGTGCTGACAGCTCCCTCAGAACCAGTAGGCCAAAAAATTGAATCTTCTGTGTCAACGGTGCCTGTTTCTGCACCCACTTAGGAGTCAATATCTTCAGTACCTGTTTAGTTGCAGACTACACTATTTCTGGTACCTGTTTCAGTGCAAACTACATCAGTACTGATGTCAATTAAGGACATTTCCTCTTAGGTACTGACCAAGAGTATAGAGCTGAAGGACCTTTCACTTATTATTTTACCACAAACCACATATTCCCCTTTAGTAGATCCTTTTATGGACCATCCTCCCAGCCCTTTTTTGGAGAAATGGCCACCAAAATCTCAAACGTCTTCAGTTAGATGCACCAAGAGTCTGTTCTAATCTGATATTAGGAGGCTGGTGGATCAGCTCCTTATGGCAAGGGGATTACCTCCTTTCATGGTTCCTAGCAATGTTAGCTGTGGAAACTTACCTTTTTCCACGCCACTACTTATTCCTCCTTCAACTCCAGCTGAGTTTTTGGAGCCCCTGGAACCAACCTTCCTGGCTTTGACTGTTTTAGTGCCGGTCAGAGCTTCTTCCCTAGTGCCAGTAGCTACTCTGAGTTCTTTGGGTTTGTCTGATCCGGAAACCACCCAAGGTTAAGGCTTTATTGCCAGTTACGAGGGGCAGGGTTTGACATAGATACTTTTGGAGCCCTCCATGCTCCTTGGTGCTTTGGCATATGTAAGCCTGACTCTGACTTCAGCTTTGGAGGTGGCCTCCTTAGTGCAGGGTGGGAACACTGTTCTGAAGGAGTCTGTTTCGGTTCTGGATTCCCATCTCTCTACAGGGGAGCCTGTCTTCCAAGCCATGGAGAGGGCCTTGTCCATTGTGGGCAAACAGTCTGTGCCTTCCCTGGTGGACCAAATGTCTTCTACATCCTGTTGACCAGAGCTTCCTCCAGTCTCTTCCCTGGAACAGAGATCACAAAAGTCTCAGGATCAAGCCACATTGGTTATGTCATCTTCGGATACCTTTCTGGAACATCCCACCAAAGAGGTACCTTCGAAGAGAAAGTGCAAGAGGAAGCATTTGGACTTCCCTGAAGAGTCCTTCACAGAGGATACCGATTTTGATGAGGGGGAAGATTCCCCTAAATCACCCCCTGAAGATGTTTCCTTTGGGTGGTGGCTGGACTACCCTTCAGTCTTCCTTGGAGGAATCTGTATAAGTAGAGGCGTTTCATGGCCAGCACTTTACCTCTTGGATCTTTCCATCTGCTGACTATCTTATTAAGTTGATTGCTCAGCAGGCTTGGAAGTTACCTGACCCTATCAAGCTGATCCTAGAGAGACCTGGCCGTATCCTCTCGGCCCCTCAGGATCAACAACACTGGGCCAGAGGAATTCCTGTGGACACCTTGGTGGTAGTGGCATCCACCAAGAAGGAACTTGCTGGTGAAAGTCCTACTATCCATCCTCCTAACAGAGTCTAGGACAATGGATAGATTTGGGAAGCGCATCTACACTTCATTGGCATTCACTCTCGTCCTTGAATTACATGGCACATTTTACAAGGCTTCAAAGAGATTTGATTAAAGAGCTATAAGATACTTTCTTGGGAGCAATAGCTGAAGGAGTTCAAGACAGTGGCTTCTCAGCTCACCACCCTATAATCTATCTCCAACTTGTCCATGAGGCTAATTGCTCATGTTGCCAAAGGGACGACAAGAGCAGCAGGTTCAGCTGTAGCAATCAGGAGACATGCCTGGTTGCGATTATGTGATTTCACACAGCCATTTAAGTCTTCTTTCATCAGTGCTCCATTTGATGGAACTTCCCTATTTGGTCCCAAACTTAGAGACTGTAGTCAGATGTGAGAAAGATGGGAAGACCCTTTCTGCTGTGGGCGTATGCTTTTCCACTCCTCAATGGCCTTATTCCAGGAACCCGAGAAGTGGGAGGGTATGGTTCAAAAAGTCCCAAGGACCTTTCCAGGATTCGTGTGGCAATGACTTCCCCCAGGGCAGACGGGGGAGTAATAATGAAAGATGCCACTCAAGAGGCAGAAATGGCCCACAGAATCAGGGTTCCCAGGGACTCTTTCCCTGGTAACTCGAGGCCCCATTGCCTTCCTCTGGAGGCAGTTGGGTGGGGGAGACAATTATCCCTGCACCAATCTGCCTGGTTAAGGGTAACAGATAAATGGGTTCAGAGGATTATAACCATAGGCTACAACATCCTCTTTTCAGAAGAACCAAAAGACTAAGAAGAATTCCGGATGTTCCACCCAGACATGGATGCAGGGGACTGGAGACCAATTTTGAATCTCAGTCATTTGAACAAATCAGTTCAGAAAACCAAATTCCAGATGATTGCAGTTCAGTCTGTACTTCCATTCTTGGAAAAAGATGACTGGATGTACTCCGTAGATATTCAGGATGCATATTACCATATAAAAATGGACAAGCGGTCTAGAAGATTCCTGCAATTCGGGCTGGGAGCCAGTCACCATCAGTTCAGGGCTCTGCTCTTTGGTCTCACCACTGCCAACCAGGGTGTTCATCACATGCATGGAAGTGGTAGCAGCTCACCTCAGACTGCTAGGATTCTGAGTGTTTCCATATCTAGATGACTGGCTCCTTACCGCTCTCACCAGATGTCAACTCATAAAGGCACGAGATTATACTCTTCTCCTTTGTTACAGCTTAGGAATCACTATAAACCACAAAGAATTCTGTTTAGAACCATCCCAGCAGCTGGAATTTATTGCAGCTCTGCTCAACACAGGCACCGGCAACAGAGCTTATCAAAAGATTAAAAGCTTAATTAATGAAATGTTTATAGAGGGTAGGATTGAGTTGAATTTCTTTAATTATATGATGTTATCATACCCTAGGTTCCCATATTTCTTTGGAGTTCCTAAAATCCATAAAAATTTGGTGGACCCTCCTATGAGACTTTTGGTAGATGGCTGTAACTCACCTACCTACCCATATGCAAAGTTCATTGACTCATTACTAAAGAAATGCTTGGAACCTGAGGACCAAGTGTGCAAGGACTCTTGGTCATTTTTGAGCAAAATTGATAGGAAATTGTACTTCTCTGTATATTGTAATCTAACGGTGGACATTAAGGACCTCTATACTTGTATTCCACATACGTTAGGAATAGAGTGGCTAGGTTTCATGCTGAGGAAAAATAAAGCATCAAAGGCAGAAATTTCGTTAGTGATGGGCTCCCCATGTGGAGCTCGTATAGTGAATTTAGTCATGGCTTATTGGGAGACAGAATTTGTGTTTAAACATGAAGATCTAAAAAACACTTTATCGTGTTCTACACATGTTACCTAGATGATATTTTTATCCTATTAAAAGGTGACATTAACACAAGTAACAACTTAGTAGACTACTTTAATCAGTCTACCAGATTTTTACAATTCATGTCCACTTTTGATACAGAAGAAATAGCTTATTTAGATGTCTATTTAACAAAGAATAGGGTACAACAATGTTTTGTAGCTAAGATTCACAGAAAGAGCACTTATTCCAATGCCTTTCTGCAGTTTTCAAGCTGTCACCCTCACCATCAGAAACGGTAAGTTGTTAAAGGCCAGTTGGTGAGGGCAGCACGGATAGTTATCCAGGACAATGATTTCTTAGATGAATGTTGTTTATTAAAAAACATGTTCCTAAGTCGTGACTATCCTGAGTAATTATTGGACTCTTTGATTGAAGAGGTCAAACTCAAGAGGACAAATAACGTGTATAGCCCTATTCTTGGTGTGAAGCAAGGGGATATAGCCCAACTTCTTGTTCATGATGAAGTGACTCAAGTGGTCGTAGATAGCCCCCGGGATTATAGTGTAAGGATTGAAGTTGACTTCCACCTGAGCTTCATTACTACATTCAGTGTGGACAGTCAACTAATAGTTAAGGTGATACAGAAGGATTGGGAATTGTTTATAACTAACCCAATGTTGTTTAGCAAGTTCGATGATACTCCCAAAGTGATATTCAGAAGGACCAAAAATTTGAAAAACATGTTAGAACATCATAGAAGTGTCCCTAAAATTACAGGCATGCTTAAGTGTGAATCATGTAATCTTTGTAAATTTATTGATGTTGATAATTCTTTCCACATCAATAATATTCAGTGCAAATTGAAGCAAAGATTCAATTGTAATTCCAAGACTGTTGTATATCTAGCCAGGTGCCAATATTGCCCTGCATTTTACATTGGCAAAACGGAGCGTAGACTCTGTGACCAGGTTTACGAACACCAGTATGCAATTACTAAAGGAAAAGTTGAAAATGCTTTAGAGAAGCATATTTTGTCCAATAAGGAACATACATTTAAATATAAGGTCATAGACCAAGTACCCATTTGATATTAGAGGTGGACCTTTGCCTCTACAATTAGAGGAATTAGAATTGTTCTGGCAAATCAATTTAAACGCTTATAATTTCCCAGGCATGAATGAGACTTGCTCTATAAGCTGTATTTTGAAATTAAAGAGGCTACAAAGATGAGAGGGTCTAGCTATTTGCTTTTCCCTGCATCGTTATTTCACTAGATGGCACTTATACTTGTGCTGCTGCATATGTCATAATAGAGGTTATATATGCCAAATTTATTTGATAACAGTCAATGTTATGAGGGCTGTAGAAATTTAGTGTTATTTATTATTGGTGTCTACTGTCACTTTAATACTTATTAAGTAGACCTCTTTTGTATCAGGTTTTAGTAGTATTGTCTTTTTAAGAGAGGGAGTTTCTGTTTTAAGCAGTAGTTCACGATTGGTCTAGTCAATCACATGATATGAGATTTTAACTTGAAACAAGACACTTTGTATTTTATGTATTTTTATCTAAGAAGTCTGCTTTGCATATGAAACGAAAAGCGCTTAATAAATCTTTAAACATTCACTCAGCTCTGCCATTCCCGTTTGGTGTTAAAATTTTATGAGCTTGCTGAGGGATGTGATTAAAGAACTCTCAGGGACCCTTTCAGGAGCAGTTACTGACAATGACTGGGAATCAGTGACTTCTCAGCCAGCCACCCTGACTTCCATTTCCAGCTCATCCATGAGGTTCATCTCACATGCAGTTGAAGGGATGATAAGAGCCATCAGTGTAGTAGTAACCTTAAGGAAACACGCCTGGATGCATTTGTGTGACTTTGCAGAACCCTTCAAGTCTATGATGTTCTTCGTGTTTCACTGTTGCAGTCATCACATTTGCGTTATCTGCCTGCAGGTAGCCCTCAGCTGGCCTGAATACCAGAGTCTTTGGATTCCTGCATTGGATGCTGTCTCTTCTTCCATGATGTCAGGTCATCAGGGGTATAAAACATGCAGCCGACGCCGTTACATCAGTCTTTCTTGCCGTGCGGTGCCTGAAGCAGTTAGCAAGTGCCGGTTGGCCAACTCCTGAAATTCTTGTTTTCGAGTTTCAGATCCAAAGTCTTCAAAAAAGAAAAGTACCCTGTTGGGGTTCTTTTTTCTTGCTGCAACCAATGTCAGTAAAAGTTAACAATTGTCTTACCTGTGGAAAGCAAATACCTCATAGAGATTTTCATTCGTACTGCATCCCCTGTTTAGGCCCAGACCACAACGTCCCTCACTGTCGGTTTTGTGCCTTGTTCAACCCCCAAACTATTCGTTGTTGGGCTATCTTTGCAGCAAATTACTTTCATACTCTGTCTCAGTACTCCGAAATGGCTTTGTTAAGCCATCTGACTACTGATCTTCCGAAAAAACATAAGAATAAAGACAGAGACAGACCGCATAGGTCTAAAACTGCCGACGACGCTTCCGTTAAGCTAGTTGCCAGTCCACCGGTACTCAGTGAGGCGCTTTCGCTGCCCCGATACCTGCTACTTCAGATTCACAGGCCTCTACTGAGACCCATTCGGAGTCTGGTATGCCAGGAGATGCTTCTTCGACTGTGGAACCTGCGGATGTCTCTTCCTTGGATGGGTCCAGAGCTGCTGTGTAGGCACCGGCTACTGAAGGTGTATTCAGGCCTACAGACTTGCATTTTAAACCAACGCCATCTTCTTCATCCAGGCCTAAAACTCACACCACGCCTAGAAAACTGATGACCAAACTGCAGACTCAGGCCCATATGCCTAAAAAACAAATGCTTAGAATAGCTGAAGACCTTATTACCTTAATTAGAGGAAGCCAGCCCTCCCCCTCTAAGAGACCTAGAACTGATTTTCCTTCTGATTCTTCTGATCACGAATCTGATATTTCTGCTGCTCCCGATTACCAGGATTTGTCCTTATCTACCTATGAGGATTCTGGTGCAGAGGATTCCATTCCCTCTGCTTCCCCTCCAGAAGATTTTTCAGTATGTAACACCCTCCAGTTATGTCTAATGACATTGAGAAATTTGAGATGGAGGCAGACATTTTAGCAGAAAATCTTGTGGACAGAGGATATAAAAGACAGCAGGTTGATTTGAATATAGAATATATAAAAACTAAACGGAATGGGGTAGCAGAACCCTGGTACCATAGGGATAGGCAAGAAAGGGTACCCAAGCGAGATACATGGAGATCCAATTAGGGACAGTTTATGTTAACTTACAGTAGTGATATAGGGGGGATATGTGACATCATTAGACGTAACTGGAGGGTGTTCCATACAGATCAAAGAATAGCAGATATTGTAGGTGAAAGACCTCGTTTTACATTCAGAAGAAATAAAAATTTAAAAGCTATGCTTTGTCATGAGCCCAGAATGGCTTCCAACATTATCATGAAGACTAGGCGGCAGGGAATTTTTCCATGCCAAAATTGTAGGGCTTGTGTTCGTATCAGATGTTCATCGTGTTTCACTGTTACAGTCCTTACAGTTGGGTTATCCTGCTGGCAGGCTACCCGCAGTTGGCCTGAATTCCAAAGTCTAGGTCCGGCGTCTGTTGTTGTTGCCTCTTCCCTGATGCCAGTGCACCAGCGGTATAAAAGATGCAGCCAACGCCATTTTCTTCAGTCTTTCTTGCCGCGCGGTGCCCGAAGCAAAAGCAGTTCGCAAGTGCCGGTCGGCCAACTCCTTTGATTTTCAAGTTCAAATTTCAGATCCGAAGTCTTCATTAAAAGCTAAGTACCCCATTGGGGAAACTTCTGTCTTGCTCCAGACCAATGTCAGAAAAAGTTAATTGTATTTCTTGTGGGAAGCAAATACCTCAAAAGGATTTTCATTCTTACTGCATTCCTTGCCTAGGCCCTGACCACGACGTTGCTAGTTGTCGGTTTTGTGCTAGATTTAACCAACGCACTATTAAGCATTGGTACGATTTTGCATTTCATTACTTTGGCAGAAGATTTAATTATATAATGCCGTCGGAACAGCCGACTACCAGAGTTTACAAAAAATGCAAAGAAAAACAAAAGGACAGGCATCCGAGGTCCAAAACCGACGAGGCTTCTTCTAGGCCAGTCGCCGATTCGCCGGTTCTCAGTGGTGCTCTTTCGCAGCCCCTGACGACTGCTACTTTAGAGCCACAGGCTGATACTGACTCCCACGTGGATTCAACCAGGCCTACAGAAACTCAAGGTATTGGACCTTCGGAAACCATTCCCTCAGATGGGTCTGGAGCCGCTGAGCAGGCATCAGCTTCTGAGGGCATTTTCAGGCCAACACAATTATATGTTAAAACGACTTCAGCTTCAAAGGCAAAGACTAAAGCAGCTTTAAAGACAAAGAAAGAAGGACAACAGCCCCATGGACAGGCCTCCATGCCTAAAAAACAGATGCTCAAAATGGCCGAAGACCTGATTACTTTGATTAGGGGTTCTCATCCCCCTCCTGACAAGAGGCCTAGGCAAGAGATAGAATATGAATCTTCAGATCAGGTTTCCATTTCATCTGATTCCTCTTCTGATCAGGAATACTCTCTTCCTCCTTATGAGTATTCTGATGCTAAAGAATCTATCCCCTCAGCTTCTCTTCCTGAGGATTATTCTTTTGGGGAAACACTGCATACCATGAGGGAGCATTTCTACTGGGAGAGCCAAGATTATTCAGAATCTAAGAAAAGGCTCAGAGACTTTCCTTAAATGCCTCAGCACAGCGCCCTTGCTATTCCACCTGTGCTAGACATTGTAGATGTATTTTCAGAGTCCAGTCTGACTCCTGACTCCTTACCTCCAGCTCCTGTTAAGCCAGACAGATACTACAGGGTTCCAGACTCCCACAAATTTCTTTTTAAAAACCCTGCTGCTGACCCAGAAACTATCTCTCAGGGTCCCAAGGGGGTCAAGGCTTCCACTGCAAAAAACCCTACTCCCTCTGACAGAGATTCCAGGGCACTGGACAGATGGGGAAAAAAGATTTACACTTTTGCTACCTTGGCTATAAGGGCTTTAAATTGTCAGTTTCATATGCTTAAATATCAGCAATACATTATGTCACTGCTTAAACAGAAAATGTTGACAAATCCTGAATGTGCAGAAAATAAAGAAATGCAGGATTTATTGCATGCAGCTGAGCAAGTTGGGAAGCATACTTTACAATGTGGTTTTGATCCTTTGGAGGCCTCCTGCAGAGCTGCTGTTACAGGGTCTATCATTAGGAGGCATGCTTGGTTATAGGAACAGAATCTGCGTGATCATGTTAAAGCAAAATTATTAGATGCTCCATTACAGCATGATACCTTGTTTGGTGTTAAAGCAAACAGTCAAGGATTTCTTACAGGTACAGCCTCCAAGATTTAGCAGACACTGACCTACAAAGAATTGGTCCTTTCCAGTATCAGACAGGCCACAAAGAGGCAGATACAGACACCCTAGAGGCAGATCCCAGGCCCAAGGCTCATACAGGTGTAAACAATGGGGGGCTTCTACCTCCAAAAGCAGAGAAGACAAGTCACAGCCATACAGAAAGCAGTCCCAGTGACTTCCCCCTGCCAGTGCCAAACACTTATCTTCTGGCATCTCCTTTAGGGGGAAAACTAGCACTTTTTTCACAAAACTAGAACCTAGTCACACAGGACAAATGGGTCTTGAACATAGTGTCACAAGGTTACAGGTTCCGCTTTCACACCCTGCCAATGGCAAACGGTATGCCAAACCTGCCAAAAAATCAATGGGCAGAGGCACAAAAGCAAGTTTCATCCCTCATGGACATGAGGGCCATTCAGCAAGTACCATAGCAAGAGCAGGGACAAGGATTTTACTCAAGACTTTTCTTGGTGCCCAGAAAAGACAAAGCCAGGAGACCAGTACTGGACCTATCTATTCTAAACACATACCTGGATATTCCAAAATTCAAAATGTTGATTCTGCAGCAGCTTCTGCCCATGCTGGGCAAGAAGGCTTGGCTTGTAACTTTAGACCTAAAAGAGGCATACCTGCATGTCCCATTCAGACAATCATGCAAAAGATACCTCAGATTCATAGCTGGCTCAATGCACTACCAATTCTCTGCACTGCCCTTTGGCTTATCTACTGCGCCCAGGGTCTTCATAAAATGCCTGGCACCAATAATTGCATTTTGCAGACAAAGAGGAATACAAATATATCCTTACTTGGATGACTGTCTTATTCAAGCAGAGAACAAGGACATACTACTACAGCATCTGGCGTTTGTAAAAAGATTATTAACATGCCTAGGGTACACAGTAAACTAAAATAAATTAAAACTTGTACCCTCTCAAGAGATAATATTCCTGGGTGCAAGCCTAAATACAACTGTCCAGATGGCTTATCTCACGCCAGACAAACAAAGGCAACTGACTACTTATTTCAAAATGTTGGCAACAAACACCCAGTTAACTGCAAGAAAAATTCTGCAGGCTTTGGGCTTCATGGCATCCTGTATTCTGCTTATTCGATATGCAAGACTGCATATGAGGAAACTGCAGTGGTATCTAAAAAGTGTTTGGACTCAACATTGCCACAGCCTGGAAACAATAATTACACTCATTCCCTGCCTGTAACAGGAGTTTCGATGGTGGGAAAAGGCCTGTCATCACAACAAGGGGCAGCCATTCACCATACCCCCAGCCAGGCAGACATTGACAACAGATACATCAGATTATGCCTTGGGGGCCCACATGGCAGGAAGATGTATTCATGGTCCGCAATCCAAATGCATCTACATATCAATCAAAAAGAGATGCTAGCTGTTCAAAATGCCCTGACAGCCTTCAAGGATCTACTTCATCCATGACAGCTACTGATAAAGACGGACAATACTACAGTCATGTGGTACATAAACAAGCAGGGAGGCACACCTTCCTACCCCCTTTGCAGACTAGCCATGACCTTGTGGGACACAGCATTGACTTACCAAGTACATCTTCAAGCACAATTCCTGCCAGGAAAAATAAATACTCTGGCAGATGAAATAAGCAGAAACCTCATGGATCCCCACGAGTGGAAATTGGATCCACAAGTCTTCAACATGATAGCAAGGAATTGGGAATGCCTGGACATTGATCTATTTGCCTCCCCTCGCAACTGCCAACTACAGAGATTCTGCACAAGGACTTATCACAAGTAAGCATGGAAAGTGGATGCTCTGTCTTTCAGCTGGAAAAACTTAACAGTATATGCCTTTCCCCCACTGCCTCTCCTCCCCAAGGTACTCCTAAAGCTCAGACAAGAGAAAGAGAAGAGAAAGCCAAAAATGATACTGATTGCCCCAGACTGGCCCCGCCAGCACTGATACCGAATCCTAAGGAACTTGACTCAATGCCCAGCATGGACATTACCTTAAATTCCTCACTTACTGACCCAACAAAACAATCAGATCCTGCACAGCCAGCTCAGGACCTTAAATCTGGCAGCATGGCGGATAATGTAGCTTTTCAAAACGCACCTCTCTCTAAAGTGGTGATGGATGCTATCTTGGAGGCTAGGAGGCCCAGTACCAGAAAATCTTATGCAGAAAAATGGAAGAGATTCTGTGCTTGGAATCATTCACAAGGAATTTGACATGATTGTTCCAAATATCCCTCAGATTTTGCAATACTTAAATGAGATGTTGGACAAAGGCCTATCCTTTTCATCAATCAAGGTTCATGCCTCTGCCATTTCAACTCATTACAATAAAGAGCCACCTATTTTTTCTCATCCTTTATTAAGGCAGTACCTCAGAGGAGCCAAAAACTTACGGCCTCCAAGGAGATCACCAATACCTGCATGGGACCTCAATTATGTCTTGGAAAAACTCACTCTGCCTCCTTTTGAGCCAGCCGCTACAGCTGATATAAAATTTTTATCATGGAAAACAGCTCTGCTCCTAGCAATAACCTCTGCAAGACGAGACTCAGAGCTACAGACACTCATGGCTGTGGAACCTTTTATCATTTTCCATCCAGGTAGGGTTTCTCTAAGGACAAACCCCACATTTATGCTTAAGGTAGTGTCCAGTGTGGCCCTCAACCAAACTATTCATTTGCCTACCTTTTATCCAAACCCACAGAGTAAGGGTGAGAAACTTCTGCATTCTTTGGACATACACAGACAGCTGCGCTTCTACTTGGACAGAACCAAAGCTTTCAGAAAGAATGAGCAATTACTAGTAGCATATGCTGCAGGATCACAAGGAAAGGCGATCTCAAAGCAGACTATTTCAAAGTAGATAGGTCACTGCATTCGTTTATGCTATTCTCAACATGGCAAATCAGTGCCTAAGGGGATTAGGCCACATTCAACCAGAGCAGCAGCCACTTCAGCAGCCTTCCTCAGAGGATTGCCAACCAAAGACATTTTAGAGGCTGCAACCTGGAGTTCAGTGCACACTTTTACAAAGCACTAGCACTTACCACTCTACTCCAAATCCAGGGCAGGCTTCGCCACTGCAGTACTGCAGGGCCTCATAGCCGCTCCTAATTCTATTTAGTTCCAGCCTCCCAACCTTAGCTTTGGGATTCAACCCAATTGTAATGACTGCAACAGTGAAACACGATGAACATAGTACAGTTGTGTACCTACCATAAATGTAGATGTTTGAGTGTATTCACTGTTGCAGTCCAGGTTACCCACCCACCATCCACCCTAATCTTTGCTGGACCTTATCTGTACTTCTCTATTCTATACAACCTATGTGGTGTATTTGCTTGTAGATGAAGAAAACTTGTTACATGTTGCATGCATGATTTATTGACATATTTTTAGCCTATCCTTTTGGGGGCACCTGACATCTGGGGCAAGAAAAACTGAAGAAAATGACATTGGCTGCATCTTTCATACCCCTGGCGCACTGACATCAGAGAGGAGGTGACAGCAATCGATGCCGGACCTAAATTTTGGAATTCAAGCCGACTGCAGGTAGCCTGCCAGCAGGATAACCCAATTGTAATGACTGCAACAATGAATACACTCGAACATCTGCATTTATCTTAGGTACACAACTGTACTTTTTCCAACTCGTTTACACATCCGACGACACAACGGGAGTATTCATTAAAGGGATTTGCTAACTGTAGAACTAGAAATGTAGTTTATTTGGCCATTTGTCAACTCTGTACCTCATATTATGTTGGTAAGACAAATTGTATGTTAAAAGAAAGAATCTTTGGACACGTTTGACATCAGACATCATGATATGTGTAACGCTCTGGCACAGCATGTAGATGAACATGAAGATCACTTTTTTAGGTTTATGGTTTTGCAGAACATACATAATAATGTGATGGGGGGATTTATCTAATGAAACTGAATGTTTAGAAACAAAATGGATAATTAGACTAGGTGCAGATAGAAGCCCTGGTCTAAATACAGCTATACCTTTAAAGCCCATTTAAGAAAAAGGAGGGTAAAATGTTAGCTTATGATTGGTTGCTGTGATGTTTAAATAAGTGGTTTTAACTTTTTATTTTGTCTGATGAAGGGCATGTTTGCCTGAGAGAACCGAAGTCTTCAATAAAGCTAAGTACCCCGTTGGGGAAACTTTTTTCTTGCTCCAGACCGGTCAGTAAAACTTAATTGTATTTCTTGTGGGAAGCAAATACCTCATAAGGACTTTCACTCTTGCTGTATTCCTTGCCTAGGCCCTGACCACGATGTTGCTAGTTGGCGGTTTTGTGCTAGATTCAACCAACGCACTATTAAGCGTCGGTTTGATTTTGCTTTACATTACTTTGGCCGAAGGTTTAACTACATAATGCCGTTGGAACAACCGACGACCGGAATTCATAAAAAACGCAAAGACAAAGAAAAGGACAGGCATCCGAGGTCCAAAACCGATGATGAAGCCTTTTCTAGGCCAGTCACCGGTTCTCAGTGAGGCGCTTTCACAGCCCCTGACACCTGCTACCTCAGAGCCACAGGCTGCTTCCGACTCCCACTTGGAGACAACTAGGCCTCTGGAAACTCAGGGTATTGGGCCTACGGAAACTATCCCCTCAGATGGGTCTGGAGCCGCTGAGCAGGCATCAGCTTCTGAGGGTGTTTTCAGACCTACACAGCTTACTATCAAGTCCACTTCAGCAGCCAAGTCCAAAACACCACTAAAGACAAAGAAACAAGTACAGCATTCTCCTGGACAGTCATCCATGCCAAAGAAACAGATGCTTAAAATGGCCGATTACCTAATTACTTTGATCACGGGTTCCCATCCCCCCCCTGATAAAAGGCCTAGGCAAGACACTGACTATGACTCCTCTGACCAGGTCTCGATTTCCTCTGATTCCTCTTCAGAACAAGGATATTCTCTTCCTCCCAGTGAGGACTCTGATGCTGAAGAATCAACCCCTTCAGCCTCTCCTCCTGAGGATTACTCTTTTGGGGAAACCTTGCACACTATGAGGGAGCATTTTCATTGGGAGAGCCAGGATTATTCAGAATCCAAGAAAAGGCTCAGGGACTTTCTTTTACTGCCTCAGCACAGGCCCCTTGATATCCCTCCTGTACTAGATATTGTTGATGATATTTTCTCTGAATCCAGTTTGTCTCCTGATTCTTTACCCCCTACACCAGTCAACCCAGATAGAGGTACTACAGAGTCCCAGACTCTCATAAATTTCTTTATAAAAACCTTGCTGCTGACCCAGAAACAATTTCTCAGGGTCCCAAAGGGGTCAAGGCTTCCACTGCAAAAAACCCTGTTCCCTCTGATAGGGATTCTAGAACACTGGATAGATGGGGGAAAAAGTTTACACTTCTGCTACTTTAGCTGTAAGGGCTTTAAACTTCCAGTTGCACATGCTTAAATATCAACAATACCTAATGTCTTTGCTAAAACAGAAAATGTTTAGAAGCTCAGAATGTCCTGACAATAAGGAAAGGCAAGATTTATTGCATGTAGCTGAACAAGTGGGAAAGCATACTCTGCAATATGGTTTTGATTCATAAGAGGCTTCTTGCAGAGCCGCAGTTACAGGTTCTGTCATTCGAAGGCATGCTTGGTTAAAAGAACAAAGTTTACCTGATCATTTTAAAGCAAAATTATTGTTTGCTCCATTACAGCATGGTACCTTGTTTGGTGTTAAGGCAGAAGAGGTGTTATAGAAAATGGAGGATAAAGCAAAATCAATGCAGACAGTAAAGGATTTCTTACAGGTTCAGCCACCTGGATTCAGCAGGAACTGGCCTTCTAAAAATTGGTCCTTTCCAGTGTCAGACAGGCCACAAAGAGGCAGATACAGACACCCAAGAGGCATATCTCAGCCCCAAGGCGCATACAGACCTAAACAATGGGGTGCTTCAACCCCCAAAGGCAGAAAAGACAAATCACAACCTTCTAGGAAACAGTCACAATGACTTCCCTCTACAAATGCCAAGCACTTACGTTTTCGCAGAACCCTTAGTGGGAAAACTAGCACTTTTCTCACAAAATTGGCACATGATCACCCAGGACAAATGGGTACTGAATATTGTTTCTCAGGGTTACAGGTTACACTTTCACACCCTACCAAGGCCAAAAGGTATGCCAGACCTGCCACAAAATCAATGGGCAGAGGCACAAAAACAAATTACTGCTCTCATGGACATGAGAGCTATTCAAAAAGTACCACAGCAAGAACAGGGGCAAGGATTTTATTCAAGACTTTTCTTGGTACCCAGAAAGGACAAAGCCTGGAGACCAACACTGGACCTGTTGATTCTAAATACTTTCCTGGATGTTCCAAAATTCAAAATGTTGACACTGCAGCAACGTCTACCCATGCTGGGCAAGAAGGCTTGGCTAGTTACTTTGGACCTCAAAGAGGCATATCTGCATGTCCCAATCAGACAATCTTGCAGAAGATACCTCAGATTCATTCATTGCTGGCTCAATGCATTACCAATTCTTTGCACTGCCCTTTGACTTATCTCCTGCACCCAGGGTCTTCACAAAATGCCTGGCACAAGTAATTGCATTTTGCAGACAAAAAGGAATTCAAATATATCCCTACTTGGACTGCCTTATTCAAGCAGAGAGCAAGGACATTCTACTAAAGCATCTGGCGTTTGTGAAAAGATTACTAATCTGCCTAGGGTACATAGTAAACGAAAAGAAATCAAAACTAGTGCCCTCTCAAGAGATAATATTCCTGGGTGCAAGCTTAAATACAACTGCCCAGATGACTTCTCTCACGCCAGATACGCAAAGGCAACTGACTCAATACTTTCAAATGATGGCAACAATGACCCAACTACCTGCAAGACAAATTCTGCAGGCTTTGGGCTTCATGGTATCCTGCATCCTGCTAATTCCATATGCAAGACTGCATATGAGGAAGCTACAATGGTTTCTAAAAAGTGTTTGGACTCAACATTGCCACAGCCTGGAAACAATAATAACTCTTATTCCCTGCCTGCAACAGGAATTTTGATGGTGGGCACTGGCCTGTCAGCACAACAAGGGACAGCCTTTCACTTTACCCACAGCCAGGCAGACACTAACAACAGATGCATCGGATTATGCCTGGGGGGCAGACATAGCAGGAAAATGTATTCAGGGCACGTGGCCCGCAGACCAAATGCATCTTCACATCAATCAAAAAGAGATGCTAGCTGTACAGAATGCCCTGACAGCCTTCAAGGATCTACTACATCCAGGACAACTACTACTAAAGATGGACAATACTACGGTTATGTGGTACATAAACAAGCAAGGGGGCACACATTCCTACCCCCTCTGCAGGCAAGCCATGACTTTGTGGAACACAGCACTGACCTACCAGGTACATCTACAGGCACAATTCCTGCCAGTAAAGAAAAATACTCTGGCAGATGAACTAAGCAGAAACCTCATGGACCCTCACGAGTGGAAACTAAATCCACAGATCTTCTGCATGATAAGGAAATGGGGATGCCCAGACATAGATCTTTTTGCCTCCCCTCACAACTGCCAACTACAGAAATTCTGCATAAGGACTTATCATTCACAAGCATGGAAGTGGATGCTCTATCATTCAGCTGGAAAACCCTAACAGTTTATGCCTTTCCACCACTGCCTCTCCTTCCCAAGGTGCACATAAAAGTCAGACAAGAGAAGCCAAAAATGATTCTGATTGCCCCAGTCTGGCCACGCCAGCACTGGTACCCAGTCCTTAAGAGCTTGTCTCAAGGCCCTGCCTGGACTTTACCTCAAATTCCTCATCATCTGATTCAACAAAACAATCAGATCCTGCACAGCCAACTCAGAACCTTAAATCTGGCTGCATGGCAGATAATATAGCCACTCAAAACACACCTCTCTCTAAAGCTGTTATGAATGTCATTTTGGAAGCCAGGAGGCCCAGCACCAGGAAATCTTATGCAGAAAAATGGAAGAGATTCTATGCTTGGAACCAGGCACAAGGACTTGAACTACTTGTTCCAAATATTCCTCAGATTTTACAATACCTAACTGAGATGCTGGACAAAGGCCTATCTTTCTCATCAATTAAGATCCATGCCTCTGCTATTTCAGCTCATTACAACACGGAACCTCCTATTTTCTCTCATCCACTGCTAAGACAGTACCTCAGAGGGGCAAAAACATAAGACCCCCAAAGAGAGCACCGATACCTACATGGGACCTCAACTTTGTCTTAGAAAAGCTCACACTGCCTCCTTTTGAGCCAGCCAATACAGCTGATATAAAATTCTTATCATGGAAAACTGCTCTGCTCCTAGCACTAACTTCAGCAAGAAGAGTCTCAGAGTTACAGGCATTAATGGCAGTGGAACATTTTATCATTTTTCATCCAGACAGGGTTTCTGTAAGGACAAACCCAACATTTATGCCAAAGGTAGCATCCAGTGTGGCTCTTAACCAAACCATTCATTTGCCAACTTTTTATCCAAATTCCCAGAATAAAGGGGAGAGACTTCAGCACTCTTTGGACATACACAGGCAGCCATGCTTCTACTTGGACAAAACAAAAGCTTTCAGAAAAACTGAGCAACTGTTTGTAGCATATGCTGCAGGATCACTAGGAAAGGCTATCTCGAAGCAGACTATTTCAAAATGGATAGGACACTGTATTCATTTCTGCTATGCACAGCATGGCAAGTCAGTGCCAAAAAATATTAGGCCACATTCTACCAGGGCAGCAGCCACTTCAGCAGCCTTTCTCAGAGGAGTACCAACCAAGGAAATTTTGGAGGCTGCAACTTTGGAGTTCAGTGCACACTTTTACCAAGCATTATCACTTACCTCTTTACTCTAAATTCAAAGCAGGCTTTGCCACTGCAGTTCTGCAGGACCTCATAGCCACTCCTAATCTTATTTAGACCCAGCCACCCTACCTCAGCTTTGGGATTCAACCCAAGTGTAATGACTGCAACAGTGAAACACAATGAACATAGTACAGTTGTGTACCTACCATAAATGTAGATGTTCGAGTGTATTCACTGTTGCAGTCCAGGTTACCCACCCTCCATCCCCCTTTCTCTGCTGGGACTTGTCTATACTTCTCTATCCTATACAACCTATGTGGTGTATTTGCTTGTAGATGAAGGTATTGTTTTTATTTTACTGTATGTTTTTATAAGCAATATGTATTGCCTACCTTCTTGGGGGCACCTGGCATCTGGGGCAAGAAAAACTGAAGAAAATGGCATCAGCTGCATCTTAAATACCCCTGGCGCACTGACGTCAGGGAAGAGGTGACAGCAACTGACGCCGGACCGGGACTTTGGAATTCAGGCCGACTGCGGGTAGCCTGCCAGCAGGATAACCCTAGTGTAATGACTGCAACAGTGAATACACTCGTTTTACATTTATGGTAGGTACACAACTGTACTTTATTGAATCCCCAAGTGACTTAACCATCATGCAGGAAGGTTTGTCCCAAACAATAACTGGTGCCAGAATCGTGAATTGAAACTAAACTGCAAAAAATACATCATATCCTTTGGGAAGTCATCCACTCCAGGGAACTGCCAAATTGACAATGCCTCCTGAGAACTGACCCAGTTGTTTGGCATTTGGGAACTTGTGTGTACATTGACCTAACTTTGACCAGCATGTGCCCAGAGTCATAAGTCTTTCTATATTGCACAGCTCATAAGCAAATTGGTTGTGACTAGATCTAGAGATGTTGTTGTCCCCCTTTGCAAAGCCTTCATTAGGTCAATCATTTTGTATAATGCCCACTTTGGCGTGTATCTGTCAAGACCCATGCAATGATTGGAATACCCACAGAGATACCTTACTTAAAGGATACAAGTCCTAAACAATAGGTCTTGCATGGACCACCTCAAAGATTTATCACCATACTCTGTATCCTATAGAGTGCTTAGAGGTAACGTGTCTGGCATACAAGGCATCCAACGTAATACAGACGGACCTACTGAACATCAGCAAGTCAAATGGCATCAGAAGTACTCAGTCCAGATATCTAAACTGATGTTATGGGGAGATGGATATATATCACAGAGGCTACCATTGTCCCAGAACAGAATATCCATTCAAATAAAACAAAGCTCATCCCTGTCCATATTCAAGTGCAACTTGGATCTAAGAATGGGTAATAGAAAATGTACTCCAGAATTGCCCCTCATGCCACTAATGGATACAGGCAGATGTTCTTTGTGTTTCACAGTTGCAATCTGCACACTAGGGTTATCTGCCTGCAGGTAGCCCTCAGTCAGCCCGAATACCAGAGTCTTGGGATTTCTGCGTCGGATGTTGTCGCCTCTTCCATGACATCAGGTCATCAGGGGTATAAAATATGCAGCCGACGCCATTACATCAGCTTTTCTTGTCTCGTGGGAGCCCGAAGCAGAAGCAGTTCGCAAGTGCCGGTCGGCCTCTACCTGAAATTTTCATTTTTTGAGTTTCAAACCTGAAGTCTTCTAAAGCTAAGTACCCTGTTGGGGATTCTTTTTTCTTGCTCTAACCAATGTCAGAAAAAGTTAACAATTGTCTTGCCTGTGGAAAGCAAATACCTCAGAGAAATTTTCATTCTTACTGCGTCACCTGTTTAGGCCCAGACCACAGCGTTCTTCACTGTCAGTTTTGTGCCTAGTTTAATGCCCTAACTATTCATCATCAGGCTCTCTTTGTTGCTAAATTCTTTCGCTCTCATTCTCTGTATTCTGAAATGGCTTCGGCAAGCCATCCGACTACCGATCTTCCGAAAAAACTTAAGGATAAAGACAGAGACAGACCACATAGGTCCAAAACTGCTGACAACACTTCCGTTAAGTTAGTCGCCAGTCCTTTGGTACTCAGCGAGGTGCCTTCGCAGCCCCTGATACCTGCTTCTACAGAATGCAGGCCTCTGCTGAGACCCATTCGGAGTCCGGTATGCTGCGAGATGCTTCTTCGATGCAGATGTCTCTACCTTGGATGGGTCCAGAGCTGCTGTGCAGGCACCAGCTTCTTAGGGTGTATTCCAACCTTCCCATGTTTGTATTAAACCGCCTACTCCATTTCAGACTAAAACGACCGAGTTTCTCAGGGCCAGAGTTCGCACTATGCCTAGAAAACCGGTGACCAAAGCGCATGCTCAAGCTCCCATGCCACAGAAACAAATGCTTAGAATGGCTGAAGACCTTATAACTCTAATTAGGGGAAGCCAGCCCTCCCCCTCTAAAAGACAAAGAATTGATTTCCCTTCTGATTCAACAGACCACAAGTCTGATGACTCTGATCCCTCTGATTACCAGAACCTACCCTTATCTACCTATGAGGATTCAGATGTGGAGGATTCCATTCCATTTTCCTCCCCTCCAGAGGACTTTTCTTTTGGTTAAACCTTGCATACATTAAGAGAGCATTTCTGCTGGGAATGCCAAGACTACCCACAGTCCAAAAAGAGACTTGGAGAATTTTTAGACTTGCCTCAGCGCAGGCCTCTAGCTATACCCCCTGTCCTGTATATTGTAGATGATGTTTTCATGGAATCCAGTCTTACTCCTGATACTTTACCACCAGCTCCTAGAAAGCCTGACAGGTACTACAGGGTACCTGACTCTCACAAATTTCTCTTAAGAATCCCACTGCAGATCCAGAGACCATTTCCTAGGGACCTAAAGGTATTAAGGCTACTACAGCCAAAAATCCTACCCCTTCGGACAGGGATTCGAGGGCGTTAGACAGATGGGGCAAGAAGGTATATACCTCTGCAACTCTTGCCATCAGGGCTTTAAACTGCCAGTTTCACATGTTGAAGTACCAGCAGCATATTATAGAACTAGTTAAACAAAAAAATGTTGTTGCTTACAGATTTTGCAGAAAATAAAGATTTACAAGAGTTAATGCATTCTGCAAACCAGGTCAGTAAACATACTTTGCAGTGTGGTTTTGATGCCTTAGAAGCATCATGCAGGGCTGCTGTCACTGGGTCTGTACTGAGAAGGCATGCCTGGCTGAAGGAACAAATCTTGCCAGTCCATGTCAAAACAAAATTACTAGATGCTCCATTAAACCAGGAATGTTTGTTTGGCGCAAATGCAGAAGAGGTTCTTAAAAAGATGGAAGAAAAAGCTAAGTCTATGCAAACTGTTAGAGATTTCTTACAGGTGCAGCCACCTAGATTCAGTAGGCATTGGCCATCAAAAACTGGTCCTTTCCAGTCCCTACCAGGTCTTCTCAGCCCAATCCCAGGGCAACAGATCACCAAGGCTACAGTCTCAGGGTATGCAGAGATCTAAACAATGGAGTGCACCCCCCTCAAAAACAGGGAGTGGTAAGCCACCACCTTATGGAAAAAATTCACAATGACTTGTCTATCGTCCTTCCCAGCCATGCCCAAGTACTTGCACCCCTAGGAGGAAACTCGCCCTGCATATAAAAACTGGATGTCCATTACCCAGGACCAATGGGTCCTAAACATTGTATCCCAGGGATACAGATTCTACTTCCGCTCACTGCCAACCCCAAGTGGGTTACCAGACCTTCCTCCAAACCAATGGGCAGTGGCTCAAAAGCAAGTACTTTCTCTTCTCAATATCAGGGCTTTTCAACCTGTTCCAATAGAGCAAAGAGGACAGGGTTTCTACTCCAGACTGTTTCTGGTGCCCAGAAAAGAGGGCTCTTGTCGCCCTTATCCTGGACCTGTCTATTCTCAACACCTTCCTGGTGGTCCCAAAATTCAGAATGCTTACACTACAACAGCTGCTTCCTCTGCAAGCCAAGGGCTCCTGGCTAGTCACCCTAGATCTAAAAGGGGTCTATATTGAAGTAGCGAATGCTTAGAAAAGCGAATGCTAATTAATCGACCATTTTTAAGTGAAAACTTAAAATCGCGAACACCCGGAACAGCAATTTTTTTTCCCCAGGGCACAGCGATTTTTTTTCCCAGGGAAAAAAAATTGCTGGGCCTGTTTCGGGAGTTTGCCATTTCCTCCACTGTGGTGCGATCTTGGAGTTGGTATATTTAAGTAGGGGGATGTGGGGGGCAAAGCCCCTCACATTAAATAATGTTTTAAGTTTGTTTATTTATTTATTTATTTATTTATTTATTTATTTATTTTGTGGACCAGCGATTTTTTTTTTTCCCTGGAGAAAAAAAATCGCTGTTCCAGGTGGTCGAGATTTTAAGCTTTCACTTAAAATTGGTCGATGAATTAGCATTCGCTACTTCAGTATACACCCTGTAAAAGAGGCTTATCTGCACATCTTCATAAGGGAATCTTGCAGGAAATATCTACGTTTCAGGGCAGGGTCTATGCACTATCAGTTCTCTGCACTTCCCTTTGGCTTATCTACTGTGCCCAGAGTATTCACAAAATGTCTGCCTCCAGCCATTGCATAATGCAGGCAGAGAAATATTCAGTCCATACTTGGACGATTGCCTGATTCAGGCGGACAGTCAGGAATTGCTACTTCAGCACCTGGCATTTGTAAAAAGACTTCTAACTTATCTGGGGTACACCATTAATGAAAATAAATCACATCTGGTGCACAGCCAAAAGATTGTATTCCTGGGCACAAGCTTGAACACAACTTCCCAGATGGCATTCCTTACTCCAGAAAAGCAAGTTTATTTGACAAACTACTTCAAACTAATGGCCACCAGAACCCAGCTATCTGCAAGAAAAATACTGCAAGCCCTATGGTTCATGGCCTCATGCAGTCTACTAATTCCATATGCAAGACTGCATATGAGGAAACTTCAGTGGTACTTAAAAAGTCTCTGTTGCCAACATACTCAGGACCTGGAAACACTTATTCCTGTCATTCCTTGTCTAAGGGCAGAGTTCCTTTGGTGGGCAGAGGTTTGCAACCACAACAAGGGACTCCCTTTCACTCAACCCCTCGCCGCCCAAACCCTGACAACAGACATATCAGACTATGCATGAGGGGCTCACATGGCTGGCAAATGCATTCAAGGCAAGTGGAGCTTAGGACAAATTCACCTACATATCAATCAAAAATAAATGTTAGCTGTACAGAATGCTCTGACAGCCTTCAAATACCTTATCTTTCCAGGACAACTCTTGATAAAGACAGACAACACCACAGTTATGTGGTACATAAACAAGCAGGAGGGAATTCATTCCTAACCACTCTGCAGGTTAGCCATGGCCCTGTGGAACACAGCCTTGAGCAACCAAGTGCACCTGCAAGCTCAATTCCTGCCAGGTAATCAAAATTCACTGGCAGACTTAAGTAGAAATCTACTGGACCCACGAGTGGAAACTGGAACCCAACTCATTCAAACTTCTAACCCACAGGTGGGGGACATCAGAGGTGGACCTATTTGCCTCCCCCCAAAACCATCAATTGAACAAATTTTGCACCAGAAATCCCCACAGCCAAGCATGGAAAGTGGATGCCCTATCCTTTGCATGGGAAAACCTCTCAATTTATGCCTTTCCCCCTCTGCACCTCATCTCAAAAGTACTACTCAAGATCAAACAGGACAAACTAAGGACAATCCTTATTTCACCGGACTGGCCCCACCAGCACTGGTACCCATTCCTACGCAGTCTGGCTGCAGTACCACCCTGATACCTACATCAGCCCCCCCCTCCCTGCTGTCCCAGCAGGAGGGACAGATTTTGCATCCTCAGCTGCAAACCCTGAACCTTGCAGCCTGGCTTATTCCCTGAATACACCACCAGCAACCCTCAGCAAACAGGTGTTGGAAATCATCCTTGAGGCCAGAAGGCCTAGTACTAGGAAATCCTATTCAGAAAAATGGAAAAGATACTGTTCTTGGAACCAGTCTCAAGGAAAGGACACAGCTGTGCCCACCTTACCTCAAGTCCTAGATTACCTAGCAGAGCTGTTCCACAAAGGCCTGTCCTTCTGTTCTATTAAGATTCATGCCTCTGCCATCTCAGCTTATTATAATACTGAGCCACTTCTCTTTTCTCACCCTCTGGTCAAGCCATTCCTGAGAGGAGCTAACAATTCAAGGCCCCCGAGGAGAGCTCCCACCCATGCCTGGGACTTGTACTAGAGAAGCTCACGCTTCCCCCTTTTGAGCCTGCTGCTACAGCACAGTTAAAATTCCTCTCTTGGAAAACAGCCTTACTTCTAGCCATCACTTCAGCAAGAAGAGTGTCTGAATTCGAGGCACTAATGGCTGTGGAACCCTTCATTATTTTCCATGCTGACAGGGTTTCCCTCAGGGCTAACCCATCTTTTATGCCCAAGGTGGTATCCAGTGTGGCTCTAAACCAATCCATCCATTCACCAACCTTTTTCCCTAATCCTCAGAATAAAGGGGAAAGGATCCTGCACTCCTTGGACGTACACAGACAACTCAGGTTCTACCGTGACAGGACTAAGCCTTTCAGAAAATCTGACCAGCTGCTAGTCAGCTTTGCTACAGGGGCAGAGGGCAAGGCCATTTCAAAGCAAACCATTTCCAAATGGATAGCACACTGCATCCATTTCTGCTGCAAACACCATGGAAAACCTACCACACAGGGGATCAGAACTCATTCCACTAGGGCTACCTCAACCTCTACAGCATTTCTAAGAGGAGTCCCTACCAGGGACATCCTGGAAGCTGCAACCTGGAGTTCTGTACACACCTTCACCAAGCATTACCACTTACCTGTCTTTTCTAAATCCAGAGCTGGATTTGCCACAGCAGTCTTACAAGGCCTGCTCGCCAGCCCTACTATTACATGACTGCCTCCACCCTTCCTCAGCTTTGGGAATCAACCCAAGTGTGATGACTGCAACAGTGAAATGCGAAGAACATAGTACAGTTGTGTACACTTACCATAAATGTAGATGTTCGAGTGTATTCACTGTTGCAGTCCTGGTTACCCTCCCTCCAGCCCCCTGGCTCTTCTGTGCTTTCTACCTATCCTCTTTTTGGCCATATCTTATGGCTATGGTGTTTACTTTTTACTGGAGGTGTTCCACACCATGTAATTGCTTTCTATTTTGGGGACTCCTGACATCTGGGTCGAGAAATACTGATGTAATGGCTTTGGGTGCATGTTTTGTATACCCCTGACGTCATGAAAGAGGTGACAGCATCCAAAGCAGAAATCCCAAGACTCTGGTATTCGGGCTGACTGAGGGCTACCTGCAGGCAGATAACCCTAGCGTGATGACTGCAACAGTGAATGCACTCGAACATCTACATTTATGATAAGTATACACAACTGTACTTTCCTAAATGCTGCATCCCTTACATGGGTCCCCTCAAATTCTCTATGGTATGATCACAGTTATTCTCAGTAGGGCTAATATGCAATTATCAGCCATGGGATAGGTTAGACCAATCAGGCAATGGTAATTCAAGCACCATAAGGGAATTGGCTAAGCTTAAAATGTCCTCCAAGTGAACCTCTGTTTTGGTAGTAAATAGTTTTAAAAAAATTGCCTTTTTTAGATCACTAAGTGCCCCCCCCCCCCCCCCATCTTCAACAGCTAGGATGGAAAGACTCTTTCTGCAGTTAGTGTACGTTTTTCCACCAGTCAGAGACCCTTTTCGAGCCACCAGTGTATTGGTGGAAAAATGTGGCTCAAAAAGTCCCATGGGTCCTTTCCTGACACACTGAGTATCAGCTCCCCCAGGAGCAGGGGGGAGCTCCAATGGAAGATGCCACCCTCATGGCAGAGGACGTCCGCAAAACCAGGGTTTCTGAGATTCATTCTTTGGTAACCCCTTCCAATGCTTCTGAATGGAGGCCTGATTGCCTTCTTCTAGCGGCAGTCTGGGATTGTTGTTCCCCTGCACCAGAGAGCCTGGCTACGTATTACTTCCAAAAAATGGGTACAGGGAATTATATCCAGAGGTTATTCAACCAATCCATCCTCCTACAAAAACATCCCAGATGTTCCACCCAATCAAAGGGATTAAACAGCCTTAGAAATACAAAAGCTGATAGAAAAGTGAGTCATCCAAGAAGATACCCCAGACCAGATAGGACCCAGAATTTACTCAAGATTCTTTAGTGCCAAAAAACAGGTTACTGGAGACCTATTCTAGATCTCAACAAATTAAACAAATTGGTTTATTTAACCAAATTCCGGATGGTCACGGTTCAGTCCATTCTTCCATATTTGGAAAAGTACGACTGGATTTGCGCCATAGACCTCCAAGACAAGTACTTTCATAGAACTGGAACAAGGTGACAAACTGAAGAAATGAAGAGATTTGGTTCGAAAAACCATCTAACCAGTCCACAGAGAACTAAATAAAACTATTTATTAAACTGTTTGTAAAATGGCATCCACTACTTTAGCACAAGAGTAAGTTGGTGAGCCTCTACTGTCGACCAGTGGTCTCAGAGGTGGATTTTCAATACTCTTGTGAATCTTAGGGATACCAAATATACACGGGTATCTAGGATACAATGTTGACAAGTAGTTATAAATCTTCTGATCAATTCTACTTTCAATAAACAAGTCTTCCAAGCAATTCTTGATTAAACTATAAGCCTTATTTACCTCAGATCGTGAACTTAAACTGTATGCACTAGTATTCAACAATACATTCATACATTGCTGATGATCTGAATTGTTGAATACAACTAAACCACCACCTTTGTCTGGTTTACAGAATGCAATCCCTGTGACTTAAACTGTAAATATTCACGTTCTTCCCTATTAATATTATGATAAGTTTTATACTTGAACCCTACTTTAGCAGCATGCCTAATATCCAGCTCACACAGTTGCTCAAACATTTCCAAAACTGGGTGCTATGGGGGGGTTAAATGTATTTGGAATAAGGAATTTATCAGGGTTACAGGTATTCAGAGTGTCACCCATTATTAAATTAAAATTCAACTTCCTAGTATAAATTTTTATGTCGACAATAGTGTTGACTATATTCAATGATTGAGATGGAACAAAGGTAAGCCCTTTAGATAGAAAGTCAGCAATGTCTGAACAAAACTCTGTAGAAGAGAAATTATAAAGTTTGAAATCGCCTGTTTTATTCATGATAATCTCCGGGTGTTGTTGGCCCCTGCGACTGTCAGAGATCCCAAAGCAGTCACTATTAAGTTCTTGATTATCATGCAGAACGTTCACTAAAGTACAACCAAGAAGGTCATTATTGAACATAGGTAGAATGTTAAGTAAATCAGGTTGGTGGATCCAGGAGCAAGGTCCAAACAGTAGAATTACCAACTGACCCAAAACAGGGGCAAGCAGAAATTCAACAAGAACAAGACTTAACTACTTGCCACCAGCCTGATTTACTTAAAATTCTACCTATGTTCAATAATGACCTTCTTGGTTGTACTTTAGTGAATGTTCTGCATGATAATCAAGAACTTAATAGTGACTGCTTTGTGATCTCTGACAGTCGCAGGGGCCAACAACACCCAGAGATTATCATGAATAAAACAGGCGATTTCAAACTTTAGAATTTCTCTTCTACAGAGTTTTGTTCAGACATTGTTGACTTTCTATCTAAAGGGCTTACCTTTGTTCCATCTCAATCATTGAATATAGTCAACACTATTGTCGACATAAAAATTTATACTAGGAAGTTGAATTTTAATTTAATAATGGGTGACACTCTGAATATCCGTAACCCTGATAAATTCCTTATTCCAAATACAGTTAACCCCCCCATAGCATCCAGTTTCGGAAATGTTTGAGCAACTGTGTGAGCTGGATATTAGGCATGCTGCTAAAGTAGAGTTAAAGTATAAAACTTATAATATTAATAGGGAAGAACGTGAATATTTATAGTTTATTAAGTCACAGGGATTGCATTTCTGTAAACCAGACAAAGGTGGTGGTTTAGTTGTATTCAACAATTCAGATTATCAGTAACGTATGAATGTATTGTTGAATACTAGTGCATACAGTTTAAGTTCACGATCCGAGGTAAATAAGGCTTATAGTTTAATCAAGAATTGCTTGGAAGACTTGTTTATTGAAAGTAGAATTGATCAGAAGATTTATAACTACTTGTCAACATTGTATCCTAGATACCTGTGTATATTTGGTATCCCTAAGATTCACAAGAGTATTGAAAATTCACCTCTGAGACGATTGGTCGACAGTAGAGGCTCACCAACTTACTCTTGTACTGAAGTAGTGGATGCCATTTTACAAACCGTTTAATAAATAGTTTTATTTAGTTCTCTGTGGACTGGTTTGCTGGTTTTTCGAACCAAATCTCCTCACAAGTACTTTCATGTAACAATGCACAGGCAATCCAGCAGGTTCTTATCCTTCCGTCTGGGAGCCATTCACTTCCAATTCAGAGTACTGCCCTTTGGTTTCACCACAGCCCCAGGGTGTTCACCAAATGCATGGCAGTAGTAGCATCTCACTTGAGATTGCACTAATTCCACATGTTTCCATATCTAGATGATTGTCTCATCACTGTCATGACCAGGCATCAACTTGTAGAAGCCAGACAAAAGGTCCTTCAAATGTGCTCTTCTTTGGGAATAACTGTTAACTATGAAAACTGTCATCTGGAACCTACCCAAGCCCTAGAATTACTAGGCGCTATGTTAAATACAAAAATTACCATAGCCTGTCTTCCTCTGCAAAGATTACTGACAATTCAAAGACAAGTCTCGACCATAAGCAGCAGAAACAAAGTGCCTGCCAAATTAGTCCTCTAAACATTAGGCTACATGGCAGCATCAATAACTCTTGTACCTCTGGCCAGATACCATATGCAAATTTGCAGTGGTTGCTTGTGGCACAATGGTTGATGACTTTCCCATTCCGTGTCCACTTAAATTTCCATCACCAACATTTGCAAGAAAGATCTAACATAGTGGACTTGTTCAGAGCAGATTCTATAATGACATCTCTTTTCTCTCCCTCAGCCCAGGGTCACAGTGACCATGAACACCTCCCTGCCTGGGTGGGGGTGGGTGGCATTGCAGTGGCAAGAGAGTCAAAGACACTTGGTCCCCGATAGAGGCCACATTACATATCAGTCTTCTAGAGATGAGGGAAGTACTTTTGGCATTGCAAGCATTTCAGGATGCTCTCCCCTGCGATTGCAATTCAAACAGACAATATGTCAGTAGTCTGGCATGTCAACAAATAAGGAAGAACCAGGTCTTACCCAATATGTCAAGAAGCCCTAAGAGTGTGGCAGTGGGCAATCTCATCAAACCACTTTCTTGTAACAACACACATTCTGGGGAAGTCCAGTGTGATGGTAGACAAATTAAGCAAGTCCATTGTCGTACCTCACGAGTGGTCACTCAGTCAGAGAATGTTGGAGAGAATTTTCCGATCATGAGGCCAGCCTTGGTGTGATCTTTTTGCCTATCCACTAAACAACAAATGCAGCAGCTGTTTTGCCCTACTCGCCCCAGTGGAGGAAGACCCAAGGGATGCTTTTCTACACAGTTGCCACCCCCCCCCGCCATCTCCTGTATGCATTTCCACCAATACCTTTGAAAGCCATCAGGTTGAAGAGCAAAGTCATCCTCATAGCCCCCTTTTGGCATTGACAGATTTGGTTTCCTTTTCTTTGGCCTCACCTAATCAAACAACCTTGGATCCTAGATCCAATTCCAGATCTTCTGTCTCATCCAACAGGCATGGTTCACCCCAAAATTAACAATCTCAAGCTGACTGCTAGGTTTCTCCACTTCCAGTAGTAGCCAGGCAGCCTTTGCTGTCATCTGCCGTTTGACGTATACTGCTTTCCTCTCATAAGCCGTCCACACAAAAACTGTGTGGTAGTAAATTGAAAAGGGTTGTACATTGGGCTCTGCAGAACAGTATTTAAACCCCTTTCAGCCCCACTTCACAAAATACATAGATTTTTGGCATTGCTTTTTGATAAGGGGGCCTTTGCTTCTACCATCGAAGTCCAACTAGCAGCCACCTCCAACTTCCATACTGGCTTCCAAGAGTCTTCAATAGCATCTCACAAACTCTGCAAGTCCTTCTTGAAAGGGTGCTCTTATGTTATGACCTCCCTTCAAAGACCCTACTCCTCCTTGGGACCTCAACTTAGTGTTACAACCAATCACTCAGCAATCATTTGAACCAGCCCACGATTGTGATGTAAAGTTCCTTTCCTGGAAGACTATTCTGTTGGTGGCACTCATTTCTGCTAGAAGAATTTCAGAGATTCAAATCCTATCCTGTAAACCCTTATGTCTAGTCTTTCACAGGAATAGTTTCACTCAGAACTAACCCTTCGTTCCTACCAAAAGTGTTTTTTGAGAACAATATAAATCAATGTATTAACTTACCGTTATTTTTCCAAACCATTCTAACAAAGGAGAGTATTGTTTTAATTCTTTTGATGTACATAGACAATTATGTTTCTACTTGTACAGGACAAAAAACTTCAGAAATTTGGACTAGCTTTTTATCAACTCCTCACATTCCAGATTGGGAAGAGCTGCATCCAAAGTCGCTTTAGCAAAATGGCTGGCTACCTGTATTTCCTTTATCTACTCCAAGTCAGGTGTTACACTTTCAATACCCTCATAAGGCTCATTCTACAAGGGCTGTACTTCAGCCATTTTTCAAGATAGAGCATCCATGGGCAATGTGTCTGCAGCAGCGGCATGGGCTAAACACCATACCTTTATTACTCATTACAAATTGGATTTGGTCTCCAGGGGTAGAGCTCAGTGGTGCTTCAGAACATCCTTCCTTAGTCCACCTGGGAAACAAGGTAGCTGGGGAGTGTGTCCCATCCATTGAGGATTACAGGAAAATTGACAACTTCAAATAAAGTAGTTATGTACTCACCATAACTGTCCATCTGAGGTGTTGATTTTCATGTATCCTCATCTCCCCGCCCTCCAACGCCCTACCTAATTCTTTTGGAAGAATGAGTGGTCTCTACCCTGTTTCACAGTCTGGCTTATTGTTACATTGGTGATGGATCCAAACATAGTCTCCATTGAGAATATGGACATTTCCTTTCCTTCTGCTTCTGATTATTCGGTCAGCAAACTCAATCTGAGGTATTCAGCCAGGTGCATTATGGGTAAAGGGGGAAGTTCAAGAATTTTAGGTGTCCACAAGTTTTAGCAAACGTCCGAGTTGGTTCTGAAGGATCGGAACTGAACCCATCCATTGAGGATACATGAAAATAGACAACTCAGATGGAACGTTATGGTGAGTACATAACTTCTTTTTTTGACTGTGCCATTCGGTTGTTGGGGTTTACATTATCCAAATGCTATGAATGTTGCCACTGGTTGGCAAGCATCTCTATTTGAGGATGCATTATTAATGGTACAATACACAACTGTAATGTTTCTCATTGTTAGGGAATTTGCATAGCAAATCAGAAAATGTAACATAATTATAAAAAGTATTTACAGAGTGAACTGAACCAATATCATTCGTGATCAGCACCCATGACTGCTTTTAAAGCTTCAGCACTACTTTTAATTCCTACAAGTGTTTCCTGTTTTTTTTTTTTTTTAATTATGTTGATAGGAGTGGACCAAATTTCTAATGCAAGGCATAAATCAAAATTTATAGTTATTTTTTCGTATGTTAACTGCACAGTTATATTTCTGTATTTTTGTGCAGTTTACACATATTTGTATATTATTTGAAAGGTTGTTTATTATCTGCATAAATCTGTTGAAATCAAGCCATTCTAGAAGCATTTTATAAAAGTAAATGCCGTATTGTAAAAATGCCATTGGTGAAATTCTGCAATAGGAATCAGCACTGTAATATATAATATACATATATATATATATATATATATATATATATATATATATATATATATATATAAAATGTGTGTGTGGGTTTACTATCACATTTCTGAAAATCACTTGGTAGAGTGATGACTTAATCGAAAAAAAATGCTGAAAATAAAAACATTGTCTAGACAACATGACAAAAACGGTAATGTTGACACATCCATATTCGACATTATCAACATTACCCAGTGTACCTTGCAGTCTAGTGAGTTCCAACCAGTATTTGCAGGGGGGCAAGCCCACCTGCACCCCCCAGACCCCCTGCTACTTATATATACAAATACCAAGATCGCACTACAGTGAGGAAAAGGGTACATTTCCCGATCTTTAAGCAGAAAGTCGACCTCAAAGTACAGCTGTGTACACTT
Source organism: Protopterus annectens (assembly GCF_019279795.1). Classification (NCBI taxonomy): domain Eukaryota; kingdom Metazoa; phylum Chordata; order Ceratodontiformes; family Protopteridae; genus Protopterus; species Protopterus annectens. The sequence continues at coordinate 1,585,076,487 of NC_056744.1, forward strand.
ACCATAAATGTAGATGTTCGAGTGTATTCACTGTTGCAGTCATCACATTTGGGTTATCTGCTTGCAGGTATCCCGGAGTCGGCCTGATTATCAAAGTCTTGGGTCCTGCGTCGGTTGCTGTCTCATCTTCCGTGATGTCAGGTAGTCAGGGGTATAAAACATGCAGCCAATGCCATTTTATCAGTTTTTTTGCCCCGGATGTCAGGTGCCCCCATAATGGGAAGCAGTTATATACAAAGTTACACCTCCAACAAAAAGCAAATACACCACAAGGTTTTAAGCATAGTAAACAAGAGTAGAGGTATAGTCAGTAAAAGTCAGGGGGCTAGAGGGAGAGTAACCAAGGACTGCAACAGTGAATACACTCGAACATCTACATTTATGGTAAGTGTACACAACTGTACTATGTTCTTCATATTTCACAGTTGCAGTCATCACATTTGGGTAAATTCCCAAAGCTAAGGATTGGAGGAGGCAATTTAGATAGCATTTGGACCAGCTAAAAGGCCCTGCAAGACTGCAGTGGCAAAGCCAGCTCTGGATTTAGAAAAAAAATGGCAAGTGTTAATGCTTGGCGAAGGTATGTACAGAACTCCAGGTAGCAGTTTCTAGGATGTACCTGGTAGTGACACCTCAGAGAAAGGCTGCAGAGATAGATGCAGCCCTGGTTGAATGTGGTCTTATCCCCTGTGGGGTAGGTTTTCCATGGTGCTTATAGCAGAAATGAAAGCAATGGCCTATCCACTTGGAAATGGTTTGCTTTGAAATGGCCTTCCCCTCTGCCCCTGCAGCAAATGCCACCAGCAGCTGTTCAGATTTCCTGAGAGGCTTAGTCCTGTTCAAGTAAAATCTAAGTTGTATGTGCATGTCCAAGGAGTGCAGAATTTGTTCCCCTTTGTTCTGTGGATTAGAAAAGAAGGTTGGCAAATGAATGGACTGATTAAGGGCCAAACTAGATACCACCTTGGGCATAAATGAGGGATTGGACCTGAGGGGACACCCTGTCCGCATGAAAGATGATGAAAGACTCCACTGCCATGAGGACCTGTAATTCAGACACCCTTCTTGCTGAAGTGATGGCTAGAAGGAAGGCGGTTTTCCAAGAAAGGAATTTCAACTCTGCATTTGCAGCTGGCTCAAAGGGAGGATGAGTGAGCATTTCCAATACACAGTTAAGGTCCCAGGCTGAAGTAGGGGCTCTCCTGGGTGGTCTTAAGTTTTTGGCCCCTCAGAGAAATTGCTTCAGCAGTGGATGAGAGAAGAGGGGTGGCTCTGTATTGTAATGAGCTGAAATGGCAGAGGCATGAATTTTGGTGGAAGAAATGAAAGGCCCTTGTGAAGCATCTCGGATAAGTATTGAAGAATATGGGGTAAATTGGGTACTGCTGTGCCCATCCCCTGATTTTGGCTACAGAAACAGAATCTTTTCTATTTTTCAGCATAGGATTTTCTAATACTAGGCCTCCTTGCCTCCAGAATGACATACGTCACTTGCTTACTTGAGGGATGGTAATGGAGAGGTCAGGTAATTAGCCAGGCTGCAAGGTTCAGGGTTTGAAGCTGTGGGTGCAAAATCTGGCCCTCCTGCTGGGACAGCAGGGCAGGGGTCTGAGGCAGGTGCTATGGTGTCAGCAGTAGTGACACACTGTGCAAGAGGGGGGGTACCAGTGTTGGTGAGGCCATTCCAGTGCAATCAGTATTTTCCTTGGTTTGTACTGTTTGATCTGTAGTAGCACTTCGGAGAGGAGAGGCAGAGGGGGGAAGGCATAAACTGATAGGATTTTCCATGTGAAGGACAGGGCATCCACTTTCCAAGCCTGTTTGTGAGGAGTCCTTGTGCAGAATTTGTCCAATTGGTAGTTCTGAGGGGAGGCAAATAGGTCCATCTCTGGGCTCCCCCATTTGTTTCTCAACATGTTGAATATCTTTGATTCCAGTTTCCACTCGGGTGGGTCCATGAGATTTCTGCTTAGGTCGTCTGCCAGTGTATTTAGCTTTTGTGGCAGAAATTGAGCCTGTAGGTGCACTTGGTAGCTCAAGTCTGTGTTCCACAGAGCCATGGCTAGTCTGCAGAGAGGGTATGAGTGGGTTCCTCCCCCCACTTGTTTATGTACCACATAACAGTGGTGTTGTCCGTCTTTACCAGTAATTGTCCTGGAAGAGTGTGGTCCTTGAAGGCTGTCAGAGCATTCTGTACAGCTAACATTTCTTTTTGATTGATATGTAGGTGCATTTGACTTGGGTTCCATTTGCCCTCAATGCACTGCCCTGCCAAGTGAGCCCACCATGCATAGTCTTATGCATCTATTGTTAGGGTTTGGGCAGCAGGGGTAGAGAGAATGGCAGTCCCTTGTTTTGGTGGCAGGCCTCTGTCCAACATAGGAACTCTACCTTTAAACAAGGTATGATAGGAATCATTGATTCTAGATCCTGAGAATGTTGACACCATAGGCTTTTTAGATACCATTGTAGTTTCCTTATATGCAGTCTTGCATATGGAATTAGTAGAATGCAAGAGGCCATGAACCCCAGTGCTTTGCAGTATTTTCCTTGCAGATAGCTGGGTCTTTGTGGCTAGTAGTCACGTCGTGGTCTGGGCCTAGGCAAGGAATGCAGTACGAATGAAAATCATTGAGGTATTTGCTTTCCACAAGAAATACAATTATTAACTTTTACTGACATCGGTTTAGAGCAAGAAAAAGGTTCCCCAGCAGGATACTTAGCTTAGTTGAAAACTTTGGAACTGAAATTCGAAAACGAAAATTTCATGAGTCGGATGACCGGCACTTGCAAACTGCTTCTGCTTCTGCTTCAGGCACCGCACGTCAAGAAAGACTGATAAAATGGCATCTGCTGTATGCTTTATATCCGACTACCTGACGTCATGGAAGATGAGACAGCAACCGATGCAGGAGCCAAGACTTTGATAATCAGGCCGACTGAGGGCTACCTTTAAGCAGATAACCCAAATGTGATGACTGCAACAGTGAAACACGAAGAACAACAGTGAATGCACACTAGCATGCTCTGTTATGGACTCTACCATTTTCAGTTTGGTGTTAGGCGAACTGGAAAACAGCCTTTCATCCTTCCCAGTTCAAGTGACTGCCATTCGAAAATGTGGATGTAAACCTATATATGTATGTATATGTATATGCATGCATCTTATTTATTGTCTGTGGGAGTTACTTACAGGCAGGCATGCATCTGCCTTCAAGTTCTGATTATAAGAGCTTTTGGATATTCTTAGTATGGATTTGATCCCCTCCCTTTTCCAGGACACTGGCTAACATACAGCTTAAAAGTGAGGGGTACCCCTTACCATTTTCAATTTGTGTGTCAGAAGAAGCAATAGACAGAAGTATATCCGATTGCCATTCCCTTCCAGGTGACTTTCTTATAGGCAAGTGCCTAACTGAAACCCTTTTTCCCTAGCATTGCTAATTATGCTGCTTTAGCTAATAATTGTAAAAGTTTGTATATGGGCTGTGTGGATATCAGATACTAGCGAGTGTACCTGAGGAAGATAAATTCTCTCAAAAAGCCTATAGAAATGTGATAATTCTGTGAGCTGTTGGGTAGTGTAGACAAGGTGCAATTTTTAAAGCTTCATTTGGCATCCAGTGAAGAGTATTCCACTGGACAATTTAATCATGAAACAAATAAGATGAGAAAATGCATTCTCCAAAAGTAACTTATATCAACCCTTAAGAAGGATTACTCTCTGAAGCTAGTTATCTTTAGTGATGGTCTGTGTGGAAACCTGACTGATGGTGGCATATAATGGAGATAAATTGTTTGTGTGGAAGAAAAAAATCTTATTTCTTTGTTGGCAGCTAAAAATAATAGAATGCAGTACCCTTGTAAGAGAAACTCTCGCCGTGACATGATGTTCATCTGCCCCTCCAGGGATTTAGCCTACAGCAGTATCTGTTTTTTGTGAGGGACTTTTATTGCATCGACTTGCATGCGTGTATGTAGCTGCTTGTGTAACTTGGATGTTCAAAAGAGAAAATTACATGCACCTTGTAAACACAACTTATTTGTTCAATTTTTTCATCACCTGGTTCTCACAGGACGTGCTTTATATCCTGTAAGAATTGTGCTAGGAAATTATAACCGTGTAAATGGATTAGATTCTTCCTATGATGTGAGCATTGGGGCAGCCACACAGCCAGAACTCCTGAAGTATCTGGCAGTATATTTTGGTAAATGGCTTGCCTCTGCCAATATCAAAATTCATCTTCCTGCTATTGCAGTTTACATCTCAATGGTACCCTCCATTTTCCACCCAGTCTTTGCGAAAAGTTTTCCCTAAGGAAGTCCTTGCTGTAAACACACCTTGAAAACGAAAACGTCCACGTTGGAACCTTCATGTTTCCTTGGAAGAGTCGACTCTTCCACTGTTTGAGCCTACCTTCTCAGAGGCACTTAGTTTTCCATAACAACTTGACAAAAACATATTTTAACTATTGTCTTTGTTAGGCAGACCTCTGATCTGCAAGCCAAATGTGCTATCCAAGCTAGCACATAACCATATGATCCAGCTTAATCTTTTTTTCTAACCAGCAGAACAAAAGGAGAGTAACCTACACACTTTCTAGATTTCTCACGAGTGCACCAATTTTAATGAGCATGGATCTAAGAATTCAGACAATCTAACATGTTTGTTTTATGTCAAGCAAGCAGTGTAAGCCTGTTTGAAAGCATGTGCTATCTAAGTAGCTAGCAGTCTGATCACCTTTTATTATGAGAGCAGTGAGAAGCACTTGGAAGGGACAGTTAGTAGTGAAGTAGGAACTGTAGCAGCCATCTTTAAAATGATATCAGACCAGAATATCTGAGGCAATCATATGAATTGCTATTAACACTTTTTCCAGGCATTGCAAGCTGTATTGTCATTGAAGGAACAGGATGGGCTCTGTCACAGCTTGACCTGTCAGATGTTTTCTTCATGGAAAGAGACCCACTTGCATGCTGAGATCATCTGAATGCTGTGGCAGTCAGACCCAGAAGGTAAACATCCCCTCAAGACTAATTCTCATGGATAAGGAATTATACAGCTGCAGCAGTGACTGTACTTTGGCATCTAAGGTTAAAGTGAGTGTACTCCTACAGATCTGCCTTCTAGATGCAGACCATGTTATAAGGGCAGGCCCTGTCGTGGTTTTCAGTTATCATTGTAGTGACCATATAGCGCGGTGGTGGTGCTGCGGTAGCGTTGTCGCCTCACAGTAAGACGCTGTCTGGTTCGATTCCCAGCCAGAGCGTCTTCTGTGTGGAGACATGCATGAATGGGCGTACCTGAGTTGAAGGTTGTGCATCAGGCCTGGCAAGCCAGTACGTAAAAATCAACTGCCAATCATTAGCGGACCGGAGTTCCGCTGTGGCGACCCCTAACCAGGAAAAGCCGAAAGACACAAACAAACTGTAGCGACCATATAAAGCATCATAGTAATAGGTAGAGTTTGAGAATTAAAATATGGAATGGAGTACTACCAGTTAAAATATAAAAAAATCAGATAAACATTCTTTTAATTATGTCTTTTTTGTTTAGGTTTCCTGGAACAGTACCTTGTCCCCTGTATAGAGTGAAGATGGAACGGTGAGATCTGGATATTTCTTTGTTGCCTTTCGTGTGAGTAATTTTGGCATCCAGTTGTTTTCTACACTGTGGAAGAATTTCCAGCTTACCATCCCTTCAGCCTCCAGGAGTGACGACTTTCCATCCCTTCATCGTTTATAGCTGACAAGAGGTTTTTTCACCTGGTTCCTGTTATCAGTGATCCAGAAGTCATGCACTGCTGATGTATTTATGTTAACCGCCCCCCCTCCGGTAGATGGTTCTATTTTTTCTGCCTATTTCACTAATCAGATGTGCTCCACATTTGAAGGGAAATCACTGTGCCTTGTGGAAAGTGAATTAGTTCTGGACTTTACAAGCATATTTTCTTTTTACCATTCACTGTTGGATGGATGCCTTAAAGGTAATGTCTTCCTTCTGCTTGCGTAGCACTTTTGAAGTGTCTTCATACTTATTTTGATAAACACTGTTTCTTCTACAAGTGTGGAAATACAGATGTATGCACATGTTGTCCTATCACTTTAATTAAGACATTTTTTATAGGAGAGGTGTTTTAATATTTAAATGTATTGTTGGGTATCATGTGAACTTTTCTTCCCGAAGAAAGCTGTAGAAATTTTTAGTTCATTTATTAATTCATCCATTTTGCAATAACTGCATCCATTTCATGGTTGTGGGAAGCTGAATTTTCTCCCAGCACTAAATGTGGGCACAAGACACAGAGAAACTAATTTTGGACATGCCAACAAGTTCTTTTGCAGAATTTTGTGGACAATCTGAATTTATTTACATTTTTTTACTGCCATACTGTGTAAATGCATGAGAGAGATTCTTTGAAGAGCTAGCTAATTAGGTGGCTGTCACATATGTCTCAGCCACTGTATAACCACTCGGTGAAATAACTCCTGATTTTGTCTTTCATTTTCATCATTAATGCTTGTTTTATCAGCGATGCACTGTATACTTAATTGTAGCAGCTTTTTCATTGTGCATGTCTTTTAAGATTCCTTGTTTTGTGTGACGTAAGCAATGTTTGCCACACTGTTAAGTGTGGCTACTGTATTTTCATAAGCAGATTACTTTATCACTCATTTATAACTTTCAGGTAATTCAATGCTTAATTTAGTACCAGTATGTATTTTGTTTGCTTCTATTTGCTGAAGTATGAAAAATGTTTTGTATTATGTTCTTAGGGAGCTTCACTTTTCTCAGGAAAATCAGCTGTTCCCTATTTGTTGGCAGCCATACAAATTATTAAAACAATGAATCATGTCAAGCTGCAGTTAAGGCGCAGAGGCTTTATAAAAAGGGCACTGGCAGTGAAGTCAAACTTCTGAGACCACGCCTAAAGAGAAAAGATCTTATCAGCTGTGGGAAATATACATGCTAGATCACATGTGAGATGAGTATTCTTACTTTTAATGCTACACCGTATAAAATGTCTTCACATTCTGTAATGGGTGAGAATAGAACATCTTCCCATGTTATTTGGTTAGGGATCCCTTAGTGTACATGTCCTACTCACGCTGTTAAAGGGCATGTCTATTAAAAGCAGAACCATCCGGAACTGTATGTCATATGATACCATGAATTGTTAAGATATTGTGTATTAGTGTTGTGCTTTAACTCACTAACAGGAGGTCACAGAGGCCCAATATTTCATTATATAATGACTTATAAAGGGTCACTGGACGTCTTGAATATATGTGTATTCTTTAGAGAGTTTTTATTTTTATTTTTGTATTTGTGTTTTCAGATATGTTGTAAATAGTTTCTGAAGCAATCCCTGCACTGTTTCACCAGAACGGCCATATGGTGTGCCCTTCCACGTGGCTGTGAAAACAGTTGCTGCACAGTTTATTCACTTTTCTGTGCATTCACTAGTAAGTAGGACCAGGCACAGAGGTCATTATGAAGATGTGTAGCTTCCTTTATATCTCAAGTTATTAGAATACATTTAATTTTTTTACATCAGCCTGTCAGTTGACTTTATGAGACTGTGTGTGTGTGTGTGTGTGTGTGTGTGTGTGTGTGTGTGTGTGTGTGAGTGAAGTTGCCAGTATAGTTTGGATACTCAAAAGCTCTGCTGATTTGACAATCCATGGTTGGTGGTCATAAAGAAATTCGCAAGTATTTTAGTCGAAAGGAGATTCTGTTTGAGTGAGTACTGCACTGATTATACCAGTTGCTTCAGGGAAGTTTGATCTCCCTTTCCTCTCCAGTCAGTTTGACTCTGACATCTGAACCCACTGATGTGTACAGCAGTGCATTTAAATATGTAAAAAATATTAGTTCTGGAATTTGTGGGCTTTCAAAGCAGGAAATGATTGGTGATGAGTAGCCAGTGGACTATCTTGATGAGTACCATGCTGCTTTTGTAGGTGTATGTATTACTTGGCTTGCTTCTGAGTGTGTGGACTTCTTGATGGTCACCAACTGTCTGAAACGTATGCCCATGTTTGGCTGGCATCTCACTGCAAATGCATAATGGTCATTGTACTTGAATAAACATGCTGCAAATATTTAGCAGGTATTTCCATTGAACTGACAGAACTGGGGTTGTTTCTCCTTTTTTAAGGGAATTATGCAGAGGTGACTGCTGTTTAATTCAGGAAGATACCTTTGCCTTTGCATTACATGCTGAACTGTTATGGACATTTGTATATTTAAAGTCATTATGTCATCACAATAAAATGAATTACTTAATTTAATCCACTTTTCTGGTATTTTTTCTTTAAGCTTGTTCTGCAGTATTTTAACATCTTGAAGCAAATCGCTGTGTAACGTTACTTACATTCCTGGACCTGTACATCTGCCAGATATTGCAGTAGCTGTATACCAATGTGAGATTTGAGTAATTGGTTTAAGTGAATGTCCTGTAGTCGGAGATGGCAAATTATTATGTTGTGGAGTCCCGGAGAAGGGCCACTGCTGCTTGTAAACTTTTTTGTGTAATATTTAACAGTGAATGAACGTGCTAGGAAATGTTTGGTCATTAACTGTTCTGAGTTAACTGCCTTTTCCACTTTACCATTCAGATTTTACCATTGAACAGTGCTGTGTAGGTATAAACCTGTAAAAAAGCACAACTGTCTAACTGGTGTATAGTCTGGTAACTCGTGCTTTGAATTGAATTATTGTTGCAGGAAATAACAGGGTTCCATACCCCCGCATTTTCTCTCCTAGATAACCAGGAATTCCAAACAGTACTTTTCGTTTGTCAACTGGATGTGCTTTCATGCACAGCTCTGGCTGTTGTGCAGTTTTTAGTGGTCCTTCATGCTGAATATATCTTAGGAATATATTGCTAAAAAGAATAAAATAGAATTGAGCATACTTTGTCATTAGTGGCTCTTACCACTTGAGAGGTTGCTTCTTCACTTTTGTTCCTAGTTAACATGAGTAGTTCATTAGTTGAAAGAAAGTGTTAATATCAGGGGAGACCTAAGCAGATCTGTATAGTTAATTCATACTTGGTTAAAAATTTTATGGAGGTCAGGCTTAATGTTGTTGTCTTCTTTCGGCTTTTCCTGGTTAGGGGTTGCCTTAGCCGAACTCCGGTCCGCTAATAATTGGCAGTAGATTTTCACGATCGCCGAGGTGCCAGCTCGACGTTCAACCTTCAACGAAGGCATGCCCATTTACACATGTCTTTCGAATGCTCACCCAACCGCGGGGAGGACATGCAGAGGGATAAATCAATGAATGAGTATTTGCATGTCGGTAGTAACAGAAAAAGGTGCAAAGTCGACTCTCCATTTTCTTCACGTTTATGTGCTTGGGTGTGGTGTGGTCAGTCTGCTTCTGTTTAGTACAGCATAGATTTTTTTTTGTACGAAGATCCCAACCGCACTTTTTTATGTCTGTTGGAAAGTGAGTGTATTTTCTGTGGTTTGAGAGAGGTTTACCCTGGCAGAATTTGAGTGCCTATGAAACAGAGCAAACGTAATGATCCTCATAGACACAGGGAAGAGTTAAAAACTTGGGAAAGTTTTTTACTTGCCAGGCTACTTTATCCTTTGGATCTGAATCAAGGAAGCTGCATGATGAAGACCCTCACAACAGACCTGTTGATATGTTAAGTACCCATCACTTTCATTCATGTCTTATTTCAAACGAGGGTTACTCACTCAGTCTAGCAGTAAGTCATAACATTTGCATTATTTACAAGTGAGGCTGCAACTGATTTTGTTTCCCAGAGGTTACCACACCCCACTTCATGTCAAACAGAGCACCTCATTGGCAGTCTTCAGATGCAATCTGGACGATTGGATGGATAACCGTAAATTCACCCTAGGGTTCCACCTGTGTGACCCTTTTGAACATGGGCAGTAGGTGCTGATTGTGGAAATAAGGGCAAAACTTGGTTAGGCTTGTAAGGATCCTAGGGCCATTAGCCTAGCAACTTCCTATGATATGGACAGTTTTTCCATAGCTGTATGTTATCTGGTGGTGTGCAACTCCCATTAAAGCATCATTTGGCATGTAACATGTCAGTTCTTTCTGCTTCTGAGTTGTTAGTAATCTCCATTTTTTTTAATTTCACCAGTTTGTCATCTGTGGTAAGGCCTACATTTATAGCTACTTTTAAAGAACGACATCACTTCTGCCAACTCATTTTGGTTATTTCATCTGGTTTAAATAATGGGGTAATGTCACTGTCTTGGGCATTTATGTCCATTAGTTGTGCCTTGGCCCCAAAAGATTTTCAGTTAGTGTCTGTCTTTATTTTGGAGCAAATCAGTTGTAAAAGATGTCAACATTACAGAGTACTTAGTGAAAACATGTAGGCCAGTAAGACTTCAAGTTTTGTAGTCCTATTTTGAAGAGAGAAAAAAAATGCTTCCATTTTTTTTTTCTGACAACATAAGAAAGAGAAGTTTCACATTATGCAATATAAACATGGTAATTTGTAGGATGGAGGACAAATCGGGGCAAAGTTATTGCAGCCATCACTTTACTTAAGTAAATAAGAAACACAAATTGATAAGCCTTTCTTTAGTATCCCATACATACAGCAGACATACTACAGACAATTTAGAGTCACTAGTCCAGCTACCACTTGACCTTGAGATGTGGCAACCTATTTTGACCTTCCATTCGTAAACTTTATCTCCACTGTACTCTTAGAATAGCCTACCTTCTCTTGGTTTGACAGTGTTCCTTCCTCCATCTCTAGGAATAAGCTAGCTACCTTTGTGTTGACTTTATTGCCTGCATGTAATATTTCAGTATAGTAGTGATGTCCTCCTATTCCCATGTTGCAGTATTCTTACTGTGAGATCCTCCACCTCAGGCAACCCGAACGTTAGCTCCTATGCAAAAGAGCCTGGCTGTCGGTAGTGTGTGGGATGTCGCACACAGGGGCCATAACCAGGGGCCTTAAATATGACATATGCACACACAGACCCCAGAACTTCTCTGCTGCAGTAGAACATCAGATCGATCGCTTCACTCCATTGTCTTAACTATGTCTAAAGATAAGTACCCCGTTGGGGAAACCTTTTATTTTTGCTTGAGCTTAGGTTGTTGCTTTATTTCTTAGCCGATGTCCGGTAGGAAGGGGAAATGTAGGTGCGGACATCAAATTCCACACAAAGATACCCACAAACCTTGTGTGTTCTGTTTAGGCCCGGAACACGACCACACCGCCTGTGCCATCTGCAGGTCGTTTGTACCGAAAACTCTTCGTAGTCGTCTGTTAGCCCTAAATCTGTACCTTGAGAACCAGAGGTTAAAATGATTAGCCCAACGTATGGATCTGGAGTTGGCTGTTGAGGCAGAGCCACCTAAAAACAAGGCCAAAGTTTCAAGGCCCACCACTTTTGCCCCCTCCGTCATCAAACGTCTCACCAACCACCGATGTAGAGGTTGAGGGATGACCACTAGAACTGGCATATTCAGCTTCTACCCTTGGGGAAGCCACTTCGGAAGGACAGGTAGGCACATCCTCGGAGGTTGTTCCGACGTTGGCTATGGCCGAGGTCGAGGGGGAACCAAGCTCCACTGGACACCCATCCGCGATCCAGGAATGTAAAACCTCACCCTCAAGCAAGATCCCTGAAACTAGGCTCTCAGTATCTGCAAAATCAACTCCTCTGAAAAGGAAATAAAAGACTAAACACGTGTCTGCTTCTTCTGAGAAGCAACCAGACTGGCACTCCTCCCAGTCCTTGCTGCAGGCCTTTATGGCCCTTAGGCCTTCAACATCCACAGCTGCCACATTGCATGTCCTCATCCCCAGGCCAGCGTCAGCTGTCTCCTTCCCTCCTACCTACACCCAGGAGGGAGACTCCTCATCCATCTCCTCCGATGAGTCAGTCACCTACTCCTCTCAAATAGCCTCCCCTTTGGACTATTATTCCCCAGATGAGGACTCCCTGGAGGGAGACCCCCCCCCCCCACTGAGGACATTACCTTTGGGGAAACAATTACTAAAATGAGGGAGCACTTCAGGTGGGATGCTGCTGAAATGACAGAAGTCCAGAAAAGGTATTTTGAGTTACTCCAGGTGGAATCCCTCTCCCCCTCGGCTATCTGTCCTGTGATCCCAGCCTACCTGAATGCTTTTGCATCAGCTTCTAAGACACCAGAATCACAGCCACCAGCTCTCAAGAGACCTGACCAATTTTATAAGGTCTCTGATGAGCACAAATTCCTAATTAAGCCCCCTTTGGCAGATCCTGCAGTTACTGCTGTGGCCCCTGACAAACAGTCCAAACTCGTATAAGGACAGCAAGGTCATGGACAGGCTGGGGAAAAAGATAAATACCTCTTCTACACTAGCCTTTAGGGCATTCAATTACCAGACCCACATGGTCAAATATACCCTAGATTTGGTTTCATAGGCTTCCTCCTTACTCTTCTCCTTGCCTGACTCCCCCAACAAGTCACAGGTCGCATCTAAGCTGTCCCTGGCATCTCAGAGTGCTATAAAGTGCAGCTATGATCCAGTTGAAGCTTCCACAAGATCTGCAGCATCAACTTCTGTTCTTTGCAGATACTCCTGACTTAGGCTACAGCCCCTGCCTGAAGACTTTAAAACCAAGATATTGGATGTGCCAATGGACAACAAATTCCTGTTTGGCAAACCGTCTACAGAACTTTTTAAAAGCCTCCAAGAAAAAAGTAAGGAGCTCCAGGACCTAAAACACTTACTGGTCTCTCCAGTTCCTAAATTTTACAGGAATTACTGAGCATAAACTTCCTTTGGCAGGAGAGCCTCTGCTCCAACCTCCTCCTCCATTTCCAGACACAGAAAAGGGTCCAGGAAGACACCCTCCCCAAGGGCAGCCCCCTCTCAGCCTTCCAACAGACAGCCCTTTCAAGACAGAAAAAATAATGCATGACTGCCTCAGCCACCTTTCCCTGTCATCCTGCCTCTCTGTGTCTTCCCCTCTGGAAAAAAGTCACTACAGACCTCTGGGTCCTGGCAATAGTGGAAAAAGGATACTTCAAATCATGGCAGGAAAACCCCATACCACTAGGTATTCCCTTCCCTGCCAAGAACCAACTTCACCTAATACCACAGGTTATCCAAGACCTTCTCGCTCAAAGGACCCCCCTCCAAGGTCAAGATGGGAGAGGGTTTTACTCCAGGTAATTCCTGGTGCCAAAAAGGGGTGGCTGTTGGAGGCCCATCCTAAATCTATCCTTCCTAAACCTATTTCTAAAGCTCCCTTCCTTCAGAATGCTCTCTTCAAAACCTGCTTTCCACTATTGCCATCCAAAGCTTTCATGGCCACTTTGGACTTGAAGGAGGCATACCTCCACATACCAGTCCACCCAAACCACAGGAAGTAACTGCACCTTTGCTGGACTCTCCTCACACTTATAATTTACTGATTTTCCCTTTGGTTTATCCATTGCAACAAGAGTCTTCACAGAGTGCCTAACCCCAGCAATAGCCTACTGCAGAACAAAGGGCATTCATATTTACCCCTTCCTGGACAATCTCCTCATTCTAGCAGGAGGGGAAGTCACCCACAGAAATCATCTTCTCTTCTCCATGTCCCTCCTCCAGAGGTTGGAATTCACCCTCAACCCAACAAAATCTTCAGTCTCCCCAGCACAGGACAAAATTTTCCTGGACTGCAGAATCAGGACCAACTTGAGGAAGGCCTTTCTTCCCAAGGACAAGGTATCCTCCCTAGTCAGCCACTTCCAGGACCTCCTCCTAGTCAACTACATGTCAGCCAGGCAGTTCATGTGCTTCCTAGGCCTCATAGCATCCACACTTCCTATGCTGCCTCTTGCCAGGCTGCACATAAGGAAGTTCCAGTGGTACCTGAAGAATGTGTGGTCACAACACAGCCCCCTCTGGACTTTCAGGTACCCTTCTTACCATACCTGAAAACAGAACTGAGGTGGTGGATCCAGCAAGTGCAACAAAACCCAGGCCTACCCCCTTCAAATCCCTACACCAATACAATGCATGCACACAGATGCCTTTGATCTAAGCTGGGGAGCAGCTATGAACAACCTCAAGGTGCAGGGCCCTACGAGAGCCTTCCCTCTAGAAAAAGACCATCAACATAAGGGAGATGACTGCAGTTCACCTAGCCCTGCAGGCCTTTCTTCCTCTCATGCAACCTGGACCCCTACGAATCTTCACAGACAACACAGCTGTGCTGTGGTACATCAACAAATGGGGGGTAGGGAGACCAGGTCTTACCTACTCTGCAGTCTAGCAGTGCAGGCATGGGAATTAGCCCCTCAGAACAACATATCACTGCAGGCAGTTGATATTCTATCCCAGGACAACCATCAGGTGGTTGCCCTCAGCAGATAATTCTCTCTGCTTCATGAGTGGATGTTGCACAGAAATGTCTTCTTAGACATTGTCCACCAGTGGGGCACACCTCAGATCCATTTGCCTCCCCCCAGAACAGACCATTGCAACTTTTCTGCACCAGGAATTCCACCCCACTAGTTTGGAGAGTGGACACCTTCACCATCTTTTGGACTGTTCCTTTATGCCTTCCCGACTCATTCAGGAAGTCCTCCTAAAAATCAGGAGGGACAAGCCAAAAATCTTGCTGGTGACTTCCTATTGGCCAAGGCAGCATTGTTTCCCCCCTTCTTCAATCTCTCTCCAAGGGCAGTCACCACAAGTGCCGCGCAAGATGGACCTGCTCACACAACAAAAGAGATCCCTAATTCCGCCAAACCTGGAGATGCTCTGCTTAACCTTCTGGGTGATAAACTTTTGATCCCCTTCAGACACCGCTACACTAAGGACATGCTATCCGTCCTACTGGAGGCCAGGAAACCCAATACCAGGAGGTCATATGTTTCCAAATGGAAAAGGTTCTCCAGATGGTATCTCCAAAGGCATAGGGACCCCTTCCAAGCAGTTGCTTCTCTTGTCCTAGCCTGTTTGTGTGAGTTCATGAAGTCAGACCTTTCATATTCATCAGTGAAGGTCCAGTTATCCTCCATTTCAGACTGCTTACATCTGGACCCACCTCTACTTTCCAGATTGGATGCCAAACTATTATTAAAAGGGGTTATCCACATTAGGCCACCAAAGAAACCTATTCCTCCATCTTGGGACCTAAACTGTGTACTAGAAAACCTCACTATTGCTCCCTTTCAGCTAGCTAGTTCTGCTTCTGTGCAGATGTCCACATGGAAAACTGTCCTACTAGTAGCTCTTACCTCAGTCAGATGGGTGTCAGAATTACAAGCACTAATGGCATCCCCACCCTACACAATCTTCCACAAAGATAGGGTGACCCTGCGCACCAATCCCACCTTCATGCCCAAAGTGGTCAATGAGCTGTCATTCAGTCAGTCTATTCACTTACCCACCATATTTCCTTCCTGAAAGAATGACAGTGAGAGAATACTTCACTCTCTTGATGTCCACAGATAGTTAAGGTTCTACTTGGACAATACCAAAAATATCAAAAAGTCCTATCAGTTTTTTGTGGCCTTCCACCCCAGGGCCCTGGGCAAGGCGGTATCCAGACAAACTATTTCCTGCTGGATAAGAAAAACTATCACATTTTGCTACTCCTACCATGGAAAACAATTACCTCATGGGGTCAAAGCACACTCTACAAGAGCTGTGGCTTCCTATGGGGCCTTCCTCAAAAGTCTGAATGCAACTACCATTCTTGAGGCAGCCATGTGGTCCTCTGTGCATATATTCACCAAACATTACAAACTGGACCATATCTCCAGAGCAGGATTTGCAGGGGTAATCCTGCTGGGATTCCTGGAAACTGCTACTTCCATCACCCATTCTCCTCCTTGAGCTGTGGTATTCTCCCACAGTAAGAATACTGCAACATGGGAATAAGACATAAAATAGTTGTGTAAAATCTTACCATAACTGTCCTTCTATTTCAGGTTGTAGTATTCCTTCCCACCCACTTATCCCCCTTCTTTACATTTAACCTGTGTAGAGGGCATCAGTCGGCACTACTTAGACTATTGTCCAACTGAGCAGTCAGTTCTGAGGTCTGTGCTTGCAGAAGTCTTATTTAAGGCCCTTGGTTTATGGCCCTGCATGTGACATCCCACACACTAGCAGCAACCAGACTTAAGCTTTTGCATAGGAGCCGACATTCGGGTCACCTGAGGCAGAGGATCTCACAGTAAGAAGACTGCAATGTGGAAGAGAGGGACATCTATGGTTTTGGTAAGATTTTACACAACTATTCTTTTTTCTTTCCTTTCAGATCCTGAGGGTGATTTCTACTCACCCCTTTTTACCATACTATTATACTTCCTGCATACACCTATCACTCGTGACACCCACTTCCTGTACTTCCCCAAACAACTTTTCTGCTGTTATAGAAGCACTCCTGTTTCTATTCACCCATTCCCTACTGCCATCTAATATTTAGCCTCAGTCCCAACAGTCTTTCTCCCTGCCGTACTGCTACTACTACAACTTTGTACTATATCCATTCCTACTCGGGCCCCTCCCCAATAGTACATCTGAGTCATTCATGAAACTCCCTGTTGCATGCATCCTTGTGATCTTCTGTCGTATACTACAATCAGATTAATATTTATCTCTAATCTGTTCTGTAATATCTCACAGCCTTCCCCTTATCTGTCAGTACTGCTTTAGACCCTCTACCCTCAGTCTTAGTCCAGCCATACAGAATTAAATCAGTACCTTTTGCTTTACTACCCTTCCTTACCCATGCCTGTCCCACACTGTTAACAGACCCCCTCATCTCATAAATTCATCCTCATTCATAACAGCATTTCCCACATCTGTACTCTATAAACACCCACACGTCTCAAACCACATATAAGCTTACAGACTAAACACAATATTTTTCTACATTTCAACTTCTACTTTTCCCAAATAAACCTGCCCACTTCCTATTTAGCTACAGTCCTTGTCCTCTGTCCTTCAAACTCTTCATTTCTCACATTTTAGAAACATTTCTCATATATTTCCTAATAGTAGTACTACTTCTCCTACATGCATACTTAACATGCTACCAACATTCATTACCCTCACAATTCCAGCAAAACTCTTATACTGTGTCTCCAAGCAAAATATTTCTGAATCTCATCTCCCGGTAGCACTCTATGTATGTCAGTTTTTATATATAAACTAAGAAACGTCTCAGTGTGGAGAGTGTGAAGTTCACTCCTTGAATTATGTTATGCACGTAGTTCACTAATAAAAATCCAGCTGTAAAATATGTACTACAAAATAATAAAATAGTCCACAGTTGAGTTAAAAATGGAATATCCTTTATTGAAACACACAAACAAGTGATTCTAGCTGAGGATAATGAAAAGCATCAAAAACATCCATTATTTATTAGGTTATTTGGAGCAAAGGGGTGGTTACAGAGGTTCTGTTAAGAGCAATAAAAGCATTAAACTCATTTTGTTAACCAAGCCCCCCACCCCCTTAACACCATAGTGTAAACTGAGACTGTGCTACCTTAGAACCGAAACAAAAAAACTAGAGACAAAAATATACAAGAACAGCTTATTAAGGCTAACCTACGTATCCAAACTTTATTAATTAAGAAACTAACTCACTAACAAAATGACTGACTAACAAAAATATCTACTCGACATCTGCCAGAATAAATATTAATACTTATAAACTGAAACACATAACAAAGATCGTTTTCATACCAAATAAATACTTCATCAGGTTTGTGTGTAAAAACATATTGTAGTAATAATGAACACGTGTAAATCTACAAGTAAACACATATATAGGCTGAAAACCATAGCTATAATTGCGAAGGTGGAAATTCAGTGAAAAATGTTAAAAATAAAATATTAAGGTCCTGGCGATCTGTTTGTGTGGCATCTAACTAAGAAAACAGTTTGAATGATTAAAAGTGCACACGAGTATCAGAAAACAGCACTGATGTCAGTTATTTTCATTGTAAAATATCTACGTTTGATATTTGTTTTTAACAGTATTAGCATGTAATGTCAGCATTAATCAGCTCCATATCAGACTTTTAATAGTCTTTTAAATAGTGGGGCATTTTTCTGAGTTCAGGTATGCTTTTTATGTAGCAATAATAATTGAGACCCAGTTTTCTAAAAGAGTTCAGTTTCAGCTCCCACAGGGGTTCATGTTTTTCTAAAAGTTTAGGGATGTCTTATTCCAGTTCCAAAAGATCCACACAATCAATTTTTAAGTCTGTTGAGCGTTTTCCCCACACAAAATGCTTCACAGTCATTGCAGCTTGCCCTGCAAGCCAACTGCATTGAGCTACAGTCACTCCTGCATTGATTTTAATCAATTTCTTTAAATAAGGGCAGAAAAACATCTCCCTCCTATATGTGCTGACAAATCTTACTATTCAAGTAAAATTATCCAAAGCAGCAGCAACGTACTGAAAAATTTGGCCTTCAACGTAAATTCACACAAAAATGCCACTACCCATACTGTTATACCTCCATAACCATAAAACTGCGTGGTTGCAACCACCCAAACCCAGGCACCAGACAGCATGTCCGCATCAGCTCTTTTATCACTACCACCCTGACCTTCATGTATACCATACCAACTTAAAAAAGTCCCTGAAGTGCATGCAGAAATAGCACTATATAAGCTAGGCATCTTAGTTGCAACAGAAACCTGGCTCTAAAAATGAAGAAATTGCCCCACCAGGCTATACCATTATCACATTAGACCCAATAAAAATGCTGGTAGTGTCACTATTTTCTACAAAAACACACTAGATGTCTCCCTTTCCCCCTCACGAATTACTTTTTCTTCTACACACATTACCTTAACTGGGAGTCTCTAAAGACTCTCCCCATAGATATTGCTGTCTCTGACTTCAGTAAATTCTTCCTAGGGGATTCTAAACACACAAACACACACAGGATAGAGAGTGTAAAGATAACACTTCCCAAGGCTATCATTAGCAAGTAGACAACTCATGAAACAAAGACAAAGCATGGAAGGTTTGTACATTAATAAAACTGTTCCTTCCTTATCAGCATATAGACAACTTCTTTTTCTTTTGGCTTTTCCCGGTAGGGGTTGCCACAGCGGATCACCTGTCCGCTCATGATTGGCAGTGGAGTTTTTATGGTGTCGAGTTTCCAGCCTGGCACCCAACCTTCCACAGAAGGCACACACGTACACACTCATGCCTAGGGCCAATTTAGTGTGTCCAGTCCTCCTACAGCATGTCTTTGGGATGTGGGAGGAAACCAGAGCACCCGGAGGAAACCCACGTGACCACAGGGAGGGCATGCAGACTCCACACAGAAGGCACCCCAGCCGAGGATCGAACCAGAGAACCTCTTGCTGTGAGGTGGCAACGCTAACCGCTGCACCACCGCGGCCACCAGCCAAAACAAAATGACTCATCTCCAAAGATAAGAAAAAACATTACTCATCCAGTCAAAACATGCACACTAATAATACAGAACTGTTCTGTGCCTCAATCAGTAAACTGTTAAATCCAGGACAAACTATACAGCCAGTGCCAAGCACACAGAAACAAAATGTTGCCATAGCCAACCAATTCAATACTCACATTCTACAAGTAGTACAGTCATTAACCAACCAGGGAAGTAATCAAGCTCTTGATGTCTATACTCAGTCAAATAATCACCATTAACATTTCTCCTTCCAACCAGTTCACAGCGATACCATCTAAAAATACCTAGAAAAATTAAAGCCTGCTACAACTGTCCCTGTCAATCTACCTAGTGAATATCTCAAAATAGCAGCTGAGGCTATTGCATACCCAGTTTCAGTTATGATAAATCAATCCATATCTGATCTGAAAATGATGTTCCCTCACTATGGAAAATTTCATTCATTATTCTACTGCACAAGAGTGGAATTAATACAGATCTTTCAAACTATAGGACAGTTGCCATTTTATCTCCACTATCAGAAATATTACAAAAATGTCCATGCTCAACTTCTCCACTATCAAATTGATAACCAGCTTTTGTCTTCAAACTACTATGGGTTCCTTCCTCACCACAGCAAAACTACTGCTGTCTTGATTTTTTTTAATATTGTCAACACCCATAGAAATGCTTGAAGCCTAGTCTCTACCATCATCCTAGACTTATCAAAAGCTTTTGATACTGTCTTCCATCAAAAACTTACATAAACTCTCAGCCTTAGGGTTCATGAACTCATCAGTGCAGTAATCCCGTAGCTACCTGAAACATTGGATGAATAGTGTAGTGTAAAAATGATTTCTCCACCTTCTTTCCCCTAACTATTGGTGCTCCATAAAGATCTACATTGGGCTGCATACTTTTCCACTTATTTATCAATGACCTCTAACCTGCTACAGAAAATGCTATGTAGCTCAGCATGACGATGACTCAACGCTAATCTGCTCTGCCAAGTCTTTCTAAACTCAAGACCTTACACAGCAGGCCTTATCAACTGAAACATGGCTAAATAATTCACAACTACTACAAAACCCTAAAAAAAATAAATTAATGCTCTTTACCTGAAAACATATCTCTACCAAACAACAGTATTCAGTGTAGTGTCTGCCGACAACATCATGACCGAACAAGTAAACCACACAATGTTTGTGAGTCGTCATAGATGACCAGTTGAAATTTGACCACTGTGTATCATGGTTAAAAAAATACATTGTTCAGTGTAAAAACCCGCCTTAGTGACATAGCCAGAAGACATATCGCCTCTGCTTTCCTACTGCCTCCCCTTTCTGCTGTCCCAGTTTTCACTAATGTTCAAGTCTCACAACTCGCCAAACTTGAGCAACGTTATAATAAAATATCTGCATCTGCAGTAAACTAAAATGATAAAAAAATACCACTGTCTAGCCCTCAGAGAATTAAACTGGGTAGAACTAACACATCATCTAGAGCTCTTTCTTAGCTAACTGCAAGGCACAGACTTCTCTATAAGCCAGAAAACTGTATCGTCAAACCATTTCCTCATTCAGAAGCCCATGTCCCGCGACCTATCCAGTAATACCTGAATAGTTTTACTACCATCCCCCAGCCACATACATATTTTTGACACTGCTCATCACCACCAGTATACTTGTAATAGAAACCGTATGGTAGCCTTTGTATATCTGTGAACTCACTTTACACCTCACCTCTTAACTACAATATTAACATTTTTTTGCCCTACTGGGTTCCTTCCCTCACCTCCATTTCTTTGAATTTCTAATCACTAATGACATAATCTATTTTCTGTCTGATAAACCCACTAATACCTCTTCATGTGCTCAGTGTTTAGCATCTCCTAATAAAGAAGTATCTTTTGTAGAGTAATAGTTGCCTTTATTTCATATGAATGTGCATTAATAAGCAAATGTATGTGTTACTGTCTTTTTTAATTTCTCCAAGTCTCTTGGGTTTCTAATACCACGACAGGAATTTACCCCATTCCTAAGTCAATTAAAGATTATGAAATTAGTATTGTTTCACTCTTTGATGTTGGCCAAAAGTTCTCTTCGCAGCACCCGGAATGTGCCTAGTAATGACTCCTCCTCCAATTTGTATGGTGTTACATGAATTGGTAACATATCTAAATACGATTGTAAATTCTTTATTATAAGACAAGTTGCTCCTACTACTATTGGAACTGTCTGGGTATCTCTTCCACATGGCACTCATTTCTTACCTGCATATCAAGGTATTTTATGACTTTGTGTCTCTCTGTGTGCAAGACACTGTAGTCACTAGCTGTGGAGATTTCAGTGATCAGTGCTACTTTTGTCTCCTTTTCTTGGACCACTATGTCCGGTTTTCTAGCATTTATCCTTTGAACTGTTGATATTGGGTGATCCCATGTGATATAAACCATCATTTTCTATAATTCTTTATGGCTCATGTTTCCAGTGTTTGTCAGCCACTTTGATACCATAATGTTTGCACAATCTCCAGTGTAACAGTCTCGCCACATCATTATGCCTTTCAGTATATATACAGCCCCTCTGCCATTTGTGTGTCACAATCGGCAACGAGGTGTGTGACTGTTTACAATTCAGTTTTACAAAACCTTTTAACTGTTTATGTATGTTACGTAATGTCTGTTCATGTATATTATTGAATGTCTCATAAAATTATAATGTGTTGGAGCTTTTCTTCCTGGGCTTCTGCTGACGAGCATTTTTTTTTTTTTTTTAAACCTGGTAAACAATAGCAAAATAAATAAAACAGTTTCACCACATAGAAGAAAGCTATGCAGACAGTCTTAGCATTCCCAGCATTCTTTTCCAAAGATGCATGCCATATATGTGATGTTTATAACCTGTGTAACACCTCCTCTGCCCATTCCACAGACTCCTACCATTGACTGAGGAGGGTTTTATCTGAGAATACTTTAATATACAGGAAGCTGCTTGGTCTGATTCTTATGCTACCCCTTAAACTTTTTGCCATTACTCGTGCTGGCCTTTTGGAGGCCCAGTGCTTAAAAAGAGTGCGCTTAAAGGTGTATATGGTAGGTATCTTATTGTATGGCTTACCTAGTATGTTCCTGTGCAATACTTGCAAAATACAATCACTTACGTCTGAAGTAAAAGTGGTTTATTCATCATTTATCCATGGATGACAAAACATATGTCATTGTGTGTCAGATTCATACTGCCATGGCCTTGAATTCCAGTCATGATTAGTTTAGTTACCAGAGCCCTCCATCCCAAACAAATATAATTTTTGGAAAACAGTAAACTTGAATTCTTTGAATGACCTACAGAAGACCCATCTTCATTGTGAGAAAGGTGTTGTGGGATGAGCTTGTTCCTCCTTTTAGAGACCTTTCAGAATGTTTTAAATATCACTTCAATGCCCTGTGAGACAAAACCACCAGCACTTAAGAAAACAGATAAGGTTTGTCAAGAAGCTACTGTTAAACCAGATTGGTTTAAATACCTGAAGCCAAAGCCATCTGCTGTTGCTTTAAGTCCAAAACGTTACCGAAAGAAAAACATTCATCTGACTGCTTTGACTTTAGATATGTAGTCCAGTGTGAGGAACAGATTTAGCAACAAGATGTTTACCACATCAAAGCTGGCTATATGACCCATAATAGTTCAGTACCAAAGTTTCATTTCTAACCAAATCTTTGTTTATGTGAATTAATTATAGGTAGATATCTACCTTATTGTCTGACTTTCAGCAGTTTTGGATGGCTCTAGTCTTCACCTGAGCCCAGATGTACACTAATAGATGGATTAATAGGGAAAGTGACCTACACCATTTTTTCATTTCTTTGTTGCAAATCCATTGGTACCTTCATTCCAGTTTTGCTGCAGTGGTGCTGCACATCCTGCAGGTGGCAAAGAGGTTTAACACTAGGAAATTATAATTTAGCCAAATGGTAGGACCTCTTCCTGTGATGTGAACCAAGAGGCATCTTCCCCCAACCCAGAAATACACAGTAAGAAAATCCTCAATCATCTGACAGGTTTGCTTGGCACCTTTCCTGTGCCTCTGTTGTAGTGCTTCTTTCTGCCATTGCAGCTTGTCTTCCCATTGACCTATATTGTCAACTCACTCTGATGTCAAGTCTTTGTGGTACTGCATCTTATCCACTTAGAAAACCCATACCACCCCATTGAAACCTTAATTTTGTGTTCAAAAAGTTAATGTTTCTACTGTTTGAGCCTAACTTCTCAGTGGAATTTAATTTTTAGGCTGGAACACATTATTTCTAATGGGTTTTATTTAGCCTGGACAGCCCTGTGCTACTAGACCTGTTGTGCAGTGAGCCATATATAGTTTTCTACAGACGTACATTGGGTCTTAAGATTTACCCTTCCTTCATCCAAAAGTGGCACCTGATCTACTTTTACGTTATATCTTGTAAATAAGGATTGAATGTGCTTCAATTTTAGTAACTTTGCCCTGGAGTACTTTAGCTGTTGCCATCAATAAGGTCCTTTTATAATGCCATAAAAATACACGCAAGAGATTTCTCAGGTCTTGAAGAAATAGGCTGGCAAGTCAAACCCATAATGACTTAAGCTTTTTTTTTTACAAATGTGTTGGAAGTGGGCATCATAAACATTTCCTTTGAAATAATGATGTTCAGTCACTTGTAATGATCAGTAGCTGCTAAGATTTCTCAATTTATAGAATGTATTTATTCCATGGTATTTTGCCAATGTGAATAGCGTAATACTTGATGAACTGTACACAATCATTGGTTGCCTAAATAAGCAATCATCCCATTGAATCTGCAATTAATTGGCTAGTTGTGGTAAAAAGGCAGTCTTGGTCCCCTTGGCAAACTTTAAACACCATACTAGGGTTTTCGTTTTGAGATCATGAATAGGTTAAGTAAGGTTGCAAGTCTGAGCCTTATGGGACTCTCCAGGATGATGGTTCTGGATTTTTGTCTCACTTTACCTGTAAAAGTAGGGGTTTAAAGCCAGCTGTCAGTCCACTGGATAATGTAGGGATTCATTTTACAAGTATTGAGTCTGTTAACTTCATGGTGGTGACTAGGTTTAAAGCCTTTCTATTGACTTGGATACCATCTACTTGAAGACTTCATTGGCATATAAGAAATTGTAGTAAAACTGTTAAGATGCATGTTGTACTAGAATGGTAACAAAGCCATGCTGGTTAATGCCTATTGACTTTACTGGGTCCACTGGTGATAGTTTCAGTGAAACCTTTTCATACATTTTACCCACAATATCAGCCTTCTAGGGCTATAATTTTCAGACTCATTTGTGCTGCTCCTTAAGTACATTCGTCACTACCGCAGACTTTCAACACTCTGAAAAGAAGCTTGTTATAAGTACTTGGCTGGAACAAAGCCATAAGAATTGGCTAATATAATTGCCCAGAATGCCATCATTGTCAGCAGCTGTGCTGGTCTTCACTTCATATCACTAATGCGTTTGGGTGGGTGAGAACCAGAACTAGACAGGCCTGTAGTAAGTTACTGCTGGAACAGCACTGACTTGTCATGAAGTTGTATCACCTAATGTCTTTCTTTCTTGTGAGGAACACTTGCTTTAGTAGAATCTTGATCTGCATAATGCTGCATGTTCCCCTTTGAGAGATACTTAAAATTTGTTTTGTCAAATGAGAAAAGAAAGCACTAATTCATTGTCATGGCAGAGGGAACAAGTCAATACCAAAGTCTCAGCTTAGTTTTATCCGCCTGGGCTTTTTTCCTCATATCCATTTTGTGGCATCCCCTTGAATTATTGCAGCCCTACATAATTAAAATGTACATGGATCACTGATTTACTACACCTGCATTGTTCTTAACTGTTCCTACAATTTTATAAGGAATGTACTTTTTTAACATATTGTGACATCAGGTGGGATTATACACTTCTATTAATATGAATACTGTCTGAAAATACCTCTACCCAAAAGATTCTTGAGGTTGTAGTTACCAAATGAATTGCACTGAAACAGGAGTCGATGCAGGTCATTTACCTGTTAAAGTTAAGATGTGCACTTGAGAATAGTTGTATAAATGATCTGAAGATTTGATAGTGGTCTCACAGGTACTATGAATAAACTAGATGCCAGGAAACACAATTTATGCAACCCTTTAGTACCCTTAAAATCAGTACTGGCGAAAAGTAAAAGACCTACCATGAAAGAATAAATAGTAGTGCAGTAAGTCACAACATAAAACATACAAGTAGAATACTGAGTTGAAGGTAGCCGGGTACCTGAAGGTTTTACCTTCATGCAGAGTTTTTATCACATCTTTCCTGTCATGCACATCACAGTAAGATACCTAGATGTGTCAGACTCAGGCAAAGCTTCACAAGTTATAAGTATCTTATTTTGGCACCCACTTCATTTTCTCACATTATTGTACCTGTTTTATTATTTTTCTTAGTTGAACTGAAAGTTCTATGGAATTTCTTTTTGTAAATGGCTTAAGGAAAAAGTCACAAGAAGCGTGCCCATGGGAGACATATTCCCCCAAAAGGTTATCATTTACAATCTTTAGAAGAGAAACCAAAACACCATATAAAAGAAACGGAAAATGACACCAATAACCAGAATGAAAAAAAATTGTCACCACCGTAATTCCAAAGTTTTATTTACCTTCATTTGTCTGTAGTTAGGAACATCATCAAAATAAAATATCACTAATCAACACTTCCTTTGTAAATTAAAAGTGCAACTATGTAATCACATTTTATCCAATAAAATATGTACCTAAAAAAATTGGGTAACTGTATTGGAATAAATTACAGCATTAAAAAGCACACACAATCAAAATATTATACCCTTTTCTTTACTTTGAAAAATGTTTATATATTGCAATCCAGAAAATTGCTTGTATGTATATTACAGTTTTTAACTTTATAAAACATCGTTTTGCTTACTTATGTGAGTCAATTCATGTATTAACATAGACTTAGAACTTACCTCTTCTCTTATCTAATAAACTATTAATAGATATTTTATTAAGGCCTAGGGCACTAATATCATCCAGTGATATTTGCCAGTATGAATATCTTTCTTCTAGTTGTGCCCCCCAAATTGCCTCTCCTTTTGTGGGGAGGGACCCTTTCCAAAAGAAAAAGGAACTTAAAATTACCACATTCTCTCTCATGTTAATTTAAGCATTCATAATATCCCTTTTCCTTATTCCATATACATGATGGTACATCCTTCTCTATTTAGCACCCTCCGTTTTTCCCTATGTAAAATGCAGGATGTTTGACACTGGGAGATATAAAGTACATCTTTTGTATTGCAGTCAAAATTGAGGTCTTTCCTCAGTTAAGGAATCAACCCGAAAGATGCAAAGACAATGTTCTAATTCTTTGCTATGATGTTTTTTATTTAAATTGTTCAGGTGTTATATTCTAAAATAATAGCCCTGGAAAAGCATAGGCAACATTTATTAATCTTGATCAAGCTATTTGGATATCTAAATCTCAAAATGCACTCACTCGAAGCACTCCTTAAAATGGAGAACATTGACATTTGTGCTGTAGCAGGGACCTGGTTTAAGGCAGCAGAAAGCACCCCTGGGCTCCAGAACTTGGACTGAAGCTCCAAAGGTGGTGTTTTTTCCATATTCATAAAGGATGCACACACCTCTAGACTGGTAGCCCAACATAACGCATCAGAGATACTTCAGGTGCAGCTAACATTGGGTAAGACAGAGATTCAGACAAGTCGTAGCCTGCTATAGGTCCCCAAAGGTGGTGGTGTTTCCATGTTCATAAAGGATGCACACACCTCCAGACTGGAGGCCCAACATAACGCATCAAAGATAGTTCAGGTGCAGCTAACGTTGGGTAAGGCAACAATTCAGACAGGTCGCAGCCTGCTATAGGTCTCCAACCATGTCCCAAGACTCGCACTCCATATTCCTAAGCACCCTATAGAATATTAGGGTCCAACCTATCACTCTCCTACTGGGCAACTTCAACTACCCCTCCATTAAATGGGAAAACTGCTCATGTACCAATACACTTGCCCAACATTTCCTGGAATTCGTTAATTCCAATGCCCTGGACCAGCTCATTCTTACCCCCACTAGAGGTTGCAACATCCTTGACCTAATCATTACTAACATGGGTGACCATTGTTCTACACCAATAGTCAACTCCTCCTTGGTTAGATCCGATCACAAAGTAATCGCTTTGGAAATCCACATCCCTCCCCCCGCTAAGGTAACCACCATGAAAAACTTCTCCAGAGCTAACTTTGGGCTCCTAAAAACAAAGGTGGCTAACTTCACGGCACCCATGCAAATGGAGAATAATTGCATGACCACCGAATCATACACCAATCCACTGTACAAACACGTACACAAATGCATGGATCTCGCCATACCCAGTAGAACCAACCTGGTTCCCATGAATTACCGCAAAAAAAAAAAAAAAGCCAATCTGGTGGTCCCCTGCCATAAACAAACTCTATTTCAGAAGGAGGAAACTGATGTGGAATAAGGTGAAGTCCCAAGACTGGAAAAACTCTCTTATCAGCCTCAACAAAAGGTTCAGATCCCTCATCAAATCCTCTAAAGCTAGCTATGAAAACAGAATTGCAGCAGATAGTAAAGACAACTACAAGGCCTTCTATAGTTATGTAAAGAATCTGCACTGCAATACCCAGATTTGCTCTGAGCTGCTGCACAATGGTACCTCCTATACCGAGCCAACAGATATTGCCAGTATACTGGCCAACATTTTTAGTGCCAACTTTACCCCTCCCCCCCAAAGGACCAATCATAGTACCAGTAGATTGCCAGGCACCCAGTATTACTGCTGCACAGGTTAAAACAGCACTGACCAAGGCCAAGAGTACAACTTCTATGAGACCTGACAATGTCCCTGGCTGTGTTCTACATGAACTACAGAGTGAACTGGCACCTCATCTGTGTTCTCTGTTCAGTCACGGCCTCACCTCAGGCTTTATTCCTACCTATTGGTGCACTGCTATAGTCATCCCTCTCCACAAAGGAGGAGCGACTACAGACCCAGGGAACTATCACCTCATTAGCCTGATGAGCCTGATATGCAAAGCTATGGAATGCATCGTCATGGACCCAATAAACAAGGATATAGGGAATCCCCAAACTCTGGATCCCACACAGATTGGTTTTGTGAAGGGTAGATCATGCCTGTTCAACTTGGTCGACTTCTTTGAGTCCGTCACTAGAGCTGTGGATGAAGGCAAGGTGGTTCATACAGCCTACCTTGATCTGGCCAAGGCTTTTGATACCATTCCCCACTCAGGAATCATAGAAAAACTCACTAAGCTAGGCATCAACCCCTATACCACTAGGTGTGAAAGTAGCTGACTCCATGTCAGACTGGCAACTATAATCACGAGTGGAGATGCACAGGGTTCAGTCCTGGGTCTCCTCTTGTTTGGTATCTACTTCTCTAAAGTCCAGGCCAACACAAAGGGACTCTGGTTGGCAAAGTTCGCAGATGGTTCCAAGTTGGGAGCTATTATTAACTCCCTAAGTGATGTTGACATCCTACAGAATGGCCTCACTGAGACCAGTGACTGGTGTCAGAACCATGGCCTTAAGCTCAATGCCAAAAAAATGTGTCGTCATCCCCTTTGGGAAAAACCTGGTTCCCATGAGTTACCGCATTGATGGTAGTCCACTGAACACAGAAAGTTTTATAAGAGATCTGGGAGCACAGGTTGACAGCAACCTCTCTTTTGATCACCACATTGCCACTGCGGTCAGAAAGTCCTTCTGTGCAGCACATCTCATTACTAAGGGTTTTGCATCCAAGAAGAAAGAGGTCATTGTCACCCTCTACTCTTCCCTCATTAGGCCAATGATCAAGTACAATGCCCCATTTGTCCTGTACCTCAGTAGACACATGCAACAACTAGGGGGCTGCAAAAGTACCTCACAGAGGATCCTAGGCCTTAAACACTTGTCCCATATGGAAGGATGCAAAACAACTCCAACTATTCTCTGTCTCATATCTCCTACTTAGAGGCAATCTCTGCTTGACTTACAAAGTCATGTCTGACCCAGCTCTGTTAGAAATGCTACATCTAAAGAAATCCCAATCCCTCTACAACACACATTCCAGAGACCTCAATCTCATTACCACAATTAACAGAACATGCTGGAGGGACAGGTTCATAAACCAGAGACTGCCCATGCTATGGAATAGACTTCCCATACATGTCAAGCAGAGCATTTCTCTGACCCTCTTCAAGACAAATCTTGATAAGTGGATGGGAAACAGAAAATTCACCCAGGGGATAACTCCAGTGGCTCTACTCAACAGAGGCACTGGGAGCTAAGGTTGGGTGGTACTATGCCAGGGTAATCCTGTGGCTAGGCTTGTAAAGACCCCAGGACCATTAGCCTAGTACACACCTATGAACCTTTGAAAGAACTAATGGCAGTTCTGAAGGGCCTAGTGGCTTTCAAAGATAAATGGAAACCAGGGGTCCTGCTAGTTAAAACAGACAACACCACAGTCATATGGTACATAAACAAGCAAGGATGCACTCCTCTTATTCTCTTTGTCAACCAGCTGTGCAGGTCTGGGTGACAGCTCACTCTTTGTGGTTGCACCTCATGGCATAATACCTTCCAAGGTGCTTAAAACACTCTAGAAAATCACTTCTGCAGGAACTTGGTGGATCCTCATGAGTAGCATCTGCACTGGGAAACATTTCTCAGCATAGTCCAGAAATGGGGATCCCCACAGATGGACCTTTTTGCCACTAAAGAAAATGTTCAGCTGAAGAGATTCTGTTCTAGGAGGAAACTACCCACAGCCTGGAGGACGGATGCTTTCTCCTTCCTTTGCAGCCTCCTGTCCTTTGTGTTTACCCCCTGCATCTTCTTCCTCGGGTCATCCTAAAATCAGGGAAGAAGGCCCAAAGGTTATCCTGATAGACCCAGACTGGCCTAGGCAACACTGGTATCCTCTGCTACTAAGTTTAACCAATGGAAATTGGTGGCAGTTACCTCATAGAGTAGACCTGTTGACTCAGGACAAGGGGAGGTTTCGGCATCCTAACCTGCACTCAGACTCTCAGCCTGGATAATCTCCCGACATCCTCCTCTGAGCATACCCTAAGCAAACAAGTTCAAGACATTCTCAAGGAAGCTAGAAGGCCTAGTATTAGGAAATCATACTCGGCCAAGTGGAAAAGATTCTCCATTTGATGCCAGCAGGAAGGCTGCAATCCTAACTGCCAATATCTCTGCCATTTTAGATTGCCTGGTAGACAGAGGCTTATCCTTTTCTTCCATCAAAATTCACACCTCTGCCACTTCAGCCAGCATCCCTATTCTCCCTCTTGTCTTTTCCCACCCCCTGCTGAAACAATTCGTTTGGGGAATGATTCACATCAAACCTCCCAGGAGACAAAAAAGTAGCATATAAATCAATTTTGCCAGAAGGTGAAAGACTGAGGTATCAGAATAAAGTTAAAAATAATTCAGATCCATGTGGCTTAGATGATTTCTTTGTTTTTTTTTGTGATTGGTGTTTATATAATGTCTCCCAGGAGACAACCCACACCTCCATGGGAACTCAATTTTGTTCTGGAAAAAAATGACATCCCCCTCTTTGAACCGACAGCTTCAGCAGAATTAAAATTCTTAACTCTGAAGACTGCCCTTTTACTGGCTATCAACTCAGCTAAGAAGGGTCGAGTTGCAAGCTCTCATGGCAGTGGAACCATTTCTCATATTCCACCCAGAGTATCACTCGGGACTAATCCATCCTTATGCACAAGGTGATCATGGACGCATCCTTGAATCAAGCTCTATGTTTGCCCACCACCTTCCCCAGTCCTCAGAACCATAGGGAAAGAATCTTTCACTCGGACGTGCATAGACAGCTCTGCTACTATCTTGACAGAACTAAATCTTTCAGAAAGTCAGACCAACTCTCTCCAAGTGGATCTGTCACTATTTCTTTTTGTTACAGCCATCATGGTAAAAAGTAACCTGAAGTTGGAAGGACTCTCTCTAATAGGGCCACTGCTACCTCTGCTGCCTTCCTCCTACCAAAGATATTTTGGAAGCTGCTACCTGGTCATCTGTGCATACCTTTACCACACCCTACCACTTATCAGCCTTCTCCAAGTCTAGAGCAGGATTTGCCACAGCCATCCTGCAGGGCATTTTCTCTTCGCCATAATTTCCTTCCACCCTCATCTCAGCCTTGGGAATCATCCCACAGGGGAGGACTGTAGCAGTGAAGTACTAAGAACATTGTAAAGTTGTGTACACCTAACATAAATGTAGATGTTTGAGTGTATTCACTGTTGCAATCTTTTTTCCCTTCCTCCTTTCCCCATTTGCCTACAGTAGTAGTCTATTTCTGTTTTCTGCATTAAACAGAGGGATCCTATGAGTGTTCTCACTGCAGGGCCCATTTTCTGCTTTGGACCCTTGCTTGTAGTTCATCCTGGGGCTCCTACCTTCTGGGGGCAAGAAAAAAACTGATGTCATGGCATCGGCTGGCTCCATTTATACCCAAATGTACTGATGTCAGGGTAGGGTGTCAGCCAACCCTAGGAGGGAGATTTTTACTCTGGTAGTCAAGCCAGCCAAGAGCTTTGACAGCATGAAATCCCACAAGTCAACTGCAGTAGATGAATACACACAAACATCTACATTTGTGCTAAGTCTAAACAACTGTACTTTCTTGTTAATAATTGAAATCATCTGTGGGCCACCTTGCCAAGAAGTTTTTAAGAACTTGAGAGAGAAGGAAAAAACTTGGCAGTCAATTATGCTGAAGTGCTCTGACCCCATATTTAGATATTCTAGGAACGACCCAGTTAAGCAATTGCCCTTTTATATGAAAAAAAACTAGGAGGAAACAATACAGACAAGAAACAGTCTAAGAAGAAATAAGAGTAGGAGGAAAAGTGGGAGCAGGCTTGGTAGCGAGGCTGCAAAGCATAGTGTTTATAGCCTTCAAGCAAAAGGAATGCCTTATGACGGGTCTGTACTATATCACTGAATGCTTAAAAAAAGCGAACGATGAATAATCGACCCTATGTAAGCAGAAGCTTACAATCTTGAAAGCTCGGAACAGAGATTTTTTTCCAAGGGAAAAAAATCGCCGTTCCAAAAAAAAGAAAAAAAAATGAAATAATACATAAAGTGGGGGGCTTTGCCCCCACACCCTCCCTACTTATATATGCCAACTCTGAGATCACACTACAGTGCCAAAAATGGCAAAGTAATGGAAGCAGCCAAGCGAATTCTTTCCCTGGGAAAGAATTTGCTTAAAAGCTGCTTCGCTATTTTGCCTTTTCGTTGTTTTAAGTTCGTCCAAGGTGCATTCGATAGAATGGGTCTTCAGTCCTCTAATAGGAACCCCTTATGACTACTCTTTAAGTGCTTCAAACCTTCTGAGTAGGAAAATCTGATCCAATGCTGCCTTTCCCATCCTGTGGGTTATCAGATCTAACTGTAATCCAATGCCTGCACTCTAAAAATATATAGTCCAGGAGCTCTGGCTCCTCTACCCCTAGTTCCCTACTCTAATTGCCACCAAGGTCAGATCATGGTCCAAGTGCTCTATCAGCTGTGTCTCATTTTCAGATAGCATTTTCATAAAAAATATATACTTTTGTTCCTGCCGTTCCTATAGCCTTATAGCTTAGTTAGTATAAGTTGCTAGTAGTAGTTTGTAGGTTGTTGTACATATGTTTATCTTATTAGGTAGATAGGTAAGTTTTCTCTATCAAAAAAAAGTTAAAACTAGTTCTTTGTGATTTATTGTGTGTGGTATGTTATTATAGTTTGTCTCCTAATCAGTAATATCTTAGGAATGTTTATTAGAATAGTATTGTATTCATATTTTTCAACTTTTTCTTGAAGCGTGGGGTTGTAGTTTTTCTCTCTGCTGTGTTGTGTTTTTTTTAACTCTCTGATATGGAAACAATTTTGGGGTTAAAAAAAGCCTCCTGTGAGCACAAATTGCTCCCAGAAGATGCCCATGACAAATGCATCAACTGTTCGGGTGTGGCACTCTTGGAGACAGACTGTCAGGCCTATGCTGCTTTTGGTGCCAGAGTCCTTAATGAAAAGAAGGCCTAACTGCTAGGTAGGGGCCTTCTGCAGTCCTCAGCTGCTGCTTTGTCCTCTCCCTCCCTCAGCAAGAAGCCAGAGAAATGGTAGAAGGAGAGCTCTAGGGATAAGGATTCAAAGACCCATACTAAGGAGCAGGAAGAGCAAAGATGTTGTTCCTCATCTACTTAGGGCCAGCCAGAGCCAAAGATTCACTGCCATCAGTATCTCTGACCACCATCTGGTCCTTTGGTGCTGATTCAGCCCCCAGCTTTCACTGATTATGGTCTCTGACTCATCCAACTTCCCTACCCTAAGCATTTGAAGTCCACTTTTGTTGAATGACCTCTCTGCCTTTTCAGGCAGACTCCATTCTCCTTTCTGCAAGCAGAGTTCTCTCTGGGACATTCCCCCACCCCTTCTTGGGTCTGGGCATCATCATTGTGGATCTGATCTTTGGCTCATACAATGGTTTGGCTGCCAGTGTTGCTGTTCCTCCCCAGGTTCCCTTGGTTCTGGGTTTGTCAGATCTGACTGAGCTGCCCTTTTGCATGGGGGTACCAATTGTTTGGCTGCTTCAGACGCTGGCAAGGTCCTGTTCCATTCATAGATTAGGAGCTATGGAACCTTCATTGGATCCATCCCAATCTCTCCCTGTATCTGTTTCTGTGGATGCACATCTCTTGTCTCCAAGACAGCCAGTGTTGTTGGGTCTCCAGGCTCCCATGCATCCAGGTCCCCCCACCTCTTCTGTCTGTCCTCCTGCTTCTTCAACGAGAGATGTGTGGAAAGAGTAGGTGCAAGAGGAAGCACTTGGATTCCCCCAAGGAATTCCCTCACTGAGGACTCAGTCATCAGTGAAGGGGAGGGTTCCCCCAAATCTCCCCAGGAAAATGCCTCTTTCAGTGATTTGCTTGAATTGTTGAAAAACATGGAAAAGTCCGTGTTCATGGAGGCCTGTGACATGGGTTTATTCACATCCTGGGTAATCCCCCTCAGGAACCTCATGTGGACCTAGAGTCTCAGAGGCCTTCAACAGAACCCAGCATGGTGGAACCAATCCTCAGGAAACCCAATAAAATTTTGGTCCCTCTCAATGACACTCCTCACTGGAAGAAGGGTCTGGCAGTGGTTGCTATCATGATTGCAGCAGCTACATAAAAGCACATCTTGAAAGGAGAGTTATGTGGGTCATCCACCCAACAGCATGTCTCTGGCTTTGGATTGTTTGGGAAAGCTCATGTATGCTTCAGACACCTTTGTTTTGCAGGCTCTGAACTATCTTGCTCATTTGACAAGACTTCAGTGGGACCTTTTCACTGAAGTGTCAAAGGTACTTAAGACTCGTCAGCCTCCAGATGCTCAGAAGACTCTAGAGGCTCAGTTGTCTGATGCATTCAATATCTAATGTCTCCTTGAGGCTGTTATCCAACATAACTGATGGAACATCCTGCACAGCAGGTACCAGTATGCCATGTGCCATCATGCCTGGATGTGCAATTTTGTGGACTGTGTCAAGAAGTCCTTTGTTAATGCTCCATTTAATGTTTCTTCCCTTTTTGGCCCAAAGTTCAAAGAGATGCTGACTAGGAGCAATCATGACAGGAAGAAGCTAGCTGCTATTGGAGTTTCTTTTTCTACCCTTGGGAGGACCTTCTTCAGGAACCATAATGGTGGAAAGTGTGCCTCTTTTTTTTGCAAATCTCAACAACCTTTCCAGGACAGGTCTTGTGATGGGGGGGGGGGGGGGCTACAGTGGATGTCAATCACAGGGCAGAGCAGGAACAGTCCACAGAACCAAGGCTTCCACAGGGCTATCTGTGGGAGGCCCTTCTGGTGTCCCTGAAGGATTGTCCTACTAACATACTCTGGAAGCATTTTGGGGGGAGTTAATTGGCTGTCTCCCATAAACTTTGCAGCAGTCACATCAGACAGGTGGTTATTGAAGGTCATGTCCAGAGATCATACAGTTCCCCTTTTGTTCACTTTGAAGGACTACTAAAAATCCCTTCCTGACACTGCACCCTACCACTGAGTGGAGGCAGCAGTGGAAAGCCAAAAACTGCTACTGAACTGAGTCATCCAAAAGGTCCCACCAGACCAAAGAAGATCCAGTTTTGATTTGAGATTCTTTTTAGTACTTAATACAAACAAGGACCTTAGATCCATTTTTGGATCTCAGCAAGTTGAACCGATTTATCAAGCAGACCAAATTCCGGATAGTCATGGTGCAGTCCGTTCTACCTCTGTGATGATGTGCAGTATTGCCAGCTAGGCCAGGAGAACTAGGGCATTGGATGTGTAACATATAACAGCATAGATAGCTCCAATGTTGTAAAGAATTGCATGTCATTTGTATATCAAACTGATTTGCACAGATGCTTGTATTGAAAATGTATTTGTAAAGCTGCTTGTGTTAAAAATTTACCAACATTGGGTTCTGTTGGACAGAAAAGAAATTCACCAGTATGTCAGACTGTATTGTAACTGTTGAAATTAATATATTGTAACAGAGAATACTGGAAGAGATGAGGTTAATCTCAGCCCAGGTAAATTTGAAAAATAGTCTGAAATTAAATTATCTGGTTTAGGCCATAAAGGTTGTATTTTGCAGGTCTGATTGCAGCCAGAGACAGCATGTCTGTGAAAACCAGGACTAGGAATCCTACTTTATTGTCCTTAGGGATGAACTAATTGCTACCATGGAAGGGTGGACATTTTTGAAATGGTTTCATAGCTTCCAGATGCTATAACACATCTTAGCAAAGCTCTATGTGTGTGTATGGTAACACATGTGTGCAAGATTCTGGTTCAGTTTCTAGTAAAGGGGGTAGTGTGGAAACCAGAAGTTAGATGACTAGACGTATATGATGTAATTCTGTAATCCAACACTGAAATGATGTTTTAATACTAGATGAGACGAGTCTTAGAGCAGTCTGTTTTTGAAACCTGACAAAGACGGACCACTCACCTACATCATCTTGCCTTGCTCTACTAAGTGAACTAGGGGACAGTAATTTTTTAGATAAGTTAGGAAATTATAGTGAGATTAGTTATGTACTGTTTTTCTGTATCTGTGTGAATCTATCCTTATTTTTAATATTTCCTGTGACTGAAACTCTGTTGTTTATTGTAAATAGGTATTTAATATTTTCTTGATTATTTATTATTAAATATATTTAAACTTTTCATCGTGGGTGGTCTTTCAGAGAATATTTTAACCTTTGAGAGTATTTGTATTTATTTGGTGGCACTGTGGACACTCCTGAAAGCCTTGCTGCATTGATCAAATGCTATAATTTGTATTAGTATTAATTTTACTCAGTATAATTGGGTACCCTTGTAAGAGCCTTAGAGTAGCTGGCTTTGGAGTGTTCTGGTGGCAGTACCTGCCCTGTAGTCCAGGCAGAGGGGACATAGCTGGTAAAGCTGTACCAGCCTTTCCCAGGTGTGTGTGTGTGTGTGTGTGTGTGTGTGTGTGAAAATCAAATCTCAGTGTGTGTGTCATCTACTTGGAGCAGGGGCACACACCACTGGTTTCACAGAGAAGGTGGTGGAGGACTTGGCTTGGAACACTTGGCTGAGGATTCAACTCTACAGCTGTGGTCAATGTGGAGTCTTATTTGGGGCCTGGTGAGACATAGAGAAATCCAGTCCCAGGACAGGAGTGTGTTCCCTGTGTGCTCTTAAGGGAAACTGTGCTTGGTGTAGACAGCTGCATCTGAAAATACTGTATGTATCCATTTTTGTTCCAAGTGACCGTCCTTCACTGGTGTCCGTGTTGAGGATTGAGACTCTTTGATCACTGCCCCAGAGAAGGGACGTGTCAACCTCTTCTGAGGAAGGACAACTGGATTTGCTTGGTAGACCTCAAGGATGCCTACCATCACTTAAGAATAGCGAGGCATCCCAGGATGTTTATGCACTTTTGGCTGAGAGCCAGTCATTATCAGTTTTGGGCTCTGCCTTTGGTCTCACCACAGCTCCCAGGGTGCTCACCAAATCCATGGCTGCAGTGGTAACCTGGCTCAGGCTGCAAGGTTTCCAAGTCTTACCCTGCCTGGAGGACTATTTACTGCTTCCATGAGGGCATCACTAATCAAGGCCCAAGATTCCTTGCTCCATCTGTGTCTGTCCTTGGGCATAATAGTGAATTATGTGAAGTTCAACCTAGGGCCAGTTCACACACTAGAATTTATTGGTTAGCATTTGGATGAGTTCATTCAGCTGCGGTGGTGCTGCTGCGGTAGCGTTGTCACCTCACAGTAAGACGTTCTGTTCGATTCTCAGCTAAAGCATCTTCTGTGTGGAGACATGCATGAATGGACGTTCCTTCATTGAAGCTTGTGCGTCAGGCCTGACAAGCCAGTACGTAAAAATCTACTTCCAATCATTAGCAGACCGGAGTTCCGCTGTGGCGACCCCTAACCAGGAAAAAGCTGAAAGATACAACATTTGGATGAGTTCATTCAGGCAGCCAAAATGCCATTGTTAAGAATAAATTCTTTGTTTACAGGCTTCTTGCATCTCACAGTGGCCTCAGTTCTTTGTCTCCTTGGAAATATGGGAACCTCTGTCTAGTTCCTTTAGCAAAGTTCCACATAAGGGTACTAGAGTAGTCCATGACAGCTCACTGATCCTACGTGGCTCACCCTATGAATTTTCCAGTTTCTGTAACAAATGTTTGTTGTCACATTATTCAGTGGTGGCTAGAATCTCCTCTGGCTCCTGCAAATCCACTTTTTGTTCTTCCCCATCTCGATCTCCAGACTGCAGTGACCACAGACACTTCCTTTCCTGGGTGGGAGTGCATTTCAAGGGGAAGACTGTCCAGGGGCTCTGGTCTCAGTTCAATATCTTGGAGGTGAGGGTGGTCCTCCTAGCATTGCAGGCCTTTTCAGTCCTTCTCCTCACGGGTGTCATTGCCATCCAGCCTGACAATATGTCAGTGGTATGGTACCTGAGCAAAGGAGGAGCAAGTCAGTCCCATCCCTTGTGCCAAGAGGCCATATGAGTTTGATAATGGGCATGTTTGCTCAGCAGCTTCTGATTGCAACACCACATCCCAGGGAAATCCAGCATCTTAGTGGACAGTCTCGGCAAACATATTCTTCTGGCCCACAAGTGGTTTCTGAATCTGGAGGTAGCAGCATGGATTATCAGCTACTGGGACACTCCCTGTTGTGACTTACTTGTTCCCCATCCAACATGAAGTGCAGCAGTTCCTATGGTCTGATCTCTCTAGAGGGACCATCACCAAGGGGCATTCTACTACATGCTTGATTCTTGCATCTACTGTATGCCTATCCCCTGATTCCTTTTAAAATCAAGTGTCTTCAGAAAGCAGCCTGTTGCAGAGTGACTGTCATCCTCGATAAGTTTGTTTCCCTTTCCTTTGGCCTCATGTGCCTCACCTACCTGGCGTTCTGAATCTGATTTCCTATTCTTCAAGATTACCTCATTCCATGATTCACTCCATTAAGCTAACCATATAGTTCTTCCAATTCAAATTATGGGTAGAAATACCAAATTGTCTGAGAGAACTATTTAGTCTTTTTTTTCCTCTCCTAAACCTTCTATTCAAAAGGTTTATGCTAACAAATGGAAGCAGTTTTCCATTTTGACATCTTCCAAGGGCTTGGATCCCTTTTCCTGCACCCTTAGATGCAATTTTGAAGTTTTTAGCTTTTTTTGCCCATTCTGATCTGAATTACTCAAGTATCAATATAGTTATACAATACTTATAACTTTCACATTGGCATGGCTAATACACTTTTGGTGGCCCTTACACTCTTCAAAGCCTTTTTGAGAGACACCTTTTTATTATGCCTACCTGTATGTGATCAGGTGCTTCCTGGAGACCTTAATCTACTGTTACAAATTCTCGCCAGACCTCTCTTTGAATCAGCAGCCACAGCACCATTACAACTTTTATTATGGAAAACTTTCTTGTAGCTATTACATCACCAAGAAGAGTGAGTGAACTTCAAGTGTTGTTCTGTGTTCCATCTTATCTGTTTTTTCTATAAAGATAGATGTCCTTCCATGTCACTGTTACAGTATCCTTTACAATAAGGATCCCCTGCCAAGGGTAGCCCGACATCCAGCCAGTATACCAAAGCCTTTAGGTTGTAATGGGTATGCTGCATGTGATATGTATGCTTCCCATGCATGGCATCGGGCATAAAGGTGACGTCCGGATGTACCATCATCAGAAGTTGTTTGCCACTTGTCAAAATGCCATCTTCGATCGTCGGTCTGAATGCTCATGGTCTGAATGCTCATTTGTCTGTTGGTTACCAAGCTGCTTTTAGATAAGTGTGCTTTTTTTCCGCTTCTCACCTCTTTTCTTACTGTTTGGTTGTTGGTTTCATGCCATCCAGAAAGGGGAAATGCCAGTGTGGGAGAGAAATTCCCCATAAAGATCATCATGAGCAGTGTTTAATTTGCTTAGGTGCTTACCACAACCATACGCCTTGTGCTATTTGTCAAGCTACTGTTCCTAAGATGTTGCCTAGTCAGCTCTGTTTATTAGCAATTTATTTAGAAAACCAGTGTCTTAAGATGTTGGCTAAAGACACTATAGCAAGATGTTCCTGCCCAAAAGGTCAGCTGTCTGGGAATAATAATAAGAAAGCTCCATCCTATTCTTCTGCTGTACTGCCTCTGCCAGAGATCTCTAGTGAGGCTGGTGAAAGCCCAGACGACCATCTGTTTTATTCAGTTGGATTCATCTGCCATGACCACTTCAGCGGCTGTCATGGATCTGACTTCTCAGTCAGATTCCTCTACTGTGACCACTTCAGAGGTCAGCATGGATCCAGCTTCAGGCATGGCTAATAATTACCAAAGAGTCTAGGGGTGTTCCTCAAATTTTTGTAAGGGAAGAGGTAGCAACTACACTGATAGAATACAATCAGAGGTCTGAGCCTGCTTAGCCTGATGTCCCATTAAAAAAGGGAAAAAAATGAGCATATTTCTCATGCTCCCAAGGATCCTCAGAGTGAATAGCAAAATTTCACTCAAGACCTTTTTAATGCTCTTATGGCTCTGAAGCCTCTTCATGAGATATCTTTTCCTGCTCTCTATTGGTCTTCTACCCCTCTTAACATTCCTAGGGAGCAGGTTTTCTCATAGGTTCATAGATTCATACTAGGCTAACTGCCCTTGTGAGCCATTTTAAGCTGAGCCAATTATCCTCTGTGAGATTCAAACCCTGTACCTTGTGTTTGTAATTCAAACACCTTAACCATTAGGCCACCCTCCCAACTCCTTTATCTCTGATGAAGATGAGGATTATGATGTAGAATCTAACTTATTTCCACTGCTGCTCAGGCTCCAGATGCCCTGCCCACTGCTCCTAAAAAAAAAAAAACTGATAGGTTTTATAAGGTGCCTGAAGATTGCAAGTTTCTTTTTAAATGCCCCTCTGCTGACCCTTCTGTGGTGTCTGTTCCACTGACAATCCCTCTAAACATTTGCCTTCAACAAGTCAAGAACGATGCTTTCCCGTGACAAGGACATCAGAACTGTGGAGAGGTTGAGTAAGAAAGTGTATATTTTTGCTACCCTGGACTTTAGAGCTCTAAGCTATCAGACCCATAATGCCAGATATTAGCTCTTCTCTCTCAGGCTTGTCAAGTTATTTCAGATCTTCCTGACTCTGAGGGAAAGATTTCAGCTCTTTCTTTACTAGAGATGTCTTCTCGGGTTGCTTGCCATTCTATTAAATGCAGCTGTGATGCAGCTGACGTCTTGTCTAGGGCTGCTGTCTTTGGTTCCGTGTTGAGGAGGTATTCCTGGCTTTGGCTACAACCTTTGCTTGATGATATTAAGGCTAGGTTTATGGATGCTGCGCTAGATAACAAACATCTTTTTGGTGCTGCTGTTGAGTTATTTAAGCCCCTCCAGGAAAAAGGTAAAGCTTTACAGGATCTGAAACATTTTTGTTTCATCTCTCCCCAGGTTTCAAAGGAATTACCCTAATAAGCCTGCTTTTGTCTGTAAATAGTGTTGTCTTCCTCCCAAAGGCAAGAATACCTCACACCCACCACTAAAATCACTCTAGCTACTTCCTTCCTTCCCCCCTCCTCCTCTGTGCCCCCCCCCTACTACTTACTCTCAGTGCTTGTTAAAAACAAAAAACCCTCACCTCTTGCTAATTTGCTATGCTAGATTCGCCACTCAAGTCTTCTCTCCACTCACCACTGTCTCTCCCTCCATAACTAAAATGGTTAGAACTTCCCAAACTATCTTGCTTACACTACTAACTCTAGCTCAAAGCTTTATCTAAACCCTCCCTCCACTCTCCTCTCCTCCCCTCTGCCAAATTCCACCATCCAAATATATAGAGTTATCTAATCATTCTAAAGTCTATTAGAGGTCCTAAAACAAACCTCCCTCTCCCCAGGCAAAACCTCCTTTCCCTTCCTTGGCTCCTTGGAACTCCTCCCTCCTGGAACTCCACTCCACCCTACATCCCCTACCTCCTAGAAGAAGTCACTTCAACTTCACTTTTCTCCCTCAATGGGCTTGTCTATGTGCCACCCCCAAACCACACCTTTACCTCTGTACTCCATAACTTACCTCTATTCATCTACTTCTTCTGTTTT
Source organism: Protopterus annectens (assembly GCF_019279795.1). NCBI lineage: Eukaryota > Metazoa > Chordata > Ceratodontiformes > Protopteridae > Protopterus > Protopterus annectens. Next base: position 1,585,118,629 of record NC_056744.1, read on the forward strand.
CATCTACTATGTTTGTTCATTTTAATTCATTTATATTTCTTTTTATTCCTTTGCCTGTCAAATGTTTGTCTCTGTGTTGTGTTAAGTTATGTTCTTTTTATTTTATGTACCTTTTTATTTTTAGTATTTCATGTTTATTATTTTGTTTGTTTTTTTATTTCTTTTTTTTTTCTTTTTCTTTTGTGGCCTCCATTGAAAAATGGTGAGACCAACTGCAATAAGTAAATAAATAAATAAATAAAGAAGGGTGGTAGAAGGGCTCTTTCTGCTAAGTCTACCTAAATCCCTTCAGCTTTGAAGTCTGCTTTTCCAGACACGCCAGGTGCTATTTGACTATCCTTGCCCATCTCTTCTCAGTCACATTCCTCTCTCTCATCTTTCCCTGTTCCTTCCTATTTGGTTAAAGATCCCAAAAGATTCATGAGTTCTTTCCATAATTTGCAAGGGGAATTACACGGTTTGGAAATCTATTCCCCCCTTTTTGGGCATTCCTCAGCCTGCCCAGGAACAACTGCCCTTTTTTCCATAGGTACTTGACGGTCTGTTGGCTCAAGGATCAATTCAAAAGTTACAACTCAGAGGGGAAGGATTTTTACTCCAGAATGTTCTTGGTCCCCAGGAAAGAAGGCACCTGGAGACCCATTCTGGATCTTTCTCAGCCAAACACTTTTTTGAAGGTTCCCTCCTTTTTGGATGCTATCACTTCAAACCGTGTTTCCTCTTCTGCTTCCTCAGGCTTTTCTAGTATCCCTGGATCTCAAGAATGCTTATCTACATATCATTATTCATCCCCTTTTCAGTAAGGTTTTACAATTCTCTATTGCTTCCTGGCATTTTCAGTTCTCTGCTTTGCCCTTTGGTGCCTCTACTGCTCAAAGGGTTTTCACCAAATGCCTTGCTCCTGTGATTGCTTTCTGCAGATTGAGGGAAATCCAGACAGATTTTTCCTTATCTGGACAACCTGCTTATTCAAGCCTGTTTTCCAGAGATTTTAGTTCAGCATCTGCACTTTCCTGTTTGTCTCCTGCAAAGCCTAGGGTTTACTGCGAATTTCCAAAAGTCATTCTTGACTCCTTCTCAGAATCATGTTTTTCTAGGGTACAGGCTCCAGAAGGTTCCAATGCTGGCATCTCTGCCTCCTGCTAAGGCTTTAACTCTGATTGCTTTCTTTCAGACCCTTCTTCCTCTGGCTTCCATTACAGCCAGGGAGTTTCTAAGGGCTCTGGGTTACATGGCTTCCACCATTCCTATGCTTTCTCTGGCCAAGCTTTATATGAGAAAGCTGCAGTGGTTTCTAAAGTCAGTCTGGCTTCAACATGCTCATCCTTTAGATTTTCTAGACCCCCTTCTTCCATGTCTCAAGCTGGAACTTCAGTGGTGAATTCATCAGCTGTCCCCCAACCCTAGGGTTTCCTTTTCAACCTCCAGTTCCCTCTCAGGAACTCCCTACAGATGCATTGATTACGGGATGGGGGGGGGATCTCCTTTGTTCCTCTGGAAGTGCAGCACCTTTGGTCTCATCAACAAAAGAAAGACCACATCAGTTTCAGAGAGATGAGAGCCCTTCTTCCTGCTCTTCAGCTTTTTATTCTCTTTTCCTTCCAGGCCCCCTCAGGATTCTCACAGACAATACCACAGTGATGTGGTACATCAACAAGCAAGGGGGGACAAGGCCTTATCTCCTGTGCAGACTAGCTCTTCAGGTTTGGGATCTAGCTGTCCATTATCAGGTGACCTTTTGGGCAGTTTACATTCCCTTAGATCAGGACATTGTCGCAGATTCTCTGAGCAGGTCTGTAACACAATCTCACAAATGGATGCTTCACAGGGATGGGGTTTTGGACATTGCCCACCAGTGGGTATTCCGCAAGTGGATCTTTTTTGCCTGCTCTCTGAACAGACAACTTCCTTTCTTTTACACTAGAGTCAAATGTCCTCTAGCTTGGAAGGTGAATATCCTATCTTTTTCTTGGAAGGGGATGATGTTCTTCGTGTTTCACTGTTGCAGTCATCACACTTGGGTTAACTTGCCAGGGGTAGCCCTCAGTCGGCCTGAATACCAGAGGCTTAGTATTTCTGCATCAGTTGCTGTCGCTCCAGAACTGACGTCAGGTTGTCAGTGGTATAAAATCAGGCAGCCAACACCATTATATCAGTCTTTCTTGCTGAGGAGCCCAAAGCAGAAACAGTTCACACGAGTGCCGGTCAGCCGCTACCTGAGTTTTTGTTTCCGAATTGAAGTTGAAGTCTTCTAAAGCTAAGTATTCCATTAGGGATCCTTTTTTCTTGCCCTAACCAATGTCATAAAAAGTTAACAATTGTTCATCTGTGGAAAGCAAATACCACACTGAGACTTCCATTCTTACTGCGTCACCTGTTTAGGCCCAGACCACGATGTCCCTCACTGTTGTTTTTGTGCTTTGTTCAACACCAGAGCTATACGTCGTTGGGCCCTCGTAGCTAAATATTTTCGCTCTTAGTCCTCATATTCTGACTACCGATATTCCAAAAAACATAAGGATAAAGACAGAGACAGACCGCACAGGTCCAAAACTGATGACGATGCTTCCGTCAAGCTAGTCATCAGTTCTCCGGTCCTCAGTGAGGCTCTTGCACAGCCCCTGATGCCCGCTTCTATGGATTCACTGGCCGCTATCGAGACCTGTTCAGAGTCCGGTATGCCGCAAGACTCTTCTTCGACTAAGGATCCTGCAGATGTCTCTACCTTGGATGGGTCCGGAGCCGCTGAGCAGGCACCGGCTTCCAAGGAAGTTCTTTGCACTACCAATACTCGACACAAACCGATGACTTCTTTTGGGTCTTCAATTCTTTCTAAAACTACCGAGTTTCTAAGGCCCAGGGTATGAACTATGCCTAAAAAAACGACGACCCAAGCTCAGGCACCTGCTTCCATGCCTCAATCTCAAATGCTTAAAATGGCAGAAGACCTTATTATGCTTATTAGTGGAAGCCAGGCTACTCCTTCCAAAAGAAAAAAAGACTTGTCCCCAGTAGTTTTATCTGAACAGGAGTCCGATGACTCTGAGGATGTTCTTCGTGTTTCACTGTTGCAGTCATCACATATGGGTTATCTGCCTGCAGGTAGCCCTCAGCCGGCCTGAATACCAGAGTCTTGGGATTTCTGTGTCAGATGCTGTTGCTTCTTCCATGACGTCAGGTCATCAGGGGTATAAAACATGCAGCCAACACCATTACATCAGTCTTTCGTGCTGTGTGGTGCGTGAAGCAGAAGTAGTTCACAAGTGCCGGTCGGCCGACTCCTGAAATTTTCGTTTTTCGAGTTTCAGATCTTAAGTCTTCTAAAAGATAAGTACCCCATTGGGGATCCTTTTTTCTTCCTCTAACTGATGTCAGAAAAAGTTAATAATTGTCTTGCCTGTGGAAAGCAAATACCTCACAGAGATTTTCATTCTTACTGCAGCACCTGTTTAGGCCCAGACCACGACGTCCCTCGCTGTTAGTTTTGTGGCTTATTCAATGCCTGAACTATTCATCGTCGGGCTATTTTTGTAGCTAAATTCTTTCCTTCTCAATCTCCATACTCTGAAATGTCTTCGGTAAGCTATCCGACTACCGATCTTCTGAAAAAACAAAAGGATAAAGACAGAGACAGACCGCATAGGTCCAAGGCTGCCGACGATGCTACCATTAAGCTAGTCGCCAGTCCACCGGTACTCAGGCGCTTTTGCAACCCCTGATAACCCGCTTTTACAGATTCGCAGGCCTCTACTGAGACCCATTCGGAGTCTGGTATGCCGGAATCTGCGGATGTCTCTACCTTGGATGGGTCCAGAGCCATTGTGCAGCACCAGCTTCTGATGGTGTTTTCAGGCCTTCCAATCCTCATATTAAACTGACTACTTCCTTTCAAACCAAAAATACTGAATTTCTCAGGCCTAAAGTTCGTACTACGTCTAGGAAACCGACGAGCAAAGCACATTCTAAGGCCCACATGGCACAAAAACAAATGATTAGAATGGCTGAGAACCTCATTACTTTAATTAGGGAAAGAGCTTTCCCCCCTCAAAAAGACCCAGAACTGATTTTCCTTCTGATTCTTCTGATCAGGAATCTGATTACTCTGATCCTTATGATTTACAAGATCCCTCATCTACCTATGAGGATTCTGATGCAGAGGATTCCATCCATCTGCTTCCCTTCCAGAGGATTTTTCCTTTGGTGAAACCCTGCACACCCTTAGAGAACATTTCCGCTGGGAGAGCCAGGACTATTCCCAGTCCAAAAAGAGACTCAGGGAATTTTTAAGCTGCCTCAACACAGGCCTCCAGCTATCCCTCCTGTTCTGGAAATTGTAGATGATGTCTTCCTGGAATCCAGCCTTACCCCTGATACCTTGCCTCCAGCTCCCAGGAAACCTGACAGGTACTATAGAGTGCCTGACTCCCACAAATTCATTTTTAGGAATCCTACTGCAGATCCAGAGACCATTTCCCAGTGACCTAAAGGCATTAAGGCTACAACTGCCAAAAGCCAAAAATCCTACCCCTTCGGACAGGGATTCCAGGGCATTAGATAGATGGGGAAAAAAGGTATACACCTCTGCTATGCTTGCCATTAGGGCTTTAAATTGCCAGTTTCATATATTAAACTATCAGCAGCATATTATGGAGCTAATTAAATAAAAAATATTGTTGATTCCTGATTGTGCAGATCACAAAGATTTACAAGAGTTAATGCATTCTGCTAACCAAGTTGGTAAACATACTTTGCAATGTGGGTTTGATGCTTTAGAAGCATCTTGCAGGGCTGATGTCACTGGCTCTGTTCTTAGAAGACATGCTTGGCTTAAGGAGTAAAACTTGCCAGATCATGTCAAAGCAAAATTACTGGATGCACCATTAAATTAAGAGCGTCTATTTGGCAATAAAGCAGAAGTCCTCAAAAGAATGGAGGAGAAAGCTAAATCTATGCAAACTGTTAAGGATTTCTTACAAGTACAGCCACCTAGATTCAGTAGGCATTGGCCTTCAAAAAAATTATCTTTTCCAGTCCCTTCCAGGCCTTCTCAGTCCAAACCCTGGGGCAGTAGACCACCAAGACTTCAGTCTCTGTGCACAGATCTAAGCAATGGAGTGCTCCCATGTCCAAAACAGGGAGTAGTAAGCCTCCATCCTTTGGTAAAATTGCACAATGACTTATCCTTAACTCTTCCAAGCAGTGCCAAAGTACTTGCACCTTTAGGAGGAAAACTTGCACTGCATGCCAAAAATTGGCAATACATTACCAAAGACAAATGGGTCTTGAACATTGTCTCCCAGGGATACAGATTCCAATTCCACTCACTCCCATCCATAAGCGGATGGCCTGACCTACCACCAAACCAGTGGGCAGAGGCCCAAAAGCAAGTACTTTCTCTTCTCAGTAACAAGGCTATTCAACCTGTCCCAGCAGAACAAAGGGGACAAGGTTTTTACTCCAGACTGTTTCTGGTCCCTAGAAAAGAAAACTCTTGGCATCCTATCCTGGATGTGTCTATTCTCAACACCTTTTTGGTGGTTCCAAAATTCAAAATGTTAACTCTCCAACAGCTGATTCCTATGCTAGCCAAGGGCTCCTGGCTAGCAACTTTAGATTTAAAAGAAGCTTATCTGCACATTCCCATAGGGGAATCTTGCAGAAAATACCTACGCTTCAGAGCAGGCTCTATGCACTATCAGTTCTCTGCACTTCCCTTTGGCTTATCTACTGCACTCAGGATATTCACAAAGTCCCTAGCTCCAGCCATTGCATATTGCAGGCAGAGAGGAATTCAAATTTACCCATACTTGGATGATTGCCTGATTCAGGCGGACAGTCAGAAATTGCTACTTCAGCACCTGGTATTTGTAAAGAGACTTCTCACTTCACTGGGGTACACCATCAAAGAAAAGAAATCACAACTGGTACCCAGCCAACAGACTGTATTAATGGCAGCAAGCTTGAACACAGCTTCCCAGATGGCATTCCTCACTCCAGAGAAATTTATTTGACAAACTATTTCAATCTACTGGCCACCAAAACCCAGCTATCTGCAAGAAAAATAATGCAAGCCCTGGGGTCCATGGCCTCTTGCATTCTACTTATTCCATATGCAAGACTGCATATCAGGAAACTTCAATAGTACCTAAAAAGTCTCTGGTGTCAACATTCTCAGGACCTGGAAACAATGATTTCTGTCATTCTTTGCCTAAGGACAGAGTTCCTTTGGTGGGCAGAGGCCTGCAACCACAACAAAGGACTCCCTTTCATTCTACCCCCTACAGCCCAAACCTTAACAACAGAGATGCATCAGACTATGCATGGGGGGCTCACATGGCAGGGCAGCGCATTCAGTGCAAATGGAACCCAAAGCAAATGCACCTGCATATCAATCAAAAAGAAATGTTAGCTGTGTAGAATGCTCTCACAGCCTTCAAGGGCCTTATTCTTCCAGGACAACTATTGGTAAAGACAGACAACCCCACAGTTATGTGGTACATAAACCAGCAGGGGGAACCCATTCCTACCCACTCTGCAGACTAGCCATGGCTCTGAGGAATGCAGCCTTGAGAAACCAACTGCACTTACAAGCTCAATTCCTGCCAGGCAAACTAAATTCACTGGCAGACGACAAGCAGAAATCTCATGGATCCACATGAGTGGAAACTGGAACCCAAAATATTCAAGCTTTTGAGGAACAGGTGGGGGGCACTGGAGGTAGACCTTTTTGCTTCCCCTCAGAACTATCAATTGAGCAAATATTGCACTAGAACTCCCCACAGCCAAGCTTGGAAAGTGGTTGCCCTGTTCTTCACCTGGGAAAGCCTCTCAGTCTCTGCCTTTCCCCCTCTGCCTCTCCTCTCAAAGGTTCTACTAAAAATCAAACAGGACAAGCCAAGGACTATCCTGAGTGCACCAGACTGGCTATGCCAACACTGGTACCCTCTTTTGCGCAGTAGGACAGTGCTACAACCATGGCACCTGCCTCAGACTCCTTCCCTGCTGTCCCAGCAGGCAGGCCAGATTCTGCACCCTAAGCTACAGACCCTGAACCTTGCAGCCTGGCTAATCCCATGAATTCAACACCAGCAAACCTCAGTAAGCAGGTGCTGGATGTCATTCTTGAGGCAAGGAGGCCTAGTACTAGAAAATCCTATTTGGAAAAATGGAAAAGATACTGTTCCTGGAGCCATTCTCAGGGAATGGGCACAACTGTGCCCAGCATACCTCTTATACTAGATTAATTAACAGAAATGTTCCACAAAGGACTATCCTTCTCTTCAATTAAGATCCGTGCCTTTGCCATCTCACCTCATTATAATACTGAGCCACCCCTCTTCTCTCATCATCTGGTAAAACAGTTCCTGAGAGGAGCCAAAAATTGAAGACCCCCCAGGAGAGCTCCCACTCCAGCCTGGGACCTTAACTTTGCATTAGAAAAGCTCACACTTCCGCCCTTTGAACCTGCGGCCACAGCAGAGTTAAAATTCCTCTCATGGAAAACAGCTTTACTTCTAGCCATCACTTCAGCAAAAAGAGTGTCTGAATTGCAAGCCCTTATGGCAGTGGAACCCTTCATTATCATCCATGCAGACAGGGTTTCCCTCAGGACTAACCCATTCTTTATGCCCAAGGTGGTGTCTAGTGTGACTTTAAACCAGTCCATTCATTTCCCAACCTTTTTTCCTAATCCTCAGAATAAATGGGAAAGGATCCTGCATTCACTGGACATGCACAGACAGCTTAGGTTCTATCTGGACAGGACTAAACTTCTCAGAAAATCTGACCAGCTGCTAGTCAGCTTTGCTGCAGGGGCAGAGGGCAAGGGCATTTCAAAGCAAACCATTTCTAAATGGATAGCACACTGCATCCATTTCTGCTACAAGCACCATGGGAAACCTACCCCACAGGGGATCAGAACTCATTCCACTAGAGCTATATATACCTCTACAGCATTTCTCAGGGGAGTCCCTACCAGGGACATCCTGGAAGCTGCAGTCTGGGGCTCTGTACACACTTTCACCAAGCACTACCACTTGATTATATTTTCTAAATCCAGTGCTGGATTTGCCACAGCAGTCTTACAGAGCCTGATTGCCAGCCCTAATGCTTCATAACTACCTACACCCTTCCTTAGCTTTGGGAATCAACCCAAATGTGATATCTGCAACAGTGAAACACTAAGAACATAGTACAGTTGTGTACAATTACCATAAATGTAGATGTTCGAGTGTATTCACTGTTGCAGTCCTGGTTACACTCCCTCCAGCCCCCTGACTTCTCTTGATTTCTTTCCTATCCTTTTTGTCTGGCATATCTTATATCATTGGTATTTGTTTTTTTGCTGGGGGTATTACATACCATGTAATTGCTTCCTAGGGCACCTGACATCTGGGGCAAGAAAAACTGATGTAATGGTGTCGGCTGCATGTTTTATAGCCCTGACAACCTGACGTCATGGAAGAAGCGACAGCATCCGACGCAGAAATCCCAAGACTCTGGTATTCAGGCCAGCTGAGGGCTACCTGCAGGCAGATAACCCAAATGTGATGACTGCAACAGTGAATACACTTGAACATCTACATTTATGGTAAGTGTACATAACTGTACTTTTCTGAATATGAAGACATGCAACCCCTCTCTGCTTATGAGGATTCTGATGCAGAAGAATCCATTTCTTCTGCCTCTCCTCCTGGGGATTTTTCATTTGGTGAAACACTACATACTTTGAGAGAGCAATTCCAGTGGGAATGTCAGGACTACCCTCAGTTATAAAAGAGACTCAAGGGATTCTTAGATTTACCACAGCACAGACCTTTAGCCATTTCTCCTGTCCTGGATGTTGTGGATTATGTTTTTATGGAATCCAGTTTGACTCCTGACACCCTTCCTCCTGCTTCCCGGAAACCAACAGGTACTACAGAGTCCCTGACTCATAAATTCCTTTTCAAAAATCCTACTGCTGACTCATCTCCCAAGGACCTAAAGGAATTAAAGCAACCTCAACTAAGGATCCCACCACCCTCAGACAGGGATTCCCGACCTTTAGACAGATGGAGTAAAAAAGTATACACCTCTGCAACTCTTGCTATTAGAGCACTAAATTGTCAGTTCCACATACTGAAATATCAGCAGCATACCATGGAACTCCTCAAACAAAAATATCTTCCTTTCCTGCTTGTGCAGAAAATAAAGAATTACAAGAGCTTATGCATTCTGCAAGCCAAGTTACTAAGCACACCTTGCAATGTGGCTTTCACGCCCTAGAAGCATCTTGCAGGGCAGCAGTCACTGGTTCTGTTCTTAGAAGACATGCTTGGCTTAAGGAACAGACCTTGCCAGACCATGTCAAATCAAAAGTATTGGACGCACTATTGAGCAAAGACCATTTGTTTGGCACCAAGTCAGAAGAAAAAAAAAAGATGGAAGAAAAAGCTAAATCTATGCAGACAGTTAAAGACTTTTTACAGGTCCAGCCTCTGAGGTTCAGTAGGTATTGCCCCTCCAAGCACTGGTCCTTTCCGGTCCCCTCCAGGCCAGCTCAGCCAAGACCCAGGGGAAGCAGATCCCCCAGACAACAGTCCCAGGGAATGCAGAGATCTAAGCAATGGAGTTCCTCCTCTTCAAAAACAGGGAGTGCTAAGCCACCCCCTTATGGTAAGAACTCACAATGACTTTACACCTCCACCCCTTACCTCTACCCATCTGCTTGTGCCCCTAGGAGGAAAACTGTCCTTCCATGCAAACAACTGGGCCTCTATTACCAATGACCGATGTGTCCTCAACATAGTGTCCCAGGGATACAAATTTTATTTCCACACACTGCCAACCCCAGAAGGGTTCCCAGATCTTCCTCCAAACCAGTGGGCAGAGACCAAAAGGCAAGTCCATTCCCTGCTCTCCATGAGGGCAATACAGCATGTTCCTGCAGACCAGATAGGCCAAGGTTTCTATTCCAGACTCTTCCTGGTACCCAGAAAAGAGGGCACCTTGCACCCAATCCTTGATCTATCCATTCTAAACACCTTTCTGATGATACCAAAATTCAAAATGCTCACCCTCCAGCAGCTTCTTCCTATGCTTTCCAAGGATGCTTGGTTAGCCACCCTAGACCTAAAAGAGACCTACCTACACATCCCAGTCAGGAAATCCTGCAGGAAATATCTACGTTTCAGGGCGGGATCTATGCACTTTCAGTTCTCTGTGATTCCCTTTGGCTTATCCACTTCTCCCAGAGTTTTCACAAAATGTGTGGCTCCACCCATTGCTTTTTGCAGACAAAGAAATATTCAAATTTACCCCCACTTAGATAATTTCCTGATTCAGGCAGACAGTCATGAAAAGCTGTTACAGCACCTGACCTTTGTAAAGACCTACTGATGATCTTGGGGTATACTATCAATGAAAAGAAATCAAAACTAGTCCCCACACAAAAAATTGTATTCCTAGGGGCAAGCCTGGACACAGCATCCCAGATGGCATTCCTTTCTCCAGAATAACAAGCCTATCCGACAGGCTACTTCTCTCAACTAGCCACCAGAACCCAGTTATCCGCATGGAAAATCCTGCAAACTCTAGGGTTCATGGCCTCCTGTATTCTACTCATTCCATATGTCAGACTGCATATGAGGAAACTACAATGGTACCTAAAAAGCCTTTGGTGTCAACACTCTCAAGACCTAGAAACTATCATACCTATAATACCCTGTCTAAGGAAAGATTTTCTTTGGTGGGTAGCAGCATACAGCCACAACAAGGGACTTCCCTTCTCACAACCCGACACCTCCCAGACCCTCACCACAGATGCATCAGACTATGCCTGGGGTGCACACCAGGACAGCAGGTGCATTCAGGGCCACTGGAGCCCAAATCAAATACATCTGCACATCAACCAAAAATAGATGCTAGCTGTTCAGCACATCCTGACAGCTTTCAGACCCCTACTCTGCCCGGGGCATCTAGTCATCAAAACAGACAACACCACAGTGATGTGGTATATCAACAAGCAGGGAGGGACTCACTCTTATCCTCTCTGCAGGCTCACCTTGACCCTTTGGTACACGGCCTCAGCCATGCAAATGCACCTGCTAGTACAATTCCTGCCAGGCTCCCTAAACACTCTGGCAGACAACTTAAGCAGATACCTGCTAGACCCACATGAGTGCCAGCTAGACCACAGAGCCTTCAACCTTGTAACCCAGAAATGGGGCACCCCAAAGGTGGACCTCTGCCTCTCACTCCAATTATCAGCTCGGCAAATTCTGCACCAGGGAACCTCACAGCAAGGCCTGGAAAGTGGATTCTCTATCCTTCCAATGGGTAAACATCTCAATCTATGCATTTCCCCCTCTACCACACATGTCAAGGATACTGCTCAAAATAAGGGGAGGAAAAACCAAGGGCAATCTTGATTGCCCCAGACTGGCCATGCCAGCACTGGTACCCACTGCTGCACAACCTGTCACCCCTGCCACCATGGCACCTACCTCGGATCCTAACACTCCTGACCCAGGAGAATGCAGAATTCATGCATCCACTATTGCAGACCCTGAACCAGGCAGCCTGGCTTATTCCCTGACCTCTCCTCCAGCTGCCAGCCTAAGCGATAAGTCTTGGATGTTATACGTTAGGTCAGATGCCCCAGCACTAGAAAATCCTATGTTGACAAGTGGAAAAGGTTTTGCACCTGGATCCAGGCTAAGGGAACCAAAACAGAACAGCCATCCCTACCTCTCATTCCGGATTACCTAACAGACCTTCTACACAGGGGTCTTTCCTTCTCTTCTATTAAAATTCATGCCTCTGCTATCTCTGCTCATTACAGTACAGAGCCACCTCTCTTCTCACACCCTCTCATCAAATAGTTCCTAAGAGGGGATAACAACTTAAGGCCACCCAGAAGAGCTCCTACCCTAGCTTGGGACCTTAACTTTGTGTTGGAAAAGCTCACCCTACCCCCCTTTGAGCCTGCAGCTTCAGCAGAGTTAAAATTCCTCTCTTGGAAAACAGCCTTGCTTCTGGCCATCACTTCAGCTAGAAAAGTTTCAGAGCTACAAGCACTTATGGCTGTAGAGCCCTTCATCATTTTCATTGCTGACAGGGTCTCCCTCAGGACTAACCCATCCTTCATGCCTAAAGTGGTGTCCAGTGTGGCTCTCAACCAATCCATTCATTTGCCCACCTTTTTCCGTAACCCACAAAACAAGGGGGAAATTATTCTGCACTCTCTAGATGTGCACAGACAGCTCAGATTCTATATGGATAGGACTAAATCTTTTAGAAAAACTGACCAATTGCTAATCAGCTTTGCAGCAGGGGCAGAGGGCAAGGACCTATCCAAACAATCTCCAAATGGATAGCACACTGCATCCATTTCTGCTACAAACAGCATGGGAAACAACCCCCAAAGGGGGTCAGGACGCATTCCACCAGGGCAACCTCCACCTCTGCAGCTTTTCTCAGAGGGGTCCTCACCAGGGACATCTCAGAGGCTGCAACATGGACTTCTGTTCATACCTTCACCAAGCATTGCCACCTGCCTATCTTCTCCAAATCCAGGACAAGCTTTGCCACCACAGTCTTGCAGGCATCTTAGCCAGCCCCCAGTCTTCTTGACTGCCTTCACCCTTTTCTTCAGCTTTGGGAATCACCCAAGTGTGATGACTGCAAAAGTGAAACATGAAGAACTTAGTACAGTTGTGTACACTTACCATAAATGTAGATGTTCGAGTGTATTCACTGTTGCAGTCCTGGTTTCCCACCCTCCATTCCCCTTGTCTCTCTCTCTCTCTTCCTCTCTCCTTACAGGGAATTTTTGGTCTTTACTGTCTACTGGTGATGTTCTTCCACCATAACCTAGCTCCCTATTTGGGGGATCCTGACAGTCGGGGCAAGAAAAACTACTGCAATGGTGTCGGTTGCCTGATTTTATACCACTGATGGTCTGACATCAGTCCTGGGGCGACAGCAACCGACGCAGAAATACTAAGCCTCTGGTATTCGGGCAGACTGAGGGCTATCCCTGACAGGATAACCCAAGTCTGATGACTGCAACAGTGAATACACTTAAACATCTACATTTATGGTAAGTGTACACAACTGTACTTTTCTTTATGCCTTCTCAACCCTTCCTCTCATACTGAAGGCTCTGTTCAAATAGAACAGGATGCTCCCAAAACCCTGCTGGTGACTTCCTTTTTGGCCCAGACAGCATTGGTTCCCTCTTCTTCTGCATTAGCCAAGGACAATCATCACAAGTTATCTCACATGGTGGTCCTGCTTACACAAGATAAGGGGTCTCATTCATCCCCACCTCTCCACTCTTCACCTGACATTGTGGGTGATAGGGTTTTGATCTCTTTTAGACACCTTTTTTTCTGAAGGCATGCTTCAGGTTCTGCAAGAGGCCAGGAAACCCACTACCAGAAAATCTTATTTATCCAAATAAAAAAGATTTTCTATCTGGTGTTTTTTTTTTTTTTTTTTGTAACCTAGATCCATTCATTGTGAATGTTCCTTTTGTTCTCTTTTGTGTGTATTGCTGAATGCTGGGTTGGCCTATTCTTCTGTTAAAGTCCACCTGTTAGCTATTTCTTCTTGTCTGTCTCTGACTTCCCCTTTGGGTTCCAGATTTGAGGTCAAACAGATTCTTAAAGGTGTCCATCAAGTTAAACCTCCCAGGAAGCCTATTCCTCCTTCCAGGGGCTTTAATTTTGTTTTGGGAAAATTGACTCAAGTTTCTTTTCACTCTGCTGCTTCAGCTTCCTTACAACACTGTTCTTGGAAGACTCTTCTTTTGGTCCTTAACTCTTCTTCTTTTGGTCCTTAACTCTTCCAGATGGGTGTCTGAGCTGCAAGCCCTTATGGCTGTGTCTCCTTTTTTGTTTTTTCATAAGGACAGGTTGTCTATTCGTACTAATCTTTCTTTTATGCCCAAGGTCACTAATGAGTTGATTTGTCTTAATCAGTCTATTAATTTGCCCACACCCCCCACCCCTCCACGGTCTGCTAGTGAGAAGGCTCTTCACACATTGGATTTGTATAGACAACTCTGATATTATTTGGATAAAGCTAAACTCATTTTTAAATCTGAGCAGCTTTTTGTTTCCTTTCATCCTAGATCTTTAGGTTTGGCTGTTTCCAAGCAAACTATTTCCTCTTGGATATCTAAAGCCATTTCTTTTTGTTGTTCCTTTCATGGGAAGAGCCTTCTTTCTTCTAAGACTCATTCTACCATGGCTGTGGATTCTTCTGGTGCTTTTTTTCAAGAATGTGGATGCTAATTCTATTCTTGAAGCAGCTACTTGAACTTGTACATACTTTTACCAAGCACTATATGTTGGATGTGGTTTTAAAGCTAGAACTTATTTTGCCATGCAGTTATTCATGGATTTTTTGAGGGCTCTGCTGGCCCTTCCTCCTCCCAACTGTCTTGTGAACTGCTGTACTCTCTGTATTGTAAAGAATACTGCAGCAGTGATAAGGAAGGACATAGTGCAGGTGTGTAAAATCGTACCATAACAGTAAATGTCCTTCTCTTCACTGTTGCAGTATTCACTCACTCCCTCCTCCTCCGATCCTTTTCTCCTTCTGGGCATACTTGTTACCTACTTATATCGTTAGACTACCATTCCTAGTGGGGCTTTTCAGTTCTTCAGATGGTCTGTCCAAACATCACCTTTATGCCCTATGCCATGCCTGGAGAAGTATACATGTGATGTACAGCACACCCATTACAACCTAGAGGCTTTGGTATACTGTCCAGATATCAGGCTATCCTTCGAAGGGAATCCCTATTGTAAAGAATTCTGCAACAATGAAGAGAAGGAGAACTACTGCTATGGTAAGATTTTTCACAACTGTACTTTACCTTAAGGACCAACATTTCTTTTCTGCCCAAGGTTGCTTCACAGTTTAATTTGAATCAACTCATTAATTTACCAGTTTTCTTCCCAAATTTCAGTAACAAGGGAGAATATTTGCTACATTATTTAGATGTTCATAGACAACTCAAATTGTATTGGGACAGAACCAAACGTTTCAGAAATTCTAACCCAACTTTTTGTCTACTTTTCTGAGACAGGACTTGGCAAACCTGTTTCCATAGTGACCCTAATCAGATGGCTTTCCAATTGCATCTCCTTTGCATATTCCCTGAAAGGAATTTCTTTACCCATGAAGCCTAGGGGTCATTCCACTAAAGCAATGGCTACTTTTACTCCCTTTTTCTGTTGATATTTGGGCTGCAGTTACTTGGTGTAACACATACTTTTATGTCCCATTATAAACTGTATATTCAGTTGAGGTCTAAAGTTTCTTTTGATTCCACCGTTTTATGGGATATTCTCTCATAGGACCACCCTAGGGTGTTACTGGCTGGGGACTCTGTCCCACAGGTTGAGATGGATGGAAAAGACAACATTAGATACAAAACTTATGCACTTACCATAACAATAGATCCTTGTTGTCATCTTCTGCTCTTCTCAATCATCCCTTCCTCTGTCTCCCCTCCATATTGTCACCTTTAGTGCATTTCTCATGACTGGTCTTGCAGATTGAATTCGAAGCTATGTGTAAGAGGGCTATTATGCTGCACTCTACCTTTTTCCTGCATAGTTTGTCACCTTTTTCCAGTGGTTTATGGTTCTAAGAACATTTATGGGACAAGCTCGATCTGAGGAAAGGCAGTTAGACCAGGGGATTATGGATAGGAAGAGGAGGAGGTAAAGCTCCTGGACTGAAGATTCTGAGAGTGCGACATTGGATCTGAGTCAGATCCAATAACCTACATGTTGAGAAGGATGGGAGAACTCAGCATGACTCTGTCATTTTGGTAATACATAACTTTCATTTTCTTCTGACCTTGAATAAGTGGGTCCTGTAGTTTCCACCTTTTTCTGGGCACTCTACTTCTGCTGAAAGACCAGCCACACTTGAACAAATACATTCCTCTATGGCCAATGGAATACCATTTCATAGAAATGCTCCCAGTACCAGAAAAATGTAAATGTTTTTGCTGAACGCTTTTCATGATACAGGAGGAGAGTCTTTGAAAACCCATCCTAGAACTGTCTAGTATAAATAATTTTTTGCCTGTGAAAAAAAAAAAAATTCTAAGAAGTCACCTACAGTCCCACAACAGTGTTATTTTTTTGTCTCCCTACTTGCTTGCTTTTATTTACCAGTTTGGTCCTCCTACAGCTGTGGCCTATTTTCAGAAGAGGCATGAGGTGGTATATGTACTGATAAAAGACATGCATTTAGGAAACCAGGAAAATGTAATTTAACTTAATATTTTTTAGGGTTTCAAATTTGAATTGTGACATATTTGTGATCACAAATGTGTGATGTAAATCGCATAACATAGAATTTGGAATTTCCTGAGCATTTTCTTTATTCTGATGGTTTACAGATTTTGGAGTTGGAAACATGGCCTTCTTTGTTGTGATGAAATGGGACTTGCTCCCCTGCAAAAGGCAAGTCGTGATCTTCAGTGTATGCTTGTGAACTTGCTATTCTTTGACTGCACTGTTAAGCGTTGATCATAGATGTATTGAATATCTGTCACAGAGGCCTGTTTTTTAAAATACAAAGGCCTTTACTCTTTTTCAATGCTGCCAATACCTCAGGCAAATGGGGCCTGAGTTTAATGTCTCATTAAAGGACTTCAGGAGTGCAATAACCACCCCGCTCCATACTGCATTGCTTTACCAATATTAGTATTTATGTTGAAACACTTGCTGTAGGAATTAGTGGCTACAATCCACTGCCTTGCATCTTTCTGGCCTCAAAGATTTATGTGTTGCCTACTGAGACACTGAGACTGGCAACTGACTCTGTTGAAGGCCACCTTCCTGGTCACCCTAGGTATAAAGGATTCCTGCTTCCATATTCCTATTCACAAGACTGGCAGACAAAAACTGAGATTCATAGCAGCATTTCACATTATCAGTTCACCTCCATGTTGCTTGTCCTCTCTGCTGTGTGACTAATGTCTTCACCAAGAGTTTTGCATTCGTTTTTCTCTCTTCACCAGGAGATTTGCATACCTGAAAAAGAATGGTACACATGTTGTCCATACCTGGATTGTCTGACTGAGGCATGAAAGCCCTTAGTTGTACTTTATATAGGTTCATAGGTAAGTACTAGGCTATCTGCCCAAGGGCATTTATAAGCTTAGCCAGAATGTGTTGGCTTTCGCCACCCCCTTAGATTAGTTCCCTGTGCCTCTGTCCAGCAGAGCCATTAGTTCCCTGTGCCACTGTCCAGCAGAGCCATTAGTTCCCTGCGCCACTGTCCAGCAGAGCCAGTGCAGTGATCCCAGGGGTAAATTTTCTGTTTCCCATCCACCCGTCAAGGTTTCTCTTAAAGAGTGTTAATGAGGGCCTCTACCTGATGTATATTGGAATCCTGTTCTAAAGCATGGGGAGTCTCTGGGATATGAATCTATCCCTCCAGCATGTCCTACTTATCGTTGTGGTGAGGTTTATATCTCTAGATCGTGTGGCTCTCTGGGATTTGTTTTTTTTAAGTGGAGCATGTCCATCAATTCTGGGTTGGACATGGCCTTGTATGTCAGGCAGAGATCACCTCTGAGTAAGCGGTATGCAACCGAGTACAGCTGGAGTTTCTTGAGTCAGGCTGCATAGGGCATCTGTTTGAAGCCAGTAAACCTCTTGGTAATGTACTTTTGTGACCTTTCCAGCTGTTGTAGGTGTCTTGTAAGGTACATCCCAAATGGGGCGTTGTATTCTATGATGGGTCTAATGAGTGATGAGTAGAGAGGCACAATAACCTCTTTTGTTCTAGATGCGAACCCTTTTGTGATTAGGTGGGCCACATAGAAGGATTTTCTAACCACCTTGGCAATATGATTATCAAAGGAGAGATTACTATCTACTTGGGTCCCCAGATCCCTTATTACATTTTCTGTATTTAGGGGACTACCACCTATGTGGTAGTTCACGGGTACTTTGTTTTTTTCCAAAGGGGATGACTATGCACTTTTTGGCATTTAGCTTGAGGCCATGATTTTGACATCACGTATCCATCTCAGTGAGACCCATCTGGAAGGTGTCTGTATCAGCCTGAGAATCAATTATGGCCCCTAGTTTGCAGTCGTCTGCAAACTTGATCAGCCATAGTCCTCCTATGCTTGCCTGTACCTCTGAGAAGTATATACCAAACAGGAGGGGTCCTAGGACTAAGCTCTGGGGGACGCCACTTGTAACTGGTTTAGAGTCAGACATAGAGCCTGCAACTCTCACCATGTGGGTTCTATCCATGAGCCGGTTGGCAACCCATCTTGTGATGTAGGGGTTTATGTTCAAGCTGGTGAGCTTGTCTATAATACTAGAATGGTGAGTGGTGTTGAAAGCCTTTGCGAGGTCTAGGTGGGCTGTGTGGACCTCCTTTCCCTCGTCCAATGCCTTGGTAACCATCTCAAAGAAGTCCAGCAGGTTTAGGAGGCATGATCTGCCCTTAACGAAACCAAACTGGGTAGGGTCCAAGGTTTGAAGGTTCCCAATGTCTCTGTTAGTGAGTTCCATGGTGATGCATTCCATAGCCTTGTAGACCAGGCTAGTCAGGCTTATAGGGCAATACTTCCCGGTGTCCACTGTGGCTCCATCTTTGTGGAGTGGGATAACTGTTGCTGTGTGCCACTCTGTGGGTACGTAGCCTGTAGAGAGGCTGAGTTTGAACAGTGTGTCTAGGTGAGGGGTTAGTTCATTTTGGAGCTCTTGTAAGACACAGCCTGGGACCCCGTCCAGTCCCATTGAAGCTGTGTTTTTGGCTTTGGATAGGGCTGTTTTAACCTGTGTTTCAGTGATTGATGGGACCCTACATTCTTCTGGGATGGTTATGGGCCCTAAACCTGTCTGCCAGAACGTTTGCAATATCAGTTGGTTCAGTGTATTTTGTGCCATTCTGCAGTAACTCAGAACAGATCTGAGAGTTTCCACTTAGGTTCTTGACATAGCTAAAGAATGCTTTGTGGTTATCTTTGGAGTCATTGGCAATTTTTCTTTTGAAACTACCTTGAATGATTTCATGAGGGATCATAGTTTCTTGCTGATACTGATCAGGGATGTCTTTCCTTCTTGGAATTTTACTCTTTTCTGTACTAGTTTCCTCCTTCTGTTGTATAGCTTGTTTATGGCAGGGGTCCACCAGACTGGTTTCCTTTTCTTGGAGGAGTGAGTCTTGGTTTTACTTGGGATAGCATGATCCATGCATTCCTGCAGATGCTCATAGAGTGCCTTTGTAAAGGTTTCAGCAGCTTGAACAGCATTGTCCTTTAGCATGGGGGCTGTGAACCTTTCCACCTCGGTCTTAAGTAACGTGAAGTTTGCTTTTGAAAAGTTTTTCATGGTAGTTTCCTTGGTTGGGGGTGGGGCAGAATGTGGATATCCAGAGTGGTTAGTCTATGGTCTGATCTAACCAGTGAGGGGTTGCCCTCCGGTGTGAAACATCGGTCGCCCATGTTGGTGATGACTAGGTCCAATATGTTGTTCCCTCTGGTGGGGGTGTTGACCAGTTGATCCAGGGTGTTCGAGTTTATAAATTCTAGGAAGCATTGGGCAAGGGAGTTAGTACTTGAGTAGTTCTCCCAGTTTATATTTGGGTAATTGAAATCACCCAGTATTAAGGTGTTTGGTAGGACCTTTATATTTCCCAGTGTCACCAGAAATACGGAATGGGGGTCCTGGGCCATGGTGGGTGATCTGTAGCAAGCTACAATTTGGATTGCAGTTTTGCCCATTGTTAGTTGTACATGGATGATCTCTGATGCATTGTGCTGCACCACTAACCTGGAGGTGTGGGTATCCTTGATGAATATGGATACACCCCCGCCTTTTGTGTTTCGGTCCTGGTTCTGTGGCCGAAAGGTATGGTATGAGTTATAGCCTAGTAGTGCTGGGGTGCTCTCAGGAGCCTTAAACCAGGTTTCTGTTACTGCACAGATGTCGATGTTCTCCATACTGAGGAGTGCGTGCATTTTGAGGTTTAGACTTCTGGCGTTGAGTAACATTACCCTCAGTTTTTGGTTACTTGTGCTATTTATGGTGGTGGGTTTGTCTTTTGAGCCTTGCCTAAAAAAAGGCACTATGGGAGCGGCAAGAGCCTCGGCCAGTATTTGAAAGCCTAAGGGTGACAGGTGCAAAGCAACGTGGCTTGTCGAGCATGTCATCCCAGGTGGACAGATACTGGATCCCCTTTGAATGACACCAGAAACTTAGCCAATTGTTGAAATTGATAATTTTTTCTTTATGCTGTGGCATCATTCTTGGTGAGGGCAGGATGCTACTCAGGGTCAGGGTTATACCGGCCTAGGCTACATGATCAGAGAGCTCTTCCATGTCTCTTTTCATGTAGTCCAGGGAGGTACGCCTCAGGTCATTCACACCAACATGGACAATGACAGAGTTGTATTTGTACTTGTTCTGGAGTGACCTGAGTGCTTGTGTTATGTGGCGTATCCTGGCACCTGACAGGCAGCTAACTGTAACCTTCTCCTTGTCCTGCCTAATTAGTGGAACATCAGTGTGACTATAGAGTTGCCTATTACTAGTGTGTTGGGTATGTTATTTTGCATTAAGGGCTGTGATTGTCTGACACACTGATTATGTGACATATGTGTTTCATGGTTGGTGATGGGGCATGGAGGTTGCTTGGATGTCTGCTTTGGAGGTCTCTGTTGCTTTTGCAGATTTTTATTTAAAGCCTTTGAGTATGTTTTCATGTATTCATGTGTGTTATTTGGCGGTGTTGGTTTATTAGGTCTATGTGAGACTGGTGGTGTGTTGCAAGTATTACCCTTCTCCTCTTGACTGTCAGTTCCAGTCTTGGGTTGAGAGAGCTTTGCCTCCAGTTTGGTTGTATAATTGCATCACTCGCATATATTAGTGTTTGGTGGTAGGAGGAGAGGGTTGTCTTGTGTACATGAGGCAGTTGTAACATTGCCTCAAAATGCCCAGATTCACCAGTTGGACTGGAGAGTACACCGGAAACTGCCCTTTGGACATGCCTGAATAGGTATAGTAAGCTGTTTTTTTTGCTTGGCTGGTGGGGACGAATAGAGAGCCTTGTCCTTCTGGACAGTATAGGGGGGTCTAGTGCTAGGGTTAATTAGTGCTTGCTATGAGTTTTAAGCAAGTGCTTGACTGTGAAATGAATGGTTTGAGTGCAAAAGTTGAAGGTTTGTCTAGTTCCAAGGGAAAAATTGAGGAGTGGACTTCATGGAGCCGAGAATAGTTTAACTCTAGCTAAATGGTGCTGCCCGGTGCACAAAACCACACAAATGCATTTTTTTATAGCAGGGAAGTGAAAGAGATAGAAATTAGCCCAAAATGGCTGATAAACTACTAACTTTTGGGCTGGAACCACTCCTCCAGGGACAGATAGGCTGCTCAAAGCTCCCCTCTCTAACAGATGAACAGAGAAACTTCCTTCTATCCAAGTAAGGTATGGGCAACACAGAAACTTGTAACACAGCCCTGGATTCAGCAATAACCTGAAAACTGGACTATACTAGTTCAGAAAGGTGGATAACAAGTATTTTTTTTCAGAAAATAGATTAGATACAGTCAAAGCAACACTTTAAATGCACAGAAAAGACGATCACACTTTAGTGTGTAGCCTACAACAGTTAAACAAATTATTTAAACACAAAAATGACTTAATTCAAGTGCAGGCAGCAAATAAGTACAATATGTAGCAATAACAAACTTTTTAAATCACAGATTCGCTAAAACAAAACTAGTGTTTTAGGTGGAATTAGTTAAGACAGCAAGAAAAGAAGAAAAGTGATAATCACTCCAAAGTCACACTTTTGTCTCTCTGCTGCTGTAGACTCTGCAGAACACCTGGAAGGCACTTGCTGAGCGGAATACAAGTGTAAAAACTGCACAAATGCGTTTTTTATAGCAGGGAAGTGAAAGAGATAGAAATTAGCCCAAAATGACCAATAAACTACTAACTTCTGGGCTGAAACCACTCCTCCAGGGACAGATAGCCTGCTCAAAACTCCCCTCTCTCACAGGTGAACAGAGAAACTTCCTTCTGTCCAAGTAAGGTATGGGCAACACAGAAACTTGTAACACAGCCCTGGATTCAGCAATAACCTGAAAACTGGACTATACTAGTTCAGAAAGGCGGGAAGCAAGTATTTTTTTTCAGAAAATAGAGCAAATACAATCAAAACAACACTTTACCCAATTAAACAGTTAAAAAGCTTAAAACTGAGCTGTCTCAAATCTTAAATAAGTGCAGAGAAAAGTATACTTAAATCAGCTTGTGTCCAGTTGATATATGCAGACAAGTCTCAGTAGCCAGCAACTCCAATTTAAAATGATTACTAGAAATGTAACCAACACAGATTTTAATGCTAGCAGAAACCCCCAAGCTAACTAACACTAACAAACAAATAAATTTCAAAGCAGTCTAACAACTTTCAGTGAGTCCAGATGGCTACACTTTTTCACACTTCAGGCAACTTAACTGCAGAGAGACAGAGACACAATATTTACTGATTCAAATCTTAAATAAGTGCAGAGAAATGTATACTTAAAACAGTTTGTGTCCAGTTGATATATGCAGACAAGTCTCAGTAGCCAGCAATTACGGTTTAAAATGATTACTAGAAATGTAACCAACACAGATTTTAATGCTAGCAGAAACCCCCAAGCTAACACTAACAAAACAAAAGAATTTTCAAAACAGTCCTTTCAGTGAGCCCAGAGCCCAGATGGCTACACTTTTCACCTTAACAGCACTTAACTGAGACAGAGACACAATATTTACTGACTCAAATCTTAAATCAGTGCAGTGAAAAGTATACTTAAACCACCTTGTGTCCAGTTGATATATGCAGCCAAGTCTCAGTAGCCAGCAACTCCAGTTTAAAATGATTACTAGAAATGTAACCAACACAGATTTTAATGCTAGCAGAAATCCCAAGCTAACTAACACTAACAAAGGAATTTCAAAGCAGTCTAACAACTTTCAGTGAGCCCAGATGACTACACTTTTTTCACACTTTAGACAACTTAACTGCAGAGAGACAGAGACACAATATTTACTGAATCAAAGACACACAATATTTACTGACTCAAATCTTAAATAAATGCAGAGAAAAGTATACTTAAATCAACTTGTGTCCAGTTGATATATGCAGACAAGTCTCAGTAGCCAGCAACTCCGATTTAAAATGATTGTCTTAGCCTGGGCATTTCTTTGAACTTTGAAAATTCAAGCTTGTCAAGAATTCCTAGGAACATTTCTAGACACCAAGACATATATAGTGTCTCCTCTTGAAGGCGCAACAGTGATGATAACCCAGCTCTTCCAGAAAACTTCTCAATAGTTTCTTCTAATAACTGGAGTATTTTCAAATGCCATGGGATATATGTTAGCATCCTTTGTAGTGGTTCCACATACAATACTGTGTATGATAGAACTGTGTTTGTATCTGAACAGCTTCTTGACCAATGCAACCAGTTCCTATTGAAAGGTGCTCCTCTTAAATGTGGTGGCAAACTACTCAAGTCAGCATCAACCCCTGCCTCTCTCCTTCACCTTTCCTTACACAAGCCAGATGTTGACCATGGATTCCCCAGACTGTGCATTTATGGTGTAGGGCTTACACACATTGACTCTCAAAGTACTGGCCAGGTGTCCAAGTATGTCAAAAGTAAACCTATAAATGTGAAGAAGATAACAGTAGGGTATTCCTTCCAGGCTTTCAAGTCCATGTTCAAGCCAAAAACTCTTCAGATGGTAAGTGGCACCACATGTTGTAATGTGGTGCATTAGCGGGCAGGAGTCACCCATTTTTATGTTGTGTTCAGATTAGTTATGTAGTTTTAGAAACTTAATATATGTTCTGCAAACAACTTTCATCCCTAACAAACTTCAGCGACAGAGCACCTGAACAGGACCTTGGAATCCCCATGCATCAAAAGCACATGGAAAGACTTCCTGTAGATGATAAAAAGTGGGAAATTCCAGACATGTTCCTATTTTAATGTACAGAAAGACCAGCAAATGAATATATTCTGTTCAGTGAACCCTTGTTCAGAGGATTGAGCAACCAATGCCTTCCCTCCAGTGAAGTCCCAGGTGTTATTGAGCCTTTCTTCCATTCCTACATGCTCAAAATGTTTTAGGTGATGATCAGTTAAATAGCCATTTACTATCAGAGGCAAATGTAAGCCCCCTGTGCTTGTAGGATCCAATCATATCAGTAAACTAGTCCACTGTACTCTGACCCTAAAAGAGAGAACTGAAGAGCATCTAAACCTCAGAGATCTAAGATTCAAAGAATGGAATATTTTGTTAGTACCACTCAGCCATCTCTACTTTAACCAAGTAACTCATATACACTGATAAACAAAATGAGCCAATGAACTAGAAAAAGAAAAAACTCTGCCATTGCAAGCTGTCAAAGTAAAACCAAGTAATTTAATGGTACACAAGTAGTTTTTGTTTTAAGCGCTTTTCGTTTGCCAAAAAAGTGTTCTGAAGAAGTTTGCTTTTTTTGGCAAATGAAAAGCGCTTAAAACAAAAACTGCTTGTGTACCATTAAACTCATATACCCTGTAGGAGGTTAGAAGGGCCCAACACCTTGCCAGGTAGAAAAGTCTCTCAATGTGCTGCAGCAAGAAATGTCTGAATGTAACTAATGTAACTACCTCTTCTGTTCCTGCAGTATTACAATATACTTTTGAATTTTCTTATCAGGGCCTTGCTTAGACTTCTTTCAAAGTACATTTTTTAGCTGTCTTAACCCTCTTGCCTGCCCCTGGACCTCAAGTCTCTTTTATCACTGCTTTTTAAGTTGCTCACAAGAAGTAACTCACTTGAGGATTCAGATGATACCAGTCCTCTTCTCTAGGACTTCAGATTTGTGATTTATAAGTTCACCTTTCAAACTTCATAGGTTCATAGGTGTGTACTAGGCTAATGGCCCTGCAGCCTTTACAAGGCTAGCCCATAGAAGTGCCCTGGCATCATGCTGCCTAATGTTAGATTTTCATCGTGTTTCACTGTTGCAGATATTACAATTGGGTTATCCTGCTGGCAGGCTACCCGCAGTTGGCCTGAATTCCAAAGTCTAGGTTCGGCGTCAGTTGCTGTCACCTCTTCCCTGATGTCAGTGTGATAAAAGATGCAGCTGATGCCATTTTCTTCAGTCTTTCTTGCCGCGTGGTGCCCGAAGCAAAAGCAGTTCGCAAGTGCCGTTCGGCCGACTCCTGAGATTTTCAAGTTCGAATTTCAGATCAAAAGTCTTCATTTAAATATAAGTACCCCATTGGGGAAACTTTTTTCTTGCTCCAGACCGATGTCAGAAAAAGTTAATAATTGTATTTCTTGTGGGAAGCAAATACCTCATAAGGATTTTCATTCTTACTGCATTCCTTGCCTAGGCCCTGACCATGACGTTGCTAGTTGTCGGTTTTGTGCTAGATTTAACCAACGCACTATTAAGCGTCAGTACGATTTTGCATTTCATTACTTTGGCAGAAGATTTAATTATATAATGCCATCGGAACAGCCGACTACAGGAGTTTACAAAAAAACGTAAGGAAAAAGAGAAGGACAGGCATCCGAGGTCCAAAACCAGTGAAGAGGCTTCTTCTAGGCCAGTCGCCGGTTCTCAGTGAGGCACTCTCGCAGCTCCTGATGACCGTAACTTTAGAGCCACAGACCGATACCGATTTCCACATGGAATCAACCAGGCCTACAGAAACTCAAGGTATTGGACCTTTCGAAACCTTTCCTGCAGATGGGTCCGGAGCCGTTGAGCAGGCACCGGCTTCTGAAGGCGTTTTCAGGCCTACACAATTGTATGTTAAAACTACTTCAGTTTCAAAGACAAAGACTCAAGCAGCTTTAAAGACAAAGAAACAAGTACAACAGCCCCATGGACAGGCCTCCATGCCTAAAAAACAGATGCTTAAAATGGCCGAAGACCTAATTATTTTGATCAGGGGTTCTCATCCCCTTCTTGACAAGAGGCCTAGGCAAGAGGTAGAATATGAATCTTCAGATCAGGTTCCCATTTCATCTGATTCATCTTCTGATCAGGAATACCTCTTCCTCCTTATGAGAATTCTGATGCTGAAGAATCTATCCCCTCAGCTTCTCCTCCTGAGTATTATTCTTTTGAGGAAACACTGCATACTATGAGGGAGCATTTCCACTGGGAGAGCCAAGATTATTCAGAATCCAAGAAAAGGCTCAGAGACTTTCTTTTACTGCCTCAGCACAGGCCCCTGGCTATTATACCTGTGCTAGATATTGTAGATGACGTATTTTCAGAGTCCAGTCTGACTCCTGACTCCTTACCTCCAGCCCCTGTCAAGCCACACAGATACTACAGGGTTCCAGACTCCCACAAATTTATATTTAAAAACCCTGCTGCTGACCCAGAAACTATCTCTCAGGGTACTAAGGGGGTCAAGGCTTCCATTGCAAAAAACCCTAACCCCTCAGACAGAGATTCCAGGGCACTGGATAGATGCGGAAAAAAGATTTACACTTCTTCTACCTTGGCTATAAGGGCTTTAAATTGTCAGTTTCATATGCTTAAATATCAGCAATACATTATGTCAATGCTTAAACAGAAAATGTTGACAAATTCTGAATGTGCAGAAAATAAAGAAATGCAGGATTTATTGCATGCAGCTGATCAAGTTGGAAAGCATACTTTACAATGTGGCTCTAATTCTTTGGAGGCCTCCTGCAGAGCCGCTGTTGCGGGTTCTGTTATTAGGAGGCATGCTTGGTTAAAGGAACAGAATCTGCCTGATCATGTTAAAGCAAAATTATTAGATGCTCCATTACGGCATGATGCTTTGTTTGGTGTTAAAGCAGAAGAGGTGTTTAAAGAAAATGGAGAACAAAGCTAAATTTATGCAGACAGTCAAGGATTTCTTACAGGTACAGCCTCCAAGATTTAGCAGACACTGGCCTACAAAGAATTGGTCCTTTCCAGTGTCAGACAGGCCACAAAGAGGCAGATACAGACACCCTAGAGGCAGATCCCAGCCCCAAGGCTCATACAGGTCTAAACAATGGAGTGCTTCTACCTCCAAAAGTGGAGAAGACAAATCACAGCCATACAGAAAGCAGTCCCAATGACTTCCCCCTGCCAGCACCAAGCACTTATCTTCTGGCAGCTCCTTTAGGGGGAAAACTAGCACTTTTTTCTCGAAACTTGCACCTAATCACCCAGGTCAAATGGGTCTTGATCATAGTGTCACAAGGTTACAGGTTCCACTTTCACACCCTGCCAAGGGCAAACGGTATGCCAGACCTGCCAAAAACTCAATGGGCAGAGGCACAAAAACAAGTTTCATCCCTCATGGACATGAGGGCCATTCAGCAAGTACCACAGTAACAGCCAGGACAGGGATTTTATTCAAGACTTTTCTTGGTGCCCAGAAAGGACAAAGCCTGGAGGCCAGTACTGGACCTATCAATTCTAAACACTTTTCTGGATGTTCCAAAATTCAAAATGTTGACTCTGAAGCAGCTTCTGCCCATGCTGGGCAAGAAAGCTTGGCTTGCAGAAGATGCATCAGATTCATAGCTGGCTCAATGCACTACCAATTCTCTGCACTGCCCTTTGGCTTATCTACTGCGCCCAGGGTCATCACAAAATGCCTGGCACCAGTAATTGCATTTTGCAGACAAAGAGGAATACAATTATATCCTTACTTGGACGACTGCCTTATTCAAGCAGAGAACAAGGACATACTACTACAGCATCTGGCGTTTGTAAAAAGATTATTAACATGCCTAGTGTGCACAGTAAATGAAAAGAAATCAAAACTTGTACCCTCTCAAGAGATAATATTCCTGGGTGCAAGCTTAAATACAACTGCCCATATGGCTTATCTCACGCCAGACAAACAAAGGCAACTGACTACTTATTTCAAAATGTTGGTAACAAACACCTGGTTAACTGCAAGAAAAATTCTGCAAGCTTTGGGCTTCATGGCATCCTGCATTCTGCTAATTCCATATGCAAGACTGCATATGAGGAAACTACAATGGTATCTAAAAGGTGCTTGGACTCAACATTGCCACAGCCTGGAAACAATAATTACACTCATTCCCTGCCTGCAACAGGAGTTTCGATGGTGGGCAAAGGCATGTCACCACAACAAGGGGCAGCCATTCACCATACCCCCAGCCAGGCAGACATTGACAACAGACACATCGGATTATGCCTGGGGGTTCCACAAGGCAGGAAGATGTATTCAGGGCTCATGGTCTGCAATCCAAAAGCATCTGCATATCAATCAAAAAGAGATGCTAGCCTTTCTAAATGCCCTGACAGCCTTCAAGAACCTAATTCATCCAGGACAACTACTGATAAAGATGGACAATACTACAGTTATGTGGTACATAAACAAGCAGGGAGGCACACATTCCTACCCCCTTTGCAGACTAGCCATGACTTTGTGGGACACAGCATTGACTTACCAAGTACATCTGCAAGCACAATTCCTGCCGGGAAAGATAAATACTCTGGCAGATGAACTAAGCGGAAACCTCATGGATTCCCATGAGTGGAAATTGGATCCACAAGTCTTCAACATGATAACAAGGAATTGGGGATGCCCAGACATAGATCTGTTTGCCTCCCATCACAACTGCAACTACAGACATTCTGCACAAGGACTTATCACAAGCAAGCATGGAAAGTGGATGCTCTATCTTTCAGCTGGAAAAACGTAACAGTATATGCCTTTCCCCCATTGCCTCTCCTCCCCAAGATACTCCTAAAGGTCAGACAAGAGAAGCCAAAAATGATACTGATTTCCCCAGACTGGCTGGTACCCAATCCTAAGGAACTTGACTCAATGCCCAGCATGGACATTACCTCAAATTCCTCACTTACTAACGCAACAAAACAATCAGATCCTGCACAGCCAACTCAGGACTCTAAATCTGGCAGCATGGCTGATAATGTAGCTTTTCAAAACACCACTCTCTCTAAAGCGGTGATGGATGTTATCTTGGAGGCCAGGAGGCCCAGTACCAGAAAATCTTATGCAGAAAAATGGAGGAGATTCTGTGCTTGGAACTAGGCACAAGGAATTGACATGACTGTTCCAAATATCCCTCAGATTTTGCAGTACTTAACTGAGATGCTGGACAAAGGACTATCCTTTTCATCAATTAAGATTCATGCCTCTGCCATTTCAGCTCATTACAATACAGAGCCACCTATTTTTTCTCATCCTTTATTAAGGCAGTACCTCAAAGGAGCCAAAAACGTACGGCCTGCAAGGAGATCACCAGTACCTGTTTGGGACCTCAATTATGTCTTGGAAAATCTCACTCTGCCTCCTTTTGAACCAGTCGCTTCAGCTAATATAAAATTTTTATCATGGAAAACAGCTCTGCTCCTAGCAATAACCTCTGCAAGACGAGTCTCAGAGCTACAGGCACTCATGGCTGTGGAACCTTTTTATCATTTTCCATCCAGGCAGGGTTTCTCTAAGGACAAACCCCACATTTATACCTAAGGTAGTGTCCAGTGTGGCCCTCAGCCAAACTATTCATTTGCCTACCTTTTATCCAAACCCACAGAATAAGGGTGAGAAACTTCTGCATTCTTTGGACATACACAGACAACTGCACTTCTACTTGGACAGAACCAAAGCATTCAGAAAGACTGAGCAATTACTGGTAGCATATGCTGCAGGATCACAAGGAAAGGCTATTTCAAAGCAGACTATTTCAAAGTGGATAGGTCACTGCATTCGTTTATGCTATTCTTAACATGGCAAGTCAGTGCCTAAGGGCATTAGGACACAATCAACCAGAGCAGCAGCCACTTCAGCAGCCTTCCTCAGGGGAGTTCCAACCAAAGACATTTTAGAGGCTGCAACCTGGAGCTCAGTGCACACTTTTACAAAGCACTACCACTTACCACTCCACTCCATATCCAGGGCAGGCTTTGCCACTGCAGTCCTGCAGGGCCTCATAGCCGCTCCTAATTCTATTTAGTTCCAGCCTCCCAACCTTAGCTTTGGGATTTAACCCAATTGTAATGACTGCAACAGTGAAACATGATGAACATAGTACAGTTGTGTACCTACCATAAATGTAGATGTTTGAGTGCATTCACTATTGCAGTCCAGGTTACCCACCCACTATCCCCCTTATCTTTGCTGGACCTTACCTGTACTTCTCTATTCTATATAACATATGTGGTGTATTTGCTTGTAGATGAAGGAAACTTGTTACTTGGTGCATGCATGCTTTATAAACATATTTCTAGCCTACCCTTTTGGGGGCACCTGACATCTGGGGCAAGAAAAACTGAAGAAAATGGCGTCGGCTGCATCTTTTATACCCCTGCCACACTGACGTCAGGGAAGAGGTGACAGCAACCGACGCCGGACCTAGACTTTGGAATTCAGGCCGACTGCAGGTAGCCTGCCAGCAGGATAACCCAATTGTAATGACTGCAACAGTGAATACACTCGAACATCTACATTTATGGTAGGTACACAACTGTACTTTCCCAGTGCCTCTATCAAGTAGAGCCACTGGAGTGATCCCCGGGGTGAACTTTCTAGTTCCCATCTACTCATCAAGATTTATCTTGAAGAGGGCCAGTGAGATGCTCTGTTTGACATGTATGGGAAGTTTATTCCAGAGCATGGGCAGTCTGTGGGTGAGGAACCTGTCCCTCCAGCATGTTCTGTTGATTGTGATAATAAGGTTGAGGTCTGTGGAGTGTGTGGTGGGGAGGTATTGGGATTTCTTTAGATGTACCATTTCTAACAGAGCTGGGTCAGACATGGCTCTGTAAGTCAAGCAAAGATTGCTTCCAAGTAGGCGATATGCGACAGAGAATAGCTGGAGCCTTTTGAGTCTGTCATGTAGGACATGTGTTTAATGCCTAGGATCCTCTTTTTGAGGTACTTCTGTGGCCTCTCCAGCTGTTGCAGGTGTCTAGTGAGGTACATGCCAAATGGGGCATTATATTCAATGATTGGTCTAATGTGGGAAGAGTAGAGAGAGATGATGACCTCTTTCTTCCTGGATGCAAAACCCTTGGTAATGAGATGTGCCACATAAAAGGACTTTCTGACCACAGTGGAAATGTGGTGGTCGAAGGAGAGGATGTTCATCGTGTATACAGCTGCAGTCATAACAGATGGGTTCTCCTGCCATCAGGCGGGTCCTCGGTCAGCCGAATTCCAAAGTCTAGGTCCGGCGTTGGTTGTCGTTGCTTCTTCCCTGACGTCAGTGCGACAGGGGTATAAAAGAACCAGCCGACGCCATTTTCTTCAGTCTTTCTTGCCACGCGGTGCCCGAAGCAGAAGCAGTTCGCAAGTGCCAGTCGGCCAGCTCCTGAGATTATGAAAAATTTGGGAACCGAAGTCTTCTTAAAATCTAAGTACCCCGTTGGGGAAACTTTTCTTGCCTCAGACCGATGTCAGACAAAGTTAATAATTGTATTTCTTGTGGGAAGCAAATACCGCATAAGGATTTCCATTCCCTCTGTATACCTTGTTTAGGCCCAGACCACAACGTCTCGGTCTGTCGCTTTTGTGCTACTTTCAACAAACGCACTATTAAGTGTCAGGCGGAGTTCGCCCAGCTTTTTTTTGGGAAAGCATTTAACTATACTATGTTGTCGGATACTCCGACTCCGGTCTTGTCTAAAAAACGCAAAGACAAGGACCGACACTCGAGGTCCGCGGCCTCTACCGACACCACGCCAAAGCCGACTACATGTGGTCCGGTTCTCAGCGAGGCACCTACGCAGCCCCTGATTACCGACGACACATCTTTGGCGGTGTCTCCTGTACCCAAGGTTGCAGGCTCCTCGGCCCACACCCTGACTACAGATACAGAAGCCACTCTTGGCATTGAAACACAGAATGTGGACAGGTCCACCTCCACTCAAGGTGTCTTCAGACCTTCCTCTTCTTTCTCCATCAAGGCTTTCACCAAGTCTAAAGCAACCATGCACCCTAAGAGACCAGCTACACAGGGCCCATCTCCAGGCCCCATGCCTAAGAAGCAGATGCTTAAAATGGCTGAGGATTTAATTACTCTAATCAGAGGTTCTCAGCCACCTCCAGACAAAAGGCCCAGAGTGGAGGAAGATTCCCCCTCCTCTGATCAGGGATCCATTATTTCAGAACACTCTGATGATCAGGAACAGTCTTACTCCCCTTTTGAAGACTCTGATGCAGAGGAGTCTATTCCTTCTGTATCCCCCCCTGAGGATTACTCATTTGGGGAAACTTTGCATACCTTAAGGGAACACTTCCACTGGGAAGGCCAGGATTATTCAGATTCCAAGAAAAGGCTCAGGGAATTTCTTTTGTTACCCCAGCACAGGCCTCTGGCTATACCTCCTGTCTTGGACATCCTAGATGATGTTTACTCAGAGGCCTGCCTTAACCCAGACTCTCTACCTCCAGTTCCAGTTAAGCCTGACAGGTACTACAGGGTTCCTGACTCACACCAATTTCTATACAAAAGCCATGCTGCTGACCTAGAAACCATCTCACAGGGGCCCAAGGGAGTTAAGGCCTCCATTGCCCTCCGAGAGAGATTCCAGATCCTTAGAAAGGTGGGGGAAAAAGGTATATACCTCGGCTACCTTATCCATGAGGGCCTTAAACTGTCAGTTTCATATGCTAAAATACCAACAGTTTCTGTTATCTCAATTGAAAAGTAAAATGTCACAACCTGAACAACCAGACTTGATGGAGTTGCAGGATTTGATGCATAGTACAGAACAAGTGGGTAAACATACCTTACAATGTGGTTTTGATGCTCTAGAGGCCTCATGTAGAGCTGCTGTTACAGGCTCAGTCATACGTAGGCATGCCTGACTCAAGGAACAAGCATTGCCTGATCATGTCAAAGCTAAATTACTAGACGTCCCTCTTCAAAAGGATGTACTATTTGGGGCAAATGCTGAGGAAGTATTACGGAAAATGGCGGAAAAGGCTAAATCAATGCAAACTGTGAAAGAATTTCTGCAGGTTCAACTCCCATGTTTTAGTAGAAATTGGCCTTCCAAAAACTGGTCCTTTCCTGCCACGGACAGACCCCAAAGAGGCAGATACAGATGCCGAGGGGCAGAGGACAATCCCAAGGATCGTATAGAGGCAGACAATGGCAAGCTCCTACACAAAGAGGTGGTGAGGACAACTCGCAATCTTTCAGAAAGCAAACCTAATGACTTTCCCCTTTGCATTCCAACCAGGTTTCAAATGGCAGCCCCCTTAGGAGGAAAGCTGGCACTATTCTCAAAAAATTGGCATGTTGTCACAAAGGACAAATGGATCCTGGACATTATAAACAGAGGCTACAAATTCCACTTTCATACCCTTCCAAAAATGAGAGGCATGCCAAACCTGCCACACAATCAAAGGGCAGAGGCACAAAAGCAAATTTCAGATCTTATAAACATGAAAGCTATTCAAGAGGTACCTACACACGAACAAGGTCAAGGTTTTTATTCAGGCTATTTCTGGTGCCAAGGAAGGGAAAAGATTGGAGACCTATTTTGGATCTTTCCATCCTAAACACATTCCTGGATATTCCAAAATTCAAGATGCTCACTCTACAGCAACTTCTTCCCATTCTGGGCAAGGAGTCTTGGCTGGTAACATTGGACCTCAAGGAGGCATACCTGCATGTCCCAATCAGACAAAATTGCAGAAGATACCTCAGATTTCTTGCAGGTTCAACCTATTATCAATTCTCTGCATTGCCGTTTGGCTTATCTACTGCACCCAGAGTATTCACAAAATGCCTGGCATCAGTAATTGCCTACTGCAGACTTCAAGGGATACAAATATATCCTTATTTGGATGACTGCCTGATTCAAGCGGACAGCAAAGACATTCTTCTGGAACATCTGGCTTATGTAATAATGTTATTAAACTCTCTGGGATACACAGTCAACAAAGAGAAATCAAGACTAATACCCTCTCAAGAGATAATTTTCCTGGTTGCCAATTTGGACACAACTGCCCAGATGGCTTTTCTCATGCCAGAGAAACAAAGGCAACTGATTACTTATTTCAGAACACTGGCAAATTGCACCAGGCTGACTGCAAGGAAAATCCTGCAGGCTCTGGGATTCATGGCATCTTGCATCTTACTAATCCGATGTGCAAAGCTGCATATGAGAAAACTACAATGGTACCTAAAAAACATATGGTCTCAACACAGCCACAGTTTTAAACAATAATACCACTAATTCCATGTCTGCAACAGGAATTTCTGTGGTGGGCTCAAGCATGTCAATCAAACACAGGTCTTCCATTCAGCAAGCCTCAAGCAAATCAAGTCATCACAATAGATCCCTCGGACTACGCCTGGGGGGAACACATGACAGACCGGTGCATTCAGGGCAAATGGTCCCAAAAGAAAAGCACCTTCACATCAATCAAAAGAAATGCTAGCAGTAATAAATGCTATTATAGCTTTCAAGGACCTTCTACAACCAGGCCAACTATTGATAAGAACGGACAACACCACAGTTATGTGGTACATAAACAAGCAGGGAGGAACACATTCTTATCCTCTATGCAGACTGGCCATGTCACTTTGGAACATGGCCATGGACTTACAAATGGAACTACAAGCACAGTACTTGCCAGGCAAGATAAATACTCTGGCAGACAACCTAAGCAGGAATATGACAGATCCACACGAATGGAAGTTGCATCCAAAAGTTTTTACAGAAATAATCCAAGAATGGGGAAGGCCAGACATCAATTGACAAAATTCTACTCAAGGATCTTCCATCCAAAGGCCTGGAGAGTCGATGCTCTCTTTTTCATTTGGACATCAATGACAGTTTATGCCTTCCTGCCTCTTCCTCTGCTGCCCAAAGTCCTATTGAAGACCAGAGCAGAGAAGCCAAAGATGATCCTCATTGCCCCGGACTGGCCAAGGCAGCACTGGTACCCACTCCTGTGGAACTTGAATTCCCCACCATGGACCCTGCCACTAATGCCTCTTCTTCTGACTCAGCACAGCAATCAGATCTCTTCACAGTCAACTCAGGACACTAAATCTGGCAGCATGGAAGATAATGTAGCATCAAAACAGGCTCTACTCTCCAAGGAGGTGCAGGATGTCATTTTGGAGGCCAGAAGGCCATCAACTAGAAAAGCTTACTCAAAAATGGAAGAGATTTTGTGCTTGGAATGAGCACAAGGGCCAGAACCTTGAAAACTGAATTTACCTCAAATACTACAATATTTGGCTGAGATGCTAAGCAGTGGACTTTCATTTTCCTCCATCAAAATCCATGCCTCAGCCATTTCTGCAGAATACAACACTGATCCACCTTTATTCTCTCACCCTCTATTAAGACAGTTCCTCAGAGGATCCAAAATTTAAGACCTCCAAGGAGATCAACCAATACCTGCATGGGATCTCAATTTCATTCTTGGAAAAACTGACTTTGCCTCCTTTTGAACCAGCTGCCCCATCAGATATAAAATATTTGTCATGGAAAACAGCTCTGCTTCTGGCTATCACTTCAGCTCATAGAGTTTCAGAACTACAGGCACTCATGGCTGTTCAGCCTTTTATCATCTTCCATCCAGACAGGGTTTCTCTAAGGACAAACCCCACATTTATGCCTAAAGTGGTATCCAGGGTGGCCCTCAATCAAACTATTCATTTGTCTACCTTTTATCCTAACCCTCAGAACAAAGGTGAGAAATTACTACATTCTTTGGACATACACAGAGAACTGCACTTCTACTTGGACAGAACCAAAGCATTCAGAAAGACTGAGCAATTACTGGTAGCATATGCTGCAGGATCACAAGAAAAGGCCATCTCAAAGCAGACTATTTCAAAGTGGATAGGTCACTGCATTTATTTATGCTATTCTCAACATGGCAAGTCAGTGCCTAAGAGCATTAGGCCACATTCAACCAGAGCAGCAGCCACTTCAGCAGCCTTCCTCAGGGGAGTTCCAACCAAAGACATTTTAGAGGCTGCAACCTGGAGCTCAGTGCACACTTTTACAAAGCACTACCACTTACCACTCTACTCCATATCCAGGGCAGGCTTTGCCACTGCAGTCCTGCAGGGCCTCATAGCCACTCCTAATTCTATTTAGTTCCAGCCTCCCAACCTTAGCTTTGGGATTTAACCCAATTGTAATGACTTCAACAGTGAAACACGATGAGCATAGTACAGTTGTCTACCTGCCATAAATGTAGATGTTCGAGTGCATTCGCTATTGCAGTCCAGATTACCCACCCACCATCCCCCTTATCTTTTGCTGGACCTTACCTGTACTTCTCTATTCTATATAAGCTATGTGGTGTATTTGCTTGTAGATGAAGGAAACTTGTTACTTGGTGCATGCATGCTTTATAGACATATTTTTAGCCTACCCTTTTGGGGGCAACTGACATCTGGGGCAAGAAAAACTGAAGAAAATGGCGTCGGCTGCATCTTTTATACCCCTGCCGCACTGACGTCAGGGAAGAGGCGACAGCAACTGACGCCGGACCTAGACTTTGGAATTCAGGCCGACTGCGGGTAGCCTGCCAGCAGGATAACCCAATTGTAATGACTGCAACAGTGAATACACTCGAACATCTACATTTATGGTAGGTACACAACTGTACTTTTACTCATCAAGATTTATCTTGAAGAGGGCCAGTGAGATGCTCTGTTTGACATGTATGGGAAGTCTATTCCAGAGCATGGGCAGTCTCTGGGTGAGGAACCTGTCACTCCAGCATGTTCTGTTGATTGTGATAATAAGGTTGAGGTCTCTGGGAATTTCTTTAGATGTACCATTTCTAACAGAGCTGGGTCAGACATGGCTTTGTAAGTCAAGCAAAGATTGCCTCTAAGTAGGCGATATGAGACGGAGAATAGCTGGAGCCTTTTGAGTCTGTCATGTAGGACATGTGTTTAATGCCTAGGATCCTCTTTGTGAGGTACTTCTGTGGCCTCTCCAGCTGTTGCAGGTGTCTTCAATGATTGGTCTAATGAGGGAAGAGTAGAGAGAGATGACCTCTTTCTTCCTGGATGCAAAACCCTTGGCTGCTGGTAACCTGCATCCCCAGATCTCTTATAACGCCTTCAGTGTTCAGTGGGCTACCATCAATGTGGTAATTAGTGAGAACTAAGTTTTTACCAAAGGGGATGACGACTCATTTTTTGGCATTAAGCTTAAGGCCATGGTTTCGACACCAGTCATTGGCCTCAGTGAAACCTTTCTGTAGGATGTCTGTATCACTTTGGGAGTTAATGGCTCCCAGCTTGCAGTCATCTGTGAACCTGGTCAGCCAGAGTCCCTTTGTGTTGGCCTGGACTTCTGAGAAGTAGATGCCAAACAGGAAAGGACCCAGGACTGATCCTTGTGGGACTCCACTCATGACTGGTCAGCAGTCTGACTTGGAGACTACTACTTTCACACTGTGTTTTCTATCTGTGAACCAGTTTGCAACCCACCTAGTGATATAGGGGTTAATGCCTAGTTTGGTGAGTTTATCAATAATTACCGAGTGAGGAATGGTATAAAAGCCCTTGGCCAGATCGAGGTAGGCTGTATGCACTGCCTTACCTTCATCCACAGCTCTGGTGACTGACTCAAAGAAGTCAACCAGGTTGAGCAGGCATGATCTCCCTTTCACAAAGCCAAATTGCATGTGGTCTAGAGTTTGGAGATTTCCTATATCTTTGTTAATCAGGTCCATGATGATGCGCTCCATAGCTTTACATATCAGACTCATCAGTCTAATGGGGCAATAATTCATAGGGTCTGTAAATGCTCCCCCTTTATGGAGAGGGATGACTGCCAATTTTACTGCTGTCTCATCCTGTTCTTAGAGACATTCCATGTAGTAGCAGTTAGTTTAGGCAGAGTCTCTGTGAATTTACATGCCTTTGTTTGTAAAGAGCCTACTCAGTTTTTTTTCAATAGGACTGAATGGCTCTCAGGCCCAAGGTGTTCTCACACCTGACTTTGAATCTATCTATTCAGTTACCTTTCTTCTCAGCCTACAAAGCAAAGAGGAGAGGATTCTACACACTATGAATATCCACAGCCAACAGAAGTAATTATATTAACAGGGATAGAGAGTTTAGATTCTCAAATCAGCTTTGACTTCAGACCAGGAAAGCAGGTTAAAAGATGAATCCATCTAAAATGGATATTAAACTGTGTTACCATCTGTTGTGATCACCATGGTAAAACTATCTGTTCAGGTCAGATCACACAGTAGAAGCATAGTTGCCACTATTGCAGCTTTTTTCAAAAGTACATCTACCCTGAGCATCTGTGAACTGACCACTAGGACTTCTGCTTACACCCCCAAACACTGCTCACACTTTCAAATGTAGAAGTCATTTTGCCTTGGCTGTCCTAAAAGGCAAGCTGTGGCCCCTCCATCAGTGTCTAGGTCAGGAATGTTCTCACTACTTGGTAATCTTCTATATATTATAAATATGCTACGACTAGTCTTATGTTCAACATAGTACAGTTGTATAAGGGTATTTGCTATTTCATAGATGACTGCATAATAGGATTGTTGCTGAAACAGGTGTTCCAACCCATACTTGTCCCTCTTTTTCTCTTGGATAATAATCTTGCAGACTGCACCATGGGATCAGACTTCTGGGTAACATGATTTACATATTTGGTGATATGTGTAGATTTTGAAGATTTGCTTAGTTGCAAAAAAGTGTCAGCCCTCTGCTTAATACAAGCAACTGCAAAGTCACCACACCTGAACAAAAAAAATGGAAATAGGATGTCTGCATTGTGATGAATCACAAGCACATATACAGCAAGTCCAAATTGGCCCATTTCCCCAGCACTTTAAAACCAGAAACATAATTGTTCCATTTTTTGCAAAATCATCTGTTCATTATTAGAATTTTATTATAGTGAGTACCCTCTCACAGCTGTACTCAGCAATATTTCCACAAATCAACATTCTAATATTACACAGCTGACTTTCCCACTGTCAAAAAACAGTGTTATGGAAAACAGCTAATACTTGGGCATCAGTACTATAAAAGTGATCAGTCTTCTTCCACGTCAACCTACTTTGATAGAAAACTTTGGTAGCATAGAAAATTTTGGTGGCTTGCATCCTTATATTTTCTCTATGCCTTCTCTTCCTCACCTTACAGAACTTAAATTTCAACATTATACACTTTTGTCAGACTTTTAACACAGGCAGAGGGTTTCTTCAGCTGCTATTCTCAAGGTTCTATAACAAAAGAACAATTTCTAGAAACATTTTCAAAACAAATGCAAGATGTAACCCTTAAATCTCAAACAAATACCAGCATAATGGGAGAGCAACCTGAATCAAAAATTAAATCACAAACTCCACTAGGTAGGAGAGACACAAAGCTACCAAAAGTCATTAAGAAGGTTGGGCACTTTTTTCTTTAATTATAGTCATCAGAACAGACTAGGTAATTGTTGAACATTTTTTTTAATTCAGTTATAGTCGCATGTTAAAAAGCCAATCAATCACAAAAATAAATCCAATCAAACATTTAGAGAGAGACAACCTCAAATTAAAAAAAGTGTATAAATGAAATCATCTACATCCTATCAAAAACTTAAACAATACTAATTACTATAAATATTTCTAAAAAAAAAACTTTAAGAAAACACTTACCTCATTTAAACCAGGAGGTTTATCTGCATCGAAATCAATTTGCAATCTAACTTCCTTGCAGCGTATCTGCAATTGCATGTTCAAATAAGTCAATTCTATATGGTACTTACAGTTGTCATGTGTGTTAGCAATGTAGATATTTATTGAACAGTCAAGGTGTCTTTCATAAACACATTAATAGGTTAATTTTTGCTAAAAATTGATTTACTTCAAGTCCCAACGCATTGTTTATTTAGCTACATGTAATAGCTGTGAACGCTTCTCTGTGAGAAAGAACAATAGAATGCTTTCACAAAGCATTATGAGCATATGTTAGGCATAAAAAACCTTGGCTACACATTCTTTAATGTGTGATTCTTTCAACAAATTTAATTTTTTTGTATTATATGAACTTTCAAATGTTTGCTGTGGGGGTGATCATAGTATGCTGGAATGCAAAGAAGGCAAATTGATTTAGATGCAGATTAACTTCCTGGTTTAAATGAGGTAAAATTGAAGTGTTTTCTTACAGTTTCTTATTTATAGTAATTAATGTTTAATTTTTTGAAACTATGTAAATGGTGATTTAATTTATGTTTTTAAACTTGTGATCACATGTCTCTAAATGTTTGATTGAATTTTATTTATTGTGATTGGTTGGCTACTAATGTGACAATAACCAAGTTTTTCAAAAACGGTTGAACTATTATTTAGTTTGTTCTGATGAAGTTCTGATGATTTAACAAAGAATACGCACAATCTTCTTAACGATTTTGGTGGTTTTGCTTCTCTCTTACCTAGTGGCCTTGGTGTATTTTTTTAACTTTTAAATCAGTTCAGTCATTTTCTGCACACTTCATTTATGTCCTTTCTAGACATGGGCAATGCTTATCTGCACATTCCACTGAAGTCTGCATGTAGGAAATATCTTTGCTTCCAAGGAATAAACTTTAACTTCCAGTTTACAGTGCACCAATTTATGGCGTTCCTAGTTACCAACAAAAATGGTATCTGTCAACCACACTGTCTCTGACATGTATGAACACAAAGTAGGGGAACAGTGTATTTGTGGGTGTCACCACCATGACAGCACATTTTTTCTTTGATGTAGGCACAACATTTGGCATATGTAAGTGAATATGCAGGTTGGTGATCCAGGCACAGACAGATGTTCATCATGTTTCACTGTTGCAGTCATTACACTTGGGTTATCCTGCTGGCAGGCCTGAATTCCAAAGTCCTGGTCCGGCGAAGGTTGCTGTCGCCTCTTCCCTGATGTCAGTGCGCCAGGGGTATAAAAGATGCAGCCGACGCTATTTTCTCCAGTCTTTCTTGCCGCTCAGTGCCCGAATCAAAAGCAGTTCGCAAGTGCCGGTCAGCTGACTCCTGAGATTTTCGAAATCGAATTTCAGATCCGAAGTCTTCAATAAAGCTAAATACCCCATTGGGGAAACTTTTTTCTTGCTCCAGACCGATGTCAGAAAAAGTTAACAATTGTATTTCTTGTGGGAAGCAAATACCTCATAAGAATTTTCATTCTTACTGTATTCCTTGCCTAGGCCCTGACCACAACGTTGCTAGCTGTCGGTTTTGTGCTAGATTTAACCAATGTACTATTAAGCGTCAGTACGATTTTGCCTTTCATTACTTTGGCCGAAGGTTTAATTATATAATGCCATTGGAACAGCAGATGACCGGAGTTTATAAAAAGCGCAAGGAAAAGGATAGGCATCCGAGGTCCAAGACTGACGACGAGGCCTCTGCTAGGCCAGTCTCTGGTTCGCCAGTTCTCAGTGAGGTGCTTTCGCAGCCCCTGACGCCCGCTACCTCAGAGCCACAGGCCACTTCCGACTCCCACATGGAGCCAACTAGGCCTCTGGATACTCAAGGTATTGGACACTCGGAAACTATTCCTTCAGATGGGTCTGGAGCCGCTGAGCAGGCATCGGCTTCTGAGGGTGTTTTCAGACCTACACAGCTATATGTCAAGCCAACCTCAGCTTCCAAGGCAAAGACTAAAACAGCTTTAAAGACAAAGAAACAAGTACAGCATTCTCCTGGACAGACTTCCATGCCTAAGAAACAGATGCTTAAAATGGCCGAAGACCTAATTACTTTGATCAGGGGTTCCCATCCCCCTCCTGATAAGAGGCCTAGGCAAGACACAGAATATGATTCTTCTGATCAGGTTTCCATTTCCTCTGACTCCTCTTCAGAACAGGGATACTCTCTTCCTCCCTATAAGGATTCTGATGCTGAAGAATCCATCCCTTCAGCCTCTCCTCCTGAGGATTATTCTTTTGGGGAAATCCTGCATACCATGAGGGAGCATTTTCACTGGGAGAGCCAAGATTACTCAGAATCTAAGAAAAGGCTCAGAGACTTTCTTTTACTGCCTCAGCACAGACCTCTTGCTATTCCACCTGTTCTAGACATTGTAGATGATGCATTTTCAGAGTCCGGCCTGTCTCCTGACCCTTTACTCCCTGCACCGGTTAAGCCAGACAGATACTACAGGGTTCCAGATACTCATAAATGTCTATATAAAAGCCCTGCTGCTGACCCAGAAACTATATCTCAGGGTCCCAAAGGGGTCAAGGCTTCCACTGCAAAAAACCTTGTCCCCTCTGATAGGGATTCTAGGGCACTGGACAGATGGGGGGAAAAAGTTTACACTTCTGCTACCTTGGCTGTAAGGGCTTTAAATTGTCAGTTTCATATGCTCAAATATCAACAATATTTAATGTCACTGCTCAAACAGAAAATGTTGACAAATTCTGAATGTTCTGAAAACAAGGAAATGCAGGATTTATTGCATGCAGCTGAACAAGTGGGAAAGCATACTTTGCAATGTGGTTTTGATTCACTGGAGGCCTCATGCAGGGCCGCTGTTACAGGTTCTGTCATTAGAAGGCATGCTTGGTTAAAGGAAAACAATCTGCCTGATCATGTTAAAGCAAAATTATTAGATGCTCCATTACAGCATGATACTTTGTTTGGTGTTAAGACAGAAGAGGTGTTGAAGAAAATGGAGGATAAAGCGAAATCTATGCAGACAGTAAAGGATTTCTT
Organism: Protopterus annectens; assembly: GCF_019279795.1. NCBI lineage: Eukaryota > Metazoa > Chordata > Ceratodontiformes > Protopteridae > Protopterus > Protopterus annectens. The sequence continues at coordinate 1,585,161,363 of NC_056744.1, forward strand.
ACAGGTACAGCCACCCAGATTTAGCAGGAACTGTCCTAAGAATTGGTCCTTTCTAGTGTCAGACAGGCCACAGAGAGGCAGATACAGACGCCCTAGAGGCAGACCCCAGCTCCAAGGCTCATACAGGCCTAAACAATGAGGTGCTTCTACCTCCAAAAGCAGAGAAGACAAATCTCAGTCATATAGGAAACAGTCCCAATGACTTTCCTCTGCCAATGCCAAGCACTTATCTTTTGGCAGCACCATTACGGGGAAAGCTAGCACTTTTTTCACAAAATTGGCACATGATCACCCAGGACAAATGGGTCTTGAATATAGTTTCTCAGGGCTACAGGTTCCACTTTCACACCTTTCCAAAAACAAAAGGTATGCCAGACCTGCCACACAATCAATGGGCAGAGGCTCAAAAGCAAGTTTCATCTCTCATGGATATGATGGCTATTCAGCGAGTACCACAGCACGAGCAGGGACAAGGATTTTACTCAAGACTTTTCTTGGTACCCAGAAAGGACAAAGCCTGGAGACTAATACTGGACCTGTCTATTCTAAACACTTTTCTGGATGTTCCAAAATTCAAAATGTTGACTCTGCAGCAACTTCTGCCCATGCTGGGCAAGAAAGCTTGGCTTGTAACTTTGGACCTCAAAGAGGCATACCTGCATGTCCCAATCAGACAATCTTGCAGAAGATACCTCAGATTCATAGCTGGCTCAATGCACTACCAATTCTCTGCACTGCCCTTTGGCTTATCTACTATGCCCAAGGTCTTCACAAAATGCCTGGCACCAGTAATTGCATTTTGCAGACAAAGAGGAATTTAAATATATCCCTACTTGGATGACTGCCTTATTCAAGCAGAGAACAAAGACATTCTACTGAAGCATCTGGCGTTTGTAAAAAGATTACTAATTTGCCTAGGGTACACAGTAAACGAAAAGAAATCAAAACTAGTGCCCTCTCAAGAGATAATATTCCTGGGTGCAAGCTTAAATACAACTGCCCAGATGGCTTATCTCACACCAGACAAACAAAGACAACTGACTTCTTACTTCGAAAAGATGGCAACAAAGACCCAGTTATCTGCAAGAAAAATTCTGCAGGCTTTGGACTTCATGACATCCTGCATTCTGCTAATTCCATATGCAAGACTGCATATGAGGAAGCTACAATGGTATCTAAAAAGTGTTTGGACTCAACATTGCCACAGCCTGGAAACATTAATTACACTCATTCCCTGCCTACAACAGGAGTCTCGATGGTGGGCACAGGCCTGTCACCACAACAAGGGACAGCCATTCACTGTACCCATAGCCAGGCAGACACTAACAACAGATGCATCAGATTATGCCTGGGGGGCCCACATGGCAGAAAAATGTATTCAGGGCACATGGCCCACAAGCCAAATGCATCTTCATATCAATCAAAAAGAGATGCTAGCTGTACAGAATGCCCTAACAGCCTTCAAGGATCTACTCCATCCAGGACAACTGCTGATAAAGACAGACAGTACTACAGTCATGTGGTACATAAACAAGCAAGGAGGCACACATTTCTACCACCTCTGCAGACAAGCCATGACTTTGTGGAACAAAGCATTGACTTATCAAGTGCACCTGCAAGCACAATTCCTGCCAGGAAAGACAAATACTCTGGCAGATGAACTAAGCAGAAACCTCGTGGAACCTCACGAGTGGAAACTAGATCCACAAGTCTTCAGCATGATAACAAGGAAATGGGGATGCCCAGACATAGATCTATTTGCCTCCCCTCACAACTGCCAAGTACAGAGATTCTGCACAAGGACTTATCACAAACAAGCATGGAAAGTGGATGCTCTATCATTCATCTGGAAAACCCTTACAGTATATGCCTTTCCTCCTCTGCCTCTCCTGCCCAAGGTACTCCTAAACGTCAGACAAGAGAAGCCACAAATGATACTGATTGCTCCAGACTGGCCACGCCAGCACTGGTATCCAATACTAAAGAGCTTGTCTCAAGGCCCAGCCTGGACTTCACCTCAAATTCCTCATCTACTGACCCAACAAAACAATCAGATCCTGCACAGCCAACTCAGAACACTAAATCTGGCTGCTTGGCGGATAATATAACCACTCAGAACACACCTCTCTCTAAAGCAGTTATGGATGTTATTTTGGAGGCCAGGAGGCCCAGCACCAGAAAATCTTATGCAGAAAAATGGAAGAGATTCTGTGCTTGGAACCAGGCACAAGGAATTGACACTCTTGTACCAAATATTCCTCAGATTTTACAATACCTAACTGAGATGCTGGACAAAGGCCTATCCTTCTCATCAATTAAGATCCATGCCTCTGCCATTTCAGCTCATTACAATACGGACCCACCTATTTGTTCACATCCACTGCTAAGGCAGTGCCTCAGAGGGGCCAAAAACATAAGATCTCCAAGGAGAGCAGCAATACCTGCATGGGACCTCAATTTTGTCTTGGAAAAGCTCACACTGCCTCCTTTTGAGCCAACCAATACAGCTGAAATAAAATTCTTATCATGGAAAACAGCTCTGCTCCTAGAAATAACTTCAGCAAGAAGAGTCTCAGAGTTACAGGCATTAATGGCTGTGGAACCTTTTTATTATTTTCCTTCCAGACAGGGTTTTTCTAAGGACAAACCCAACATTTATGCCTAAGGTAGTGTCCAGTGTGGCTCTTAACCAAACCATTCATTTGCCTAACCCACAGAATAAAGGGGAGAGACTTCTGCATTCTTTGGACATACACAGACAGCTACGCTTCTACTTGGACAGAACTAAAGCTTTCAGAAAGACTGAGCAACTTTTAGTGGCATATGCTGCAGGATCGCAAGGAAAGGCTATTTCAAAGCAGACTATTTCAAAATGGATAGGCCACTGCATTCGTTTCTACTATTCACACCATGGCAAATTAGTGCCTAAGGGCATTAGGCCACATTCAACCAGAGCAGCAGCCACTTCGGCAGCCTTCCTCAGAGGAGTGCCAACCAAGGACGTTTTAGAGGCTGCAACTTGGACTTCAGTGCACACTTTTACAAAGCACTACCATTTACCTCTTTACTCTAAATCCAGAGCAGGCTTTGCCACTGCAGTTCTGCAGGGTCTCATAGCCACTCCTAATTCTATTTAGATCCAGCCACCTAACCTCAGCTTTTGGATTCAACCCAAGAGTAATGACTGCAACAGTGAAACACGATGAACATAGTACAGTTGTGTACCTACCATAAATGTAGATGTTCAAGTGTATTTACTGTTGCAGTCCAGGTTACCCTCTCACCATCCCCCTGTCACTGCTGGGACTTATCTGTACTTCTCTATTCTATACAACCTATGTGGTGTATTTGCTTGTAGATGAAGGTAATGTTTATGTTAGTGCATGCTTTTTTATAAGCAGAATTTTTAGCCTACCCTTTTGGGGGCACCTGACATCTGGGGCAAGAAAAACTGAAGAAAATGGCACTGGCTCCATCTTTTATACCCCTGGTGCACTGACGTCAGGGAAGAGGCGACAGCAACTGACGCCGGACCAGGACTTTGGAATTCAGGCCGACTGCGGGTAGCCTGCCAGCAGGATAACCCAAGTGTTATGACTGCAACAGTGAATACACTCAAACATCTACATTTATGGTAGGTACACAACTGTACTTTGTTACACCTTCCCGTAGTAGAGTTTGTGTGTGCAGCTTTTGTTCTGTATGATGATGAATAATACCAGCCCTGCCTACACAGTGACATGGAGTATGAGGACAGGGAGCAGACCATGCTGCTGAGATCCTCCATAATCACATAACATCCACTGGTGCATTCATGAGCCAGTTGGTAAACACCCACAGTATGCTGGTCATGTAATGGCAGGGTCTGTAGGTGACCCTACAATGATGGCATGCACCTCCTGCTACAGCAGCTAGACCTCCTGAACATGGCTAGTGATATTTCTAAGGTTCATGCATGGGATGCCTGTCCAGCTCACTCACTCCCAGCTGCACAGTTATGCAGCATTAGTATTCCCTGTCACACAGTTATGCAGCATTAGTATTCCCTGTCACATAGTTATGCAGCATTAGTATTCCCTGTCACATAGTTATGCAGCATTAGTATTCCCTGTCACATAGTTATGCAGCATTAGTATTCCCTGTCACACAGTTATGCAGTATTAGTATTCCGTGTTATCCAAAAGAACATCACACCTGTCCATGGCCATTGTCAGTATTGAGCATGTCACACATGTATTGGCTCCCAGCATGAAACAGTACAAAAGGATTCCTCCACATGCTTACAGAGTGCTAGACTGCCCTACTGCATTCTGCATCTAGACCCAAAACAACAGACTAACCTAGTGCATATGGCCAGTGTTTGTGGCATGACAGCTGCACCTCACCACTGGAGGATGCAATTCCTGTCCTTCCTAGCCTGTTAAATTCCTGAGAGGCCACCACATGCACCTCCAGTGGCCTTTGTCCATTTGATAGCGTTAGTTGCCAGTCTCCCTCAGCCACTTGTGCAAATGATGACTGTGCCTTACCCACCTTCTTAACTTGTGTGATTAAGATATTGTCACACACAGCATAGCCCATCAGTGAGTTCTGTTGCATGGCCTGGGTGTGATGATTCATGTGTCAGCGTATTCTCTATATCATGGCCTGTTTTTCTAGACCAGACATAATTCTTTGCTGCTCCTGCTGCAGCGAAGTATTTCACCTGAGTCTGCCAAGTATGGGGTGCTGCTTCAGTATGTTGTTCTTATGACTCTGTGCTTGTCTCATCCCATGCTGTGATGGGCCTCTTAGGCAGTGCTATGATCTTCCCTTGCTGCATCTGCTTGCAGGCAATCACACTGCATAATATGATGCACAGGATGAATATTTAGCTGTATGTCCTGGTTGCATACTGTACTGCACTACCAGATGTATCATGGCAGTAGAACTGCCTCTTTAGGACCCCAAACACCTACTCAACAATGTCCCATGTCTGGGAATGTGCAGTGTTGTAAGCTGTCTCAGCCATACTTTGGGTGGATTTGGATAGGCGTTATCATCTATGGCTGCAGTGCTTTTCCAAAGTCACTGAAATACAACTGACACCATTATATGTTGCCTGCTTGAATGGCAGCCATATGTACTAGCCTATATACCTGCCAATACAGGCAACTACCAACTAAATGACTCTGTGAGAAGTCACGCTGCACAAAACATTGGTAGAGTTCGCACATGCGATAGATGTGAGAATCATAGGAACTGAATGGGTGGTGCACAGACATATTGTCTATAATATTATGTGCGTTGGACACCATCCAACAACTGAGGGAATGGAAGCCCTTCTGGCTGATGTACTTTATATCTTCTGGGGCATCTGAGATTGGATAGCAATGTGTGTGTAATCAGTGATTCCTAACACCTTAGGGAAAAAGAATCAATGTGAATTTCTCAACTTTTAAATTAAGGAAAAATTGCCCTGGCCATAAAAGCAAGTTTGTATTAAAATAATAAAACCTATTTTTTCTTACCAACCATTCCAACTCCAACTATGAACTCTGTCTGGTCTCAAAGGTTAAAAGAAATGATAAGATATTAAATATCAGTCAGAAAATGTGAAATGGGAAAACTGTATATGTAATATGTTATAAGTTATCAATAAAATGATCACCCAGCCACATGACACAACATATGCGCTTGCAGGAAAATGTGCAAATTTCACAGTAAGCAAATAAATATGTCAGACTGCTACAGCAACAAGAGAAACATCCATTATATAATTACAGACTTGATAAATGCTTTCAGAAGTAAATCTGAAAACTTGGAATCAGACACCAAATTGGGTAGTTTCATACAAAGAATCAAGGAAAACCAAAATAAAATTGTAAAAGTAATGTTGAGTATTATTTTAGAATGTTGACAAATCCCTGACCTATGGCAACAGGCTGTATATGTACCAGTTCACAAGGGGCAGGCTCACATTATATCCAGATGCTTTCAAACTTGGCACTACTAATATTCTTTGTGAAATCATGGAGAGACTCACAGTTGAGCTTATGCAAAATGGCTCAGTGGACATACATTTATTTGATATGCAACATTATGGATTGATAATAGCAGTTGATGAAGGGCTGACATTGCATACTGCATATCTTGGCCTTGCTAATGCATTCAGTACCTGAGGCCTTCAAACATGCTATCAAAGACCATCTTAAGCAGCCCAGTGTACCCGCTGCTGCAATAATAATGAATTCCAGATCTGATGTTGTCATTTTAATTCATTCCTAAACTGATGGGTCTTGGATCCGACATCAGATCTGACTTGGCTGCTTTTACCAGACTCACTGCTCCAGCTCTTCAGCTCCTCCCTTCACCCATGATGACCCACTCTCCTGATTTACTTCAGATCTCATTTGCCACCATATCATTTGGACCTGGATTTATGCTCGAGCTGTGGAGGCTAACAGATAAGTGTTATATCCTGTTTTGTGAAGTTTCTGTACTTGGCATTGCTTTCCTCTTCCTTCCTTTACCATTACAAAGAACTTGCTTGACTTTCTATCTGTTACCCTTTCCTTTTTTCTGCCTTTCTTGTCAGGCCTTTCTACCTGTGCCAGGGTACTCTCCTACATACCATTGTTAGTCTTCTTTCCTTCTCATTAGCTCTACCCAATTTAGGGTATCTTTTTAAATACAATTGATAACATTGTTGGTATCCTCTTTCAGTAACAAAAAAACAAAAAAATGAGTCTCTTCCTGTTTCTCACCTTTGTGTATTAGGAGCATAGGTTAATTTTGTCAGTATGTCTGACGTGCCTACGGGTTTTAAAAAATGCATCTCCTGTGGGTGTAAAATCCCTAACTTGGATGCCTACAAGGAGTGCGTGTATTGTTTGGGCGCTGCCCACTTAGGTGTGGACTATTCTATTTGTTCTGGGTTCAACTCCCTTGATTTAAGTGAAATAATGAATTTTGAAAGGATTGCTACCTTCTAGCATTGTCTCTGCCTCAACTGGGGGTAAAACCCCCTTTCTAGTAAAACTGACAAAGTGAAGCATGGCTCTTCACCAAAAGATATGACTGTACTATATATAACCACAGCATAACATCTCACAGTGGTCGGGCTTCATTAAGTAAACCAGGAAATGGAGTCCTGATCATTCTCCCAGTTCTGCTCCAGCTTCTGAACCACTGGCTAAAGTTACCAAGACATCAGATCCAACACCTTCCTTGGATCCTACTACATTGAGATCCAAGTCTCCTCTGATACAATCTCTACTTTTCACCCCAGATCTGATATCAGCTGAGCTCCATTCGCCCTTCTTACAGGAGACAACTAGAAAATCTTCCAGACCACCTTCTACTACTTTCATCCCTTAGGTCTTGTAGGAGCTTATCTGAGGCAGAGGTGGATAGGATGATGAGGAAGTTTCTCAAGGCTCAGATACACAGGAAAGTGATTCCGTCTCTGTCTCCCATCAGACATGAGAGCCTACCCTTCATTCAACATCATGCCACATCTCCTTCTAAGTTCAGCCAGTGGTTTTAGAGCCCTCAGATCTGAGATCTTCAAGGATGTCTTTGTCAGATCCAGAAAATGCTCATTCTTCTACTCTGGCCATCCCCCTGAATTGACCAGGTCCAATCCCTACAGAGCAAGATTACTCTTGGAGCTGAAGCATCAGTACTGGCTCCATGGGGGTCAACTTAGAGGCTGTCATAGCTGTCCTTACCTCTTGGCACCTCAGTATTAGATAGCTCAGCCCTGACACCTTCCTCCAGGCCAAAATCCATGGAGTCATAGAGTTTGGTGTTGGTAGCTTTGGTGCTGGTGCGACAGGCTACTGTTTCTCCTGGACCTTCTGCCTTTGAGATGGTAGAAGAGGCTTTCTCTTTACCCAGAAATCAGACATCCTTACCATCTTCTGATCCTACTCTCCTTCCACTGACTTTGAGCTCTGATCCTCTTATGCCTACTCTACCAGGACAGCCACTCCATTCAAGCCTTCTGTCAGTCCTCATCCAGGACTCCACACCTTTTTCCTAATACTTCATCAGACCATTACACTGGTGAGGTCTGGAGGAAGAAAATGTGCAAAAGGAGGCACCTAGATTCCCCCTCAGGAATCTGTCATGGGTGACACGGACGTCAATGAAGGGGAAGGGTCCCCCAGATCTCCACCTGATGATGTCTCCTTTGAGGTGTTCCTAGAACTTCTTAAACAGAGAGGTGAATGGTCCTCCAATACCCCTTCCCAAGAGGAGTCAATGTTTCTAGAAGCTTTTGGGGCTGGCCCAACTATGTCTTGGGTGGAGCCTCTTACCAATGAGTTGATTGATCTTATCTCACTCTGAGCATGGAAGGAAACCAGTGCAATGAAAACCTATACCTAAGAGGCCAGACAAGTTTTTAGCTTCCCCTAAAGATAGAACCCCCTGGAGCAAGGGAGTCCTTATAGATGCCATGGTCTTGGTGATAACCGCTAAGAGGGTGCTTGCCGAATAAAGCTCATCTGTCTATTCCCCTAATACTTCAGGACCTTGGACAGATTTGGCAAGTGCATTTATGCCTCAGCAACCTTTGCCTTTCAGTCACTGTACTATGACACATTTCACTGGGTTACAAAGAGATTTGATCAAGGAACTTTCAAAATCTCTTTCAGGGTCCATGTCTGTGGAGGACCAGAAGAAAGTTTCTTCACAACTAGCCACCCTACAGTTCATTTCCAATGAATCCATAAGACAGATTTCTCATGTAGCTGAGAGTAACTCTAGAACTGTGGGTGCAAGCCTAGTGGTCAGGAGGCATGCCTGGATGTATTTATGTGATTTTGCAGAGCCCTTCCCTCCAGAAATGAGCAAGATGGAAAGACCCTATCTGCTGTTGGATCCATTTTTTTTTACTCTTCAGTGATCCTTCTCAAGGAATCAGCAAGGTAGTAAAAAAATGTGGTTTCGCAAGTCCCAAGGACCTTTTCAGGAATCATGAGTTGATAGTTCTTCCCGGGACAGAGGGAGGAACTCTAATGTAAGATGCTACCCTCATGGCAGTGGTGGCCCACAGAACCAGGGCTTCAGTGATACCATCTCTGATAAACCTTACCAGCTCTCCTGAAGAGTTATTCTATTGCTACACCCTGGAGACAGTAAGAGATGCTTATTTCTGTACCCAGAAGCCTGGGCATCCATCACAAAAGACATTTGGGTGCAAAAAATCCTATCCAGAGGTTATTTCATACCATTTTCACAAATTCCTCCAACAAAAATGTTCCACCCAATCAGAGGGAGGCTGCAGCCTTGGAAATAGAAAAGCTGCTAGAGAGAGTCATCTAGAAAGTCCCCCCAGATGAACAAGGATCCAGAACTTACTCAAGATTCTTTTAGTGACAACGAAGACAGGGAACTTGAGACCAATTCTGGATCTCATCAGACTCAATCAATATGTATAGTACTCAAAGTGCTGGATAGTCACAGTTCAGTCCATTTTTCCTGTACTATGAAAAAATGACTGGATGTGCTTGATTGAGTTTCATTAACAAGAGCTCCAGATGATACCTGCACTTCTGGCTGGAAGCCAGTTATTACCCATTCAGAACACTGCCGTTTTGTCTCACCACAGCCACCATGGTGTTCACCAAATGTGTGGTGGTGGTAGCACTCACCTGAGACTGATGAGATTCCAGGTGTTTCCATATCTAGATGACTGTATCCTGACTGTTCTATCCAGGCATCTATTGATTCAAGCAAAGGATTACTTGCTCCAGTTATGTCATTTGGGAATCACAGTCAATTACACCAAACCACAGTTTATCCTTATTCAGACCAAAAAGTTCATAGGTGCTTGTCTGCACATGGCTAATCAGATAGCTTTACTTCCTCTTACAAGGGCTCGCCCTGTTAGGTTTCAGTTCATGAAGGTGATCTACCTTTCTCATCCAACAACAAGACTAGTTCTGCAAGAGTTAGGCTCAGTAGCAACAGTGATCAGCCTAATCCTATTAACCAGATATCATATGTGGACTTCAGTGGACTCTTTCAGTACAATGGTCTATTCCTCAGCATCCTCTAAGTACCCCAGTCAAGATTTCCAAAGTTCGCAAGGAATATCTTCTTTGATGGCTTCATTCAGAACAAGTTTCCCAAGGTTGTTCCTTCCTTTTCCCTCAGCCAGTAGTCACAGTCACCATGGATGCCTTCCAGATTGGGTGAGGGAATATTTCTTGGAAAGGACAGTCCAATGTGCATGGTCCCCAGAAGAGGCCAATTTGCACATCAGTGTCCTGGAAATTAGAGCTGTTCTATTAGTGTTGCAGGCTTTTCAAGATGTCCTACTTTCAGGGATGATTGCAGTACATACAGACAACATGTCAGTAGTCTGGTATATCAACAAACAGGGAGGAGTCAGATCTTACCCATTGTGTGAAGAGGCAATGAGAGTGTGGCACTGGGTGATCTCTTCCAGTCCTTTTTTTTTTTTTTTTTTTTTTTTTGGCAACGCATATGCTGAGGAAAACCATCGTGCTTGCAGACAGACTAGGCAGGTCTGTTTTGATGCCTTACGAGTGGTCTGTCAATCAGAGAGTGGTGGAAAACTTTTTTTGTCAATGGGATCAACCAAGCTGCGATCTTTTTGATTCTCCCCTCAACAGCAAGTGCAGTAGGTTCTGTACCCTGGTCCCTCCATGGGGAGTCACCAAGAGATGCTCTATTCCATGACTGGCCTTCTGGTCTCCTTTATGCTTACTATTATCTCTACTCCCCAAATTTCTACAGAAAGCATACCAGTTCTCCTTGCACTCTTTTGGCCTTGACAGGTCTGGTTTACCTTTCTCTGGCCTCATCTTATTTATCCACCTTGGATACTGGATCCACATCCAGACCTTCTATCTCACCCAACAGGGGTGCACCATCTGGATATCAATGGCCTCAAGTTAACTAGTTAACTGCATAATTTCTCTAGTTATAGTGATGGCTAGACAGACCAGGCTTTCTTCCCCAATTTGACAGATTTTTTTATCCTCTCAGAATCTTTCCACCAGGAATATTTACAAAAGTAAAAGTTTCCACCTGGGCCCTTCAGAGAGATCTGGATCCTTTTTTTCTGCCTCAGTATGTCACAGTTCTCAATTTTTTGGCCTCCATTTTAAACAAAGTGGTGAGCTATTCTACTATTAAAGCTCAGCTAGTGGCCATTCAAAAATTTACACAGGAGAGAATCGGTCTTCTTTGGCTTCCTCAAGATTATGCAATCATCATCAGCCCCCTTTTTTCCCATTTTTTTCTACATGGGGTCAGGGTATCATGTTAACTGTCGCCAACTCTCTCGATTCAGTGCCACACTCCTGCCTTCTTCAACACTCATGCCTGATTGTCGCAGATCTTCTTTCACACAATCCATCCATCTCTTTGCTGGATGTTCTCACTTCCTCTTACCTTCTTCCTGTCTGTCCCAAATCTTCCTCACCAGATTGTCTTCTGCTTTTCTACACATGCCCAAACCACCGTAATCTGTTCTCTTTGATCTTTTCTGCAATTGGTGCTACTTTGGCTTCTGCTCTTATGTCCTCATTTCTTCGCCTGTCCCACAGTGTGCATCCTACCACCCTTCTCAGGCACTTCATTTCCATCACCTCTAGCTTCTTCAACTGTTCTGCCTTTACTGCCCAGGTTTCTGTACCATACAGTAGTACTGGTCACATCACTGTCTTGTGCACCTTGCTTTTCAGCTTCTTTGGCATTCTTCTGTCATAGACTACACCTGATACTCTATGCCAGTTGGCTGCAGCCCCTCTGATTATAGCTTTGTCCTCTTCATTGAGACTACCTTTCTCCTCAACCACCCCTCTCAGATACTTGAAGCTGTTTACCTGCTCCACTATCTTCCCTTCTATCTCTATTCTCAGCTTCTTCTGATTTCCCCAATTTTCTGGCATTACCACCGTCTTATCTGTGCTTAGTTTCATCCCATGTGCCTTCAGATTTGCATTCCATTCTCCTATCCTTTGCTGAATGTCTAGCTCAGAGTCTGCCTGTACTGCTACATCATCTGCATACAGCAGCTTTGTTGATCTGTCCCCTCCAATCTGTTTGCTAATGTAGTCCATCACCAGTGTGAACAGCAGTGGGCTCAGAGCTGAACCCTGGTGTACACCCACTCCCACTGGGAACCTCTCTGTGAGGCCGAACACTTTGTACTTGAGTCACTGGGTCCTTGTACATAGTCTGCACTAATTCTACCAATGTTTCCGGGACTTCAAACCACAGATGGTGGTATGCCCAGATTAGCTTTCTTAGGACCTTGTCATATGCTTTCTCCAGGTCTAGGAATGCCCAGTTGGACTCTGTACTCATTTCTAGCTTCTTCTCAATTATCTCTCTCAATGCAAACATTGGGTCAATTGTGCTGCATCCTGATCTGAATCCGAACTGTTCATCTCCCATCTTACGTTCTACTACTCTGCGTATCCGTTTATCAATCACTCCCTCCAGAACTTTCATGCAGTGTGGTAAGAGTTTGATTCCTCTGTACTTCCCACAGTTGTGGATGTCCCCTTGGTTCTTGTACAATGGCACAAGTATGCTTATTCTCCAGTCATCTGGGATACGCGTTTCTCTCAATACTGCTATTAGTACCCTCAGGAGCCATTTCTCCCCTATCTCACCCAGTGTCTTTATCATATCTGCTGTCACCTCAGCTGAGCCTGCTGCTTTCCTTGACTTCATCTTCCTTAGTGCTCTTCTTACTTCTTCTAAGGTGGGCTCCTCTTCTTCTCTCATTGTAGGCTGTTTCTGGGGCAGTACAGCTTCTGTGGGGTTTTCTTCATTCAGAAGCTGCTGGAAATACTCCTTCCATCTGCCTTTGATGTCCTGTGGACTGGTAAGCAGGTTGTTGTTGGCATCCCTTATGAAGGGTGTCTGACTATCTTCTTTATCTTTCTGTCTTTGCCTTGTAACCTGATAAAGTTTCTTTGTGCCCCTTACTGAGTCACTTTCCAGAAGTTGGTAAAGTGCCTCCGATGCCCTATTCTTTGCTGTTGCAACTTCTTTCTTAGTTTCTTTGTTAGCCAACCAGTAGTCCTTCCTAGCCTGGTCAGTCTTTTCTATCTCCCATTTCTTCCTGCACTCCTTTCTTTTGATGACTTCCTGAACTAATGCATTCCACCACCAGCTTTCCTTATGTACCTTATTTCCGTATCTGGCTCGGCCACATATCTTTTCTGTAGTCTTAACACATGTTGTTTTTAGGTGCTGCCACTCCTCTTCAACTCCACCTATTTCCTCCTCTTCTTGGGGTGCTAGAGGCCTGAGTAATTCCTTGAACTGCTGTACTGTCTCTCCAGTCACCTTCCAGGTCTTCAGCCTGGTCTCTGTTGATCTTAGAGCCTTCTCTGACCACTGCTTGCAGCTGATTGTGGCAACTAATGGTTTATGTTGTGGGCTGACTGTTTCACTGGGGATGACTTTGCAATCATGGATTCTACCCCAGTCCTTTTTCCTTACTAGGAGGAAGTCTGCCTGACTTGCATATTGGCTACTCTTGTATGTGATCTTGTGACTGTCTGTCTTTCTGAACCATGTGGTGGCTACTATCAAGCCATTTGCCAGAGAGAAGTCTAGAATGGCTTCTCCTTTTTTATTCCTTTACCCCACCCATGTGGACCCAGGCAGTCCTCATATCCTGTTCTATCTGTCCCGATATGTGCATTCAGGTCACCCATTATCAACACCAGTTCATGTTGTCATGCTTTATTTAGTAGGTCCTGCAACTGCTGTCTGAATGCATTCTTTTCCTCACTATCACAACCCTGCTGTGGAGCATATGCTGAGATTATGAATACTGCCCTATCATTACATTGGAGTTGGATTGCCATGAGTCTGTCATTAATTCTGATGATATCCCTGACTGACTTCTGAAGCCTCTCTCTCACCACAATTCCTACACCATTTCTAGCCTGTCCCCCACCTGAGCAGTAGAGTCTGGATCCCAAGCCAAGTGGCTTTGCTGCACTGCCCTTCCATCTCATCTCTTGGATACATAGGATGTCCAGCCTCCTCCATATCATCATGTCATACACTTCCAAGCTGTGTCCTGTCAGTGAACCTACATTAAGTGTAGCAATTCTCAGTTCATGTTTGGCAGGTTGGTTGGTTTTATGTCCAGCTTTCGCTCAACAGAGCTATCCCAGGTAACCCAGGCTGGGCAACTAGACACAGGCCAGCCAGTAGCTTATTGGCCCAGGGCTGCTGGGCTTTATGGCAGGCAAACACTGGCCAATAGGGGCACATATACCCCTCCCACAGTTAGCAAGGGTCCCTGGCGTGGGTGAGAGTAGGCCGGGTCCTCAACTCACTTATCACCGGTAACTACCCATGCCCATTTTTGGCAACATTAGTCAACATGACCGAATCACCTAGAGCCATATTTTACACCAAGTGTCTAGCCCTTCCACAGCACGCAGTCTGTGATCCATGTTCTCCTATCTTGAGGATACTGCGCACCACAGTAGATGCCCAAAGCAGTTGGTCTGTACAACTCTTCCCCCTATAGGGAAACATGTAGAGTCTGTGCTGCTGCTCACAGCTCCATTCATTGGTAAGTTTGAGATGGAAACACTGAGCATGTTTTTTGGACATGGGAGAAACCCCACGGACACACAGGGAGAACATGCAAACTCCAAACAGGCATTGGTCGGTGGTCAGGATCAAACCTTGTACTTTGTGCATGGGAGGTGAAGACCTTAACCACTAAGCCATCTGGACCACAAGGCCTTCCTTAAAGGAACCTTTTTACTTAAGACCCTGGTTAAAGATCCTACACGCTGTTGGGATTTGACTATTCTCTTACAGGCTCTTAACCTCCCTTTGAGCCTTCTGTAAAGACTGACCTTAAATTCTTGTCCTGGGAACAATTTTTTTGGTTGCTATAACCTCTGCTAGATGAGTATCTGAACTTCAAGCCCTTTCTGCAAGACCTCCATACTTGACCTTCCATAAGGATAGGGTCTCATTATGGACAAACCCATCCTTTCCACCTAAGGTAGCTTCTGAATCCAACTTAAAATTGCGTTATCAATTTACCTGCTTTCCTTCCTAAATTCTCAAACAAAGGAAACATATGCTGAATCTTCTGGCTGTACATCAGCAGCTGAGGTTTTATTTACACAGAGCACAGCATTTCAGGAAATCTTATCAGATGTTTGTATCTTTCTCCAAGAACAAATTGTGTAAAGCAGTTTCTAAAGTACGTCTAGCCAAAGGTTAACTGATTTGTATATCTTTTGTCTT